>NC_136935.1:33437628-33710128 GCF_949987615.1 Pollachius pollachius | reverse complement strand
TTTAGCAGGGGGACACGTCTGGCACTGCAGGATTTGAGTCCCTGGCGGCGTAGTGTGTTAGTGATGGTAGCCTTTGTTACTTTGGTCCCAGCTCTCTGGAGGTCATTCACTAGGTCCCCCCGTGTGGTTCTGGGATTTTTGTTCACCGTTCTTGTGATCATTTTGACCCCACAGGGTGAGATCTTGCGTGGAGCCCCAGATCGAGGGAGATTATCAGTGGTCTTGTATGTATTCCATTTCCTAATAATTGCTCCCACAGTTGATTTCTTCACACCAAGCTGCTTACCTATTGCAGATTCAGACTTCCCAGCCTGGTGCAGGTCTACAATTGTGTTTCTGGTGTCCTTTGACAGCTCTTTGGTCTTGGTCATAGTGGAGTTTGGAGTGTGACTGTTTGAGGTTGTGGACAGGTGTCTTTTATACTGATAAGGAGTTCAAACAGGTGCCATTAATACAGATAACAAGTGGAGGACAGAGGAGCCTCTTAAAGAAGAAGTTACAGGTCTGTGACAGCCAGAAATCTTGCTGGTTTGTAGGTGACCAAATACTTATTTTCCACCATAATTTGCAAATAAATTCTTAAAAAATCAGACAATGTGATTTTCTGGATTTTCTTTTTTCATTTTGTCTCTCATAGCTGAGGTTTACCAATGATGAAAATTACAGGCCTCTCTCGTCTTTTTAAGTGGGAGAACTTGCACAATTGGTGGCTGACTAAATACTTTTTTGCCCCACTGTATATGAGCCCCTATGTGAGTCAATAGTGAGCACAGTTAGCATGCTGGCACTCAATCTATTCATTATTGTCACTTTGTCTAGAAACTCATTGGGGAAACTAAGCTAACCAAACAGAAAAACAGACCGACATAAAATGAAAAACAATCATAAATTGCGGGTTATAGATTGGATAGCCGTTTAATTGTTCTAATAACAACCGTTTTGTTATGCAATCCTCACCAATAATCATTTTTTAACGAGAAATCGTTAACAACCACAGACATGTCTTTCAAATGGCCTGCACAGGGACACTCAAATACAGATTTCCTATACCCTAAAGCCCTTAGCTGCTAGAAAGGCAGTCATTAAATGAATAATTGACTAAACACAAGATTATAATGTGGATGCAACCGGGTGCCTTTTCCTACTTTTCCCACTAAGAGAAGTGTGGCACCATGGCCAGCCAGTAAACACTCGCTGGTGTTTTAAGGCCGTTTGCCTGGTCCACGAACACACTCAGCTGTGTTTTAAAGAGCAGCGCTCATTTGTTTTGTATTCTATCGGATGGCTGGGAGAAATTATAACATCTTAGGAAAACCACAGTGATGGGTTAAGTGTTCTGAGCGGGATTAAGTGGTCTCTCCATGTTGTCGTTGAACAAACTGTCTCCCATCCAAAATCCTGGTGTACTGTGTCTTTTTTTAGCACCTGTCTGCCACACACACACACACACACACACACACACACACACACACACACACACACACAAGTAGATATGCATGCATGCACGCACACACACACACACACACACACACTTACACACACACATACACAGACACACACACACACAAACACACACACACACACACACATGCGCAATCACAAATGCACGTATGCACACATATGCGCAAGCAAACATGCACCAATGCACACAGACAATCACACACACAAACACCAAATGTTTGAAACTAAGGATGAACTTAAGTTTCCCCCTTAGGGTGATATCGTTTATCAGATACAGTTAATGAACTAGATTATCACTGGCTGGGTGAGAGCATGAGTATTAATTGATCGAGGTCTGCCATGGAGGATAAGCTGCACTCTGACTGAACCATGTAAATAAACACACATTATAGGGTACCAAGTGTTCCAGTGTCGTACCTCACCCAGCACTACAACCACCACAAACCAGATCTAACCAAAGGATATGTGAGAGTGTCTCACAGCCTTCCCAGCCACACCTCCAGTGCCATCTCGTCAGTACCCCTTCATCCACACAAACCAGGAAGGTTTCCCTTGCCACGTCTGGTGTACTATTATCATTTGGCTTCATTGTTAACTAGGGCTGGGTATCGTGGCCAATCTCCTAAATCGATTCGATTTGGATTCATAAGGTTCTGAATAGATTAGTCACGATTCAATTCGATTCGATTCAATTCAATCTGCTCTTAAATAATGAAAATGGCTCAACTGTGTTACAAAATACAAATGTACTTTTTTCATTTTAAACAACTGGTTTTAAGTGAAAACTTGTAAATTAGCAGTTTAAACTTGAGCTGTAAACAAAACTGTCTCAAGTCTCAAAAGTGCAATTTTGAAATTAGAAAGGAATTGCAAGTGAAAGTGTGCTTTAACTACAACATTCCATCACTGCAAATTGCATTAAGGCATTGTTTATTAAAGTACAAAAATAATAATAATGGTAACAAAAAAAAGAAATCGATCTCATGACCTATGAATCAATATTGCAAAATCTAAATGAAATCAATCCAAAATTGATTAAATCGATTTTTTTACCCAGCCCTATTGTTAATATTGTAATGGCCTAGGGGTGTTGAAGTTGAGGCATAAATCTGTCTCTGCTTTCATCTTCATTGTAATATTTTTACAAATACAACAGTAATTCATCATTTTTGTTGTACTTTAATGATCTGCACCAATCATCATACATCATTTGAGAAAATTCAACAAAATATGTCATTTTTGTTTTGTATAACAAAGCAGAATCGGTATACTACTCCCCACCCCCCCCCGCTCCAAGTACCCCCGGGGACCTGCTGTGGTTCCCACTTGGGAACACTGACCCCCTGCAGGGAGAAGAGAGAGAGAGAGAGAGAGAGAGAGAGAGAGAGAGAGAGAGAGAGAGAGAGTGTTACCTGTAACAGTGGAGTAATAGTGCGGAGCAGCACAATCTGTAACAGGCACACGGACATATGCTTCAGCTCGCTAGCGTAAGCCCCTGTTCGTTCCGGCGAGTGGGGGGGGCACGGCGGGTGCTGAGCAGGTCCTTAGGGATGGTGTACCTGAACCCAGATAACACCTTTCTTTATTTATTTCCTACCTCTGGACGTCGGTTGGCTGATCAGGAACCTGTACTTCCCTTCCCTCCCCCCTCCCTCTCGGGGCACTGACTGATTCAATATTCCTGCGATGTTTCATCCTGACCTTACTGTTGCATGTCCTTGGCACATGTAAACGCAGCAAATGCCTTTTTCTTTTCCTTCTCCTCCTCGGATCGCAGGCTCCACTACATTTTAATGCTGCTTGTTCTTCTCAGTCCCGTTGTCAGAACAGTCCTCGTCGGAGTTTGGGTGGGGGAGGGGGGAGACAGAGGGGGGTAAGGCTCAGGGTCGGCCATTTTGATTATAACAGTGATTGAATTAATCGCGGTTTGAAGTTGACACTTAATGGATAACGACTGCCTGGAATGCATTGAGGCATAGGAGGGAAATGCGTTTAATGATGTCCCGAGGCCTGTCTTGGTCATGCTAATAGAGCATCCGCTTAAACGCGACACAGGCACGCCTTGCTTTATCAGCCGTGCTATTTATAGGGATTAAAAAACAGAGACGTCAGCATAGGGGCCAAATCCCAATGTTAGAGACTGTATGTCTGTGTCACCACCGTGCATAGCCCGGCCTCACATTTGAATCACCATCAGCCACCACTGACTCCCCTTGTCTCGTAATGCACAGCTCTCGCGGAATAAAAAAGCTGTTTGTTTCTCTGTGGCTGCCAACGGCGGAGCCGGAGTGAGCGTAGCATCAGTCATTGTGTTCTTAACTGCTGTCAGCACAAAGCCCTCGGCCCCTCAGTGACTAAGCTCACTCTGATTGCTCCCCTTCATACACTGGGGCCAGCAGCCACAATGTGTGTTTTCATTTACCTCTGTTGGTGTGAGCGGGGTGTCCTCACCGCCACACACACACAGGGTCCCATTGTCTCAGCATCACACTGCTAATGACAAAACCACCTGGATGTTTTTTTTTTCTTTTATTATTGTTGTTTTTCTCTCTCTTTTATTATTGGAGAGATAAGCACACAGACTGTATATAGGCCTATATAAATATATATTATATATATATAGTATATAATTTAACGGTTTGGTTCATTCGTGGTTCTTATCATTGTCACAGTTTTCTGTTCTCTGCGGGTTCGTTTTTTGTAAAGCAGGGGATGACACAAGTACTTTTTTAATATATTAATATATATATATATATAGCATTCTCCCCAAGCAATGTGTTGGTGCAGCTGCGCCACCATGAAACATGGTGTATACAACTCAGGCATTTAATGTCTGAAACGCTGTGATTGGTAAAAACATGTTCTCTTGGAACGCTTCAAAAAGAAAAACTGCAATATCACATAAGTGCTGTGTGGAGGAAGTCAGCCGTTTTTGTGGCCACTCTTCCGAGTCTGACTCGGTTACTGCACAGCTTCAACGTTAAGCGGGTGGCAGACTAGACGAGCCACGGAGCGCCGTGCCGGGCAGCGTCCCTCTTTGTTTAACATAATGAGTGGTAATTCTGGCAGGGCTGGAAGTTATAGCGCGGCTGTTTGGCGGCGCCGGTGTTGGATCTCTCATTGGAACCACGACCTGAGTCAGTTCCAATGAAGACATGCTGCTTTCAACGTGTTGGAGGGTACTTCAAATGTTCTAGAAAGGTGGTTTGTACATTGTGCAGAGTTTCAATTTAGTTGCACGGCAGCACTTGTGATATTCAAGAGCATGCAAAGAAATGCCCTATGATGGAATGCCAGATAAGAAGAAAAAGAAGGGATCTAGGGTATGTTACCTTAGCAGCCTGATATTATGAGAAGGTAGGGCTTTTTGACATAGGAGGAGTGTGAGGAGTTGGATCATGAAGAAAGAGTTGTCGAAGCGCTGGCGGTAGAAAAAGCGAAATCGCTACCTGCATCGCCCCATGATCATGCTCTAGTTTATATCAAACGCTTTGCCGTCAAGAAGTGGCCTAAAATAAGTTATTCTGCATCAATGACGTTTGGTTTCATCAAATGAAAAAGGAAGTAGAAAATGGAAGTCTTGAGCCCTGCGGGAACAACCAGCGGACTGTTCATCATCAGACTGAGAGGTTTCACTGGGTACCGTAATGTTGGCGTCTTACCATTTTTTTTTACCGAATTTACCAAACAATACATACATACATATCTGGAAACTGGACTAGCAAGCCGAACCAACAGATTTCTACTCTAACTATTCCAATCCTAATATATATATACAAGTATATGTTATGTTGTTATATTGAGCAAATTCACTATCCATGAACTAAGCAAACTCAAACAGCAACCCATATAATAACCATATGTTAACCACAAACCAATACTACCGTAGCCCATATAAGACAAGGACATGATTGTAAAAGCATACGGTGCCAAACAGTTCCCCCGTGACCCCAGTGACCTTGGTATTGAATACATACTTAACCCTATTTAAACCCAGCGACCACGTGCCCCCGCTGACATCACCCGCCTGTGTTTAGACGGGACCACACAGGGCTGCATAATGACACTGATGCATAGGAACGTGTTAAGCTAATTGTATGCTGTTGGTGTCCATGTTGTGTTTGCATTAATTATACACATCTACTTAACTATAATGCTAGGCTTGCATAATTTCCGTTAATGCGGTTATTAAGACAATCAGCACAGAGGTCCTGGTGTGCATTGTTTGAGAAGAGATTTTTATAGCAAATACCAACTTATCTCTTTTAATATCAGGAGGCTGCCAGCTGATCACCATGCCAACAGGCGGCCATAACCCTGTCATGCCAGCTGTGTGATGTTTATCTTTAAGTCCATCCAATGTTAGAGTAATCTCCCCCTCGCTGGCTTCCACACGTGCGCTGATCTCACAGTGGCCTCGGCCGTCCGTGGAACCTAACTCGGCTCCCAGGACGCCTGCTCAGACACTCCAGGAACAACCTCGACAGGAAACATCCTCCACTGTACTCTCATGTGACGAAGGCCATAAAAGGCAAGGAAAATATCACACCTTTTAACAAGTCTCTCCCTTCTCTCTCTCTCTCTCTCTCTCTCTCTCCCCCTTTATGTGGATCCATCCATCATCCCGTGCACACTGTTCGCCCTGACAGGTAAGTCTACCTTTTATGTGTGGTTTGAAGCCTCTAGGTAGAACTCAATTAGGCCCCTACTGCTGCGATGAGGACGTTCTGCCGCCGTGGCCTCTCGAGGAGTCACTGCATCACCGGTGCATTTTTGCACACACAAAAGCCCCCAACGTATTCCTTAGGCGTAACTGACACCCCGACAACGGGGCAATCCCATTTATACGGCCCAGCTCATTGGCTAGCAGCGAGATGCCAATCTGAAGCCCCACAGATAGGGTGCCGGTGAAGGGGGAGCGAGTGGCTGGAATACCATTTATTCACCGTGACACTGATCAGATAAATGGAAAATGATAAATGTCGTCTATTTTTACTCCCACCTCACTCCCCCCCGCCCCCCCTCCCGTACCCAGACACCAGGCCCGGCGGGCCGCCTCTCCTCTCCCCCCGCTACCTCTCGCTGCTTTGCTTGGGCAGAGTGTTTCCTCGCTCAAATTAAATTCTGTTTTGATTTAACGGCTTGTGAACGTTAAGCAGGAGTCATGATGCAGCTGTCTACGTGATTTATTCAGTCAGAGCCGCGGCTGGGCCCAGCGTGCGGCGAGGCTGGGACCAGAGTGGGAGAAGAAACTGAAGGAGGGCCTGGCAGGATATTTCTGAAAACAATTAGTCACCTGGAAATCAATCAGTTCTAATGGCGCTAGTTCCATCTCCCAGCAGCCAGCGGGCCCCAGGTGATGCCGATGGCACTGCGGGCCCTTGTGTCGGTTTGAGACAGGTTGCTTAGCCTTCGGGGTGTGCTTCAAAGAATGGTGGATCGGATGACGTTTTTGTTTTAAGCCATTTATGTCCGGTTATTTATGTTAAGGCATGATGGTGCAGTGTGTGACTCTCTGTTGAGACGCTGTGGGTTTCAAACGCCCATGTCTGCAGACTTCCGCTCGGAGTCTTGTAACAGCCTTACCTACCTAATCCATGGACTGTGTTGTTTTGATTGATATCCTGCTGGTGAAAAAGCCATTCTCTTTCAATAACGGTGCACCCCGGAGAGGATTATTCCGCTTTAAAACACACTCACCACCGATTAGCGGAATGATGTGTTTTCAGCCACGGCGTTATGCCTTCTCTTTTCGACCTTATCAGCTGGTAACAAAAAATATTCTAGTGCAGATTTTTTCTGCATGTTGTTTCTTTTGCATATTGTTTTAAGGGAACAGCTGGTTGGTCGTTTTCTGAATCTATAAAAGGGAGAGGTCTCCCCCTGTTTGAAAAACAATGCCCACCCACAGAAGGTGGTTTCTCATCGGCAGGCTTACTAATGATGCGGTATAACTTGAACTACTGCATAGTGAACCATTGTGTATCGCCCTGGGTAGCAGATCTATCCGGCCACTTTCTGCGTAATGTAGAACATACCCAGGGAGTCGTCGTTAAAGCTATGGCTCTTTCTATATTTATGTAACGGGTAGAATTCCCTTCACGAACCCACTGGCGGCGGTCAACCATAGACCGGGGCCTCCTCATCAAAGCGCCGTAATGGGCCTCCTCCCGGTAACTCTGATATATATATATATTAAAACAATTACAGTGTGACAAAAGCATTTCTAAAGGTGAGAGTCTTGTGGTTCCACCTTGCACCTTACCCAGCTCAACAAAGTGCTCCCATTAACTCCCAGGACACAAAGGACGACTCTGCCACGGGCCAAATTGGCTATACTGTTAACTTTGTATAAATGCTATGTATGTAATCATCTGTCTTATTATGGGGTGGGAGACCTCTAGCCCGTACCGGCCTCTCACAGAGGGCACCGTGACCCACATCATCCAACAAGAAACAGTTAAAACCACGCTTTTAGAAGTTGATCGTTTAAGGGAACGACAAACATTCACGTGGAAATGCTATCAGTGGTCAGATTTAGTCCCCCCCTCTCCCCATTGGCCAGGCCCATGTGCTCGTGCCTTCACCTCTCATTCTTCATCGCCTCCTACTCTACCTACCTCTCCCCAGTGATCGGCCGTGTGACCTCCCTCGCTCCCAGTTGACTGGGGTCACGAGGTGCAGTTGTTGACTCTGTAAAGACTTTTGGTTTACTGCGGCATGGACCTGCAGCGGCGCACGGAGCCCGGGGTGATGATGACGCCTGTGTCTTACAGTAGCTGCCGTTGTGTTGTGTGTGTCGCCGTGGTCGGCGTTGTGTTGTGTGTGCGTTGGCGTGGTCGTCGTGCACCCACAGTGAGTTGCTCAGTTCGGTGGAATGGTGAAATGGAGAGCGTTTGCACCCGAGATTTATTGGAGTCGCAGCGCAATGACTCATCGCGGTAACTACTATTATCTCACTCGCCTATAGATCATCTTCAGACCAGGGAGTACAAACACATTCACACAAACACACACACAATCGCACACACACACACACACACACACACACACACAGTCAAAACATTGAAATTACTATAAGCGTTATATATGTCTTTGCATGAAAACATTCTCCCATGAAGGATACCTGGGCTTCAGTGTTGGAGGAGGAAAAAACAAAACCAGTGCTATACATTGCCGTGACGCGTCCAGTCTGTACCAACGATATCCATCCCACAATGGATGACCGAGTTGGGCCTGTAGGCTAGCACGAGGAGCGTTGAAACCCGGCTGTCGTGTATTGATTGAGCCACTGACCCCTGTGTTTTATGATGATTAATGCAAGGCAGATCACCAGGGGCAATCCATATGTCTGTGTAAAATTACGCCCCATGCCACCATATGAAGTGGAACACATTTAAAAACCCATCAAGATACAGGATCTATTAGCGCAAATAACCCCTCCTGTGTCTCATGTCATAGATTTTAATTTGCCTTTTCATATCTGGAGTAGCTTGGGGAACTATGTATTTTACATCCATATGGTGTTGTAAAGAAGTGTGAGGAGAGACATAGGAGGACCATCGTGAAAGGGATTATGTGTGGCATGCAAGCCTCCAAACAAATAATATTAACTTCAACAAATATAGTAGCAACATCACAACTAATAGGCAGATATATTACCATGTGTCATCATTTGGCCAGAGAGTGGGTTGGCTGTTCAAGATGAGTTTGCCATGTGGATGGAAGTAAAAAAAGAATTAATGGAGGAAGTAGAAATTGTAAAATCTATGTGACACTTTCTGTGGACTGATAAGAGGCCTTTCGGCGGTTGCTTCTCCGCGCCTCCGGGGATCGGCCAGTGCTGAGAAGAGAGACCGCAGGGGGTTGTGGGGGGAGAAGGGAGAAAGGAGGAGATGGGCGATGGCATGAGCGTGAGGGGTGATGAGATCGACTCTTGCTGCCTCAAAGATTGATCGGGGTGAACAGATGGCCGAAGAGGGAACGGTTGGCACCCTCGATGTGTTGTCGTCCACCATGACGACCGTCAGGGCCGTGCGACCTGCCCCGCGCACACTGCTCTCCCCTGACACAGGCCCGCGTCCCGCCATCAGCCGGCCAGTTCACGCTTGTTAGTTAATGCTGCCTCCAGCACAATGACAGACAGCGGTCTGATCGATGGACACCGGCTTTATCAATTCATTTTCAAGTGTTTGTTTTTTGTCTAGGAGTTACCCTGTGCTCGCCCCCGAATGCGGGCTGGTACAGCTTTCTTTTTTAATCATGCCATTGAATTGTGCATTGTGATAACGATGAAAGCATTTTTTGCTTAAAATGCACGCACGTGTTCCCACACACACACACACACACACACACACACACTCACACACACACACACACACACACACACACACACACACACACACACACACACACACACGCACACTTGTGCCAGCACATTAAAACACTTATTTATGTTTTGCTTTTAATAATTTGACTCTTAATGTATTCCAAACACACACACACACACACACAGCAGGAGCAGTTGTGAACTAGTGCTAATGTGTGCTGGCAGACTTAAGGTGTGACCTTTAGCTTAGACAGGAGCCTGCGTGTTAGCAGGCTCCTGATAGGCTAACCCCGCGTCTGCAAGCTCTTATTTATTGTCCTGACCTCTGGACTCCCGGTGAATAACTTTACATGAATGAACCCCCGTAGCTGCACCCCCCCACAGAGCACCGCCTCCACACTGCACCGCAGGACGCCTTGCTTTGTGTGCTTCATAACTCACCACACACCATGCATAGAAACACACACACACACTCAAAGACATAGACGCACCCACACACAGACAAGCACACACACAGACTTAGCCGTATACACACACACACGCATGCACGCACGCACACACACACAAATAGATGCACCAACGCACAAACACAGACACACAAAGACGCACCCATACACAGACATAGACATGGATGTACACAAAAACACACATACACACACACACACACACACATACAGACAAACTGACACATAGATTCAGACACAGCAACACCCAGTGAGACAGACAGACACAAACACACAAAGACACAGTCATACCGACACACAATCACAGACAAACAGAAACACTAAAGGTACGGCCACACTGAATGGGTTACGTACGCGTAAGATTACGCGCGTAACGCGCCCAACCTGACGCTTGATCATTGTGTGTCACAAAAAATGGTTCAACGCGCCTACTCAGCTAGATGAGCCCACCCAGCGGAGGCGTCTTGCTTCGCCCTGAAGGGGCTTGGTTTCGATAATGACCGGCGACGTTCTATACATTATCCCGCTTATTACACAGCTACTTGCCAAAACGAAAAAATAACTTCACATGGTGTGTCTTTTTACAATTTATTCGTTACCAGCATTCGTAGTGTTGATTAGCAGAGAAATAGTCTGCCAAAGACGTTGATGTCGCTTAGCAACCGAGGACGCTGGGGTTGACAAGTTACCGGACTACTACCCATGCAAGTGAACGGAGCGTTCCACGGCATTGAGAAGACCCGTGTAATAAAGGCCTATAATATTTCTGTTTATGACATAGATTTCTCCTCAGATTAGGCCAATAAAGCAATGATTTAGAAAAACAAACACAAACGCTCGATCAAAGGCCCGGCCCGAGGATAGTGGTGGGAAATATCGGCCCGACCCGGCCTGCGGGTCGGCTCGGGCAGAGAATCTACACTCTAACACATGACATCCTACGTAGGTGCTCACAGCTGTGTGAGTTTCACCACCTCCTCATCGTTTCAGCACACACTGAAACGATGACTTGGTCGTCCATGTTCTTTCTGCTTCTGTGCGTCCTCCGTCTCTCTGCCAGTGACATCGGGTCAAGCTCAACGCTGATTGGCTATCGCGGCTAAGCATCACGCATTGGCGCGTCAAAAGTTCAAATTTTTGGTGCGTTCGGCGCGTTACTTAGGTGCGTAAAACGCGTCTAACGCGCCTAACGCGCTGCTTTAGCGCGTGTAACGCATCTACGCGCCTAAACCAATGGTTCTCTATGCGTAAATGCCGATTTTCAACGCCTCTAACGCGCGTAATGTGTTCAGTGTGGCCGTACCTTTATACATACACATACTACACACACACATTGGCTGACACACACACACACACACACACAGATTGAGATTAATAAACACAGGCCGTGTGTATATCATATGGCCAGTTTGTTCTGTCCCTGGCAGTCCAGTCTTCACCCCCATGGTGCAGTCTTGTCCCGCTGCTTATTTAAGGCGCATCAACATCAAATCACCATCAGATGCATCGCTCGCCAATATTTACTCATTCCCAGCCACAAACACCAGCACACATTCACATGCAGTGCTGGACTTTTTGAGGTTCCTTGAAGGACAATCAGGAAGTGGCTGTAATTAAAATGGTTGGGGAAGGACTGTGGGAATTTAAATACGCCCCAGGGTGCATGTTGTTGCCCCCCTCTCTGCATACCGTCTCTGCAGACTGCATACGTATATGTCACGAATGGACGTGATTAGCAACCATGCAGGAGCTCAAAGTGGAACAGCAACTGCCAAAGCAGTTTCATGAATAAGAAGTGGATCATGAATCACACATGGACCCAAACTTGTCTACTCTTACTCCCCACAGCACATCCAAGAGCTTAAAAGGGCCTTTTATTATAGACGACCCTCATGCAATTATCGGTTTCAATATAAACGCATGTATTAGAGTCTTGACCATCTGTTACTAGTAAAGCCAGATTGTTGCGGTACCAAGGATAGCTTGTGAAAGATAAATAGCTATTGATTAAAGAGAGGCGCTTATGTTACACAACACATCTGAAAATGGCATGCTACCTCGTCCAATTAAAATTAGTACAATTTCAGCTAATTCAATGAATTTCTATTTGATCACCATGCATCTCATATTATTATTATTCATAGTATTGTTAATCTTGTTTTGACCAGAGCAGTTCAACATGCATATGCACACACACACACACACACACAAAATGCAGAGTCACACACCCCCACGCACGCACCTAGGCTGTGTAAGGCATTCTAGAATGATCATCGTAAATTTGATTGATTTTTGCATGCCAGCAATGCAGGTTGAGTAATTGCTCTGTTGTTAATTCCATTGATCTGTGCTGTGCCTGTGCGTTGGTTTGTGTGTGTGTGTGTTTGTGTGTGTGTGTGAGTCCATATTTTCTGCATATATGCATGTGGATGTGACTGTATGAGTTGTGCCCCATTGTTGCTGCTGCTGCAGAATGCCACGCCACTCTCCTCCAAAGCGGTCAGATTACAGCGACAGTATTAAACACACACCAGAGAGCACTCTCAGTACTCTCCCCCCTCGCTATCCTAACAACCCCTTATTATTAATAAAAACACATCAGGCAGTGAGCTCATGAATACAAAACAACACAAGGTATTCCTCGCAATGGCCGTGTATTTAACAAACATAGTTCACATCACATGTAAGTACAGTCAGGAAAGATGTGTGTTAACGTTTATTCTTTTTTTTTGAAGACAAAAAGCCACAGCCGTTTGTTCCTTAAACAAAGCTATTTTAGAACACCATTTTGATTTGAATGAGTGCAGCTCAGGCATTTGCGGTCTTCAATGTGCCTCATTTGGTGAGAGAAGGCATAGCCGATGCATTACAGCGAATGGCTGAGAGAGAGAGGGAGAGAGAGAGTCGGGGCCGCTCGGCGTTGGATCTTCAGTGTTTTACTCTGTTTGCTGGGGTGGCACACAAATCATGGTATAATCATATGGAAGTATGGTGACGGATTAAAATGCAATAGATCAATTGAATCTATTCACAGAAAGGAAATGGAAAGGAAGGAAAGCAACCACAACATTGATAGCGAGCCAACACAGTAAATGACCAAACAGCGTACATGAGAGTTGAGTGATAAGATCTGTAATTCAGATCAGGACTTTTAACATTGAAATGTTATCCCATTTTACCCTCCCCCCTTTTTTTC
Organism: Pollachius pollachius; assembly: GCF_949987615.1. Lineage (NCBI taxonomy): Eukaryota > Metazoa > Chordata > Actinopteri > Gadiformes > Gadidae > Pollachius > Pollachius pollachius. The sequence continues at coordinate 33,696,678 of NC_136935.1, read as the reverse complement.
TTGTTATTTTCATGTTTTTTTTTTTTCTGGTATCTCAGAGGCTCACAGGCAGACAACACTCTTCCTAGCTCAGAAAAATGCATTCCTCATCATTTACACACTTCCAGCCGTCTCACACACCAAGTACTTCACTGTGAATAGCAATTAATTTATTTAAACATGTTTTGTAGTTTACAAAAGAAATAGAATAGCATCTTGCAATCTTTTTTCCCCCACACTTGCATTTCTGCTTTTAAACGTATTTTACACAGGTTCTTTTTTATAATCTTTACACTTCTTCCAAACTTAAACATCTTCGATATATTTCATACGTGTGTCTCATTGTCAAATGTTTATCATAATATAAATTGTGTCGATTTTTTTTTCTTCTTCTTCTTTAGACGTGTCCACAGTTTGTGTTTTTAAACTATATCTCAATTTCCTGAAGTAGAAAGACACATTAAAGCTGAAATATCCAGTGTTTGTGTGAAAGAAAAGTCTTGCGTGGTCACACCATAGTTCCTCTCAGGGTAGTCAACAGGTCCAGAGTCACATGGGCCCATGTAGGGCCTGTCCTCCCTAGATCCCCAGTTATATCCCGTGTGAAGTCCAGTGAAATCCAGTGAAACGCACACGAAAAAAGCACAGTGAGACGAACCGTCCCTTTATTCCTTTGCATCGCATAATATCTCCCTCACAAATATATCCAAAAAGGGGTGGCTGGGCTGGGGGGAGAGGAGGAAAGCAAGGGGAGGGGGTGTGGGTCGTGTATCCATAATAATCACAGTTAAACACATACTCACAAAGCAGGGCTCTCAAACCTCACACTCCCTAGAAGCGGGCTGCTGGCATGTACAGGAGCCGTACTCGTTGATGATGACCAGGGCCCCCTCGATGTGGTTGGGTTTATAGTCAACGTAGTACTCCGGTGTGGAGATGGCAGCCATTTGCTGCATGCTCTGCTTCTGCTTCTGCTTGCGCCGCTGGCTGGTGAAGCACTGCCGCAGCTGCCTGATCCCGGCCGGGAAGCACTTCCAGGCCACGTAGAGCATGAGCACCACGATGAGGAAGGAGAAGATGAGCGCCATGGTGCCCGTCACCACCTTATGGATCTGCATGGTGCTCTCCAGGTCGTCCATGCCGCCGCCGGCGGGCTCCGTGAAGGAGCCCGTCGCCGACTCCCCGTCCTTGCCCTCGTAGGGGCCGAGGGTGAAGGGCCCCGCCAGGACGCCGCCGCCCCGGGCCCGATCCCGCGTGGAGGCGTAGGGCCCCGCCGTGGTGACCTCCGAGGGGGGGTCCTCGCAGAGCTGGAAAGCGTAGACGGCGTCCAGCACGTCCTCCCCCTGGGCGATGTCCGGGCTGGAGCACATGAGGGTGCTGTCCCGCTGGCCCCGGAAGGCGCTCAGCCAGGAGGCCAGGGCGCACACGTTGCGGTTGCACTCCCAGTCGTTCCCCGCCAAGGTGATACTATCCAGGGAGGCCCAGGAGTCCAGTATGCGCGGCTCCACGGCGCTCAGCCGGTTGGAGTCCAGCATGAGCACCTTCAGGTGGGGGGTGCTCTCGAACACGTGGGGCTCAATGTACTCGATCTCGTTGCCCGACAAATCAATCTTTTCCAGGTACTGCCAGGTCCAGTCCATGGTGCTCACCATGATGGCGGCGCGGTTGTTGTGCATATACAAAGTACGCAGGGCGATCAGGCGGGGGAAGTGGGCCAGGTTGACTTTCACCAGCTCGTTGTGCTCCAGATGCAGCTCTGTGAGCTTGAACAGCCCGGCGAAGGAGTTCCGCGCCAGGCTCTGTAGCTGGTTGTATCCCAGGTCCAGGAACTGCATGCTCCTGCAGTCCTGGAAGATCCGCACAGGCACAAATCTCAGAGCGTTGTAGCGCAGATGCAAATTAGTCAGCTTCCTCAGGCCGTGGAACAGGTCGGGCTCCAGGGCTTGCAGCCGGTTGTACGATAGATCCAGGATGCGGAGGTTGGGCAGGGGCCTGAAGGTGGCGTTGGGCAGGCTCTCGATGCGGTTGCTGCTCAGGTCCAGCTCCTTGACCCGCCGCAGCTTATCGAAGGCGCCCTCGTCCACCAGCTCGATGTTGTTGTGGTCCAGGTAGAGCCAGGTGAGCTGCGCAAGGCCGGCCAGGTGGCCCTCGCGCAGCTCCGTCAGGTTGTTCTCCCGCATGGACAGGCCCATGGCGCTGCTCAGGTTGCGGGGGATGCCGGTGAGGTTGAGCCCCTCGCAGTACAGCAGCTTGCTGTCGCAGCGGCACAGCCTCGGACAGCCCCCCTCCGCCTGGGCTGTCGTCCGCAAGAGCAGGCCCAGTGAAACCAGTATCAGCCCCGTGGGTTTCCTCAGTGGCCACTTTAAATACAGACCAATTAGGAGGAAATCCATCAGCGTAAATATCCAAGTATGTTGCCGAGAAAATGTCCATCGAATCGCTCTGGATAGGATGTTGTCACGTCTCACATCATAATGAGCAGGACGGCTCTCACAGAAACCAGCGGCGTTGCCTCTAATCCTTCCCCGTCCCCGGTTCCCTATGTTGTTGTAGAAAAAGGAGGTAGGTATGATTTCTTTCTCTCTCTCTCTCTCTCTCTCTCGCTCTCTCTCTCTCTCTCTCTCTCTCTCTCTCTCTCTCTCTCTCTCTCTCTCTCTCGTTCTCTCTGTTGCGCTTGTCTATCGACTCGGGGTAGCGTCCCTTTTGGAAAACAACAAACCGAGCGGAGTCCCTCTTGTCATGTCAGATATCAAACGGCAAGGAGGTGGGGGGGAGAGGGGCGGGCGCGCGACGGTGGTGGTGGTGGTGGTGGGGGGGCCGAGAATATGTCTTCATTGAAGTGATCTGTCATGAAAAAAGAGTCCTACTCACCCCTAACCAGAGGCGGACCACCTCCATTCAGCTGCTGCCTTTGTGCCCTGCCACTAATTATGTGCGGGTCTAGAAAAGACCCCAGTGTGGTCCCAATGCCCCCCGCCCCCCCCCCCCCCCCCCTTCGTCGTCCTCCTCCTCCCCTGCGCCCCTTTCAGCGGACACTGGGTCCTGGCAGGCGTACAATGTCTCAGTTCTCCTCAAGTGAAAGAGCCAGGGAGAGGAGAGAGCACAGAGAAGGAGAGAGCAGGGAGCAGGGGAGAGCGGCGAGAAGGGGAGCCAGGAGGGAATCAAGGGGGTCGCGGAGGAGGTTGTTTTCAGCGAGGCGCGAAGAAGTGCAGGTTGTCCCCCCCACCGCGTCCGCATGCGTGAGCGCTGTGTCCACCGCGGCGGCCGGCGCTCCTCTGCAGTCCTCCGCTGCGGCGACCAGAAGGCAGGAGGCACCGCCGCGGAGATAGTGGGCGAGAGGCAGCGAGAGACAGAGAGAGAGATATGGAGAGAGAGGGGGAGAAAATACCAAGAAGGGAGAGAAAAAAAGAATGCCAACAGATCGGTATTGCCCTCGCCTCCTACTCAACCTCCTCTCGATTTCTTCTCCTCGTCGCACTAAAGTTTCAATGGATCTGCCAACCGGAATGGACGTGCGTCACCGTGATAAATCACTGACTTTTGCGGTTAGAATCCACTCAGGTGTGCGGCCGTCACTCTCTCCACAACACGCTCCTCTGTTGTGAGAGGGAGACGGGGAGCGAGCGCCGTGCGTGTGTGTATGTCTTCAGCGGCGGTAGTCCTCATTCAGGGTCTCTCTCTGGCGCGCGCATGGTAAGAAAGATCCCCGGCTGCATGTCGGAGCTGCGGTCTCTGGCTCCCTCTGCACTGCCCTGTTTTTCCTCCGTCTCCAGCCGGCTGTAAGGGGCTGTCGAGGGGGTTGGCTGCGGGGCCGTCGGGGGTGGGGCTGTGGATGTCGGGGCGGAGAGCGTCAGCGGGTTCGATTCCCAGTAGCAGACTAGTGATCTGCTAGAGCATGCACAGGCACCTTCTGCTCACTGAGTGTCGTAAGCCACTCACGATTCAGACCGCTCTCGCGCTCTCTCTCTCGCGCACGCTCTCTCTCTCGCCCTCTTTCTCTCTCTCTCTCTCTCTCTGCCTTACTCTCTCTCGCTCGCTCCCCTCCCTTGTCCTTTTCTCTCCCGCCTTACTGCTCTCTCTCTCTAACTCTCTCTCTCTCTATCTCTCTCTCTCTTGCTCTCTCTCTCTCTCTCTCTCTCTCTCTCTCTCTCTCCCTCCCTCTTGCTCATCCCTCCTCTTTTCTTTTGCCGTGTTTTTCTCAGTGTCAGTGAGACATTTGCATATCCAAAAGGGGGTGGGCTAAAACTAGGGCTTTAATGAAATCACAATTCAGACCTCTCTCTCTCTCTCTCTCTCTCTCTCTCTCTCTCTCTCTCTCTCTCTGTATCTCTGTGTGTGTCTCTCTCTTTCTCTTCCTTAGTCTCTCCGTGTCTCTCTCTTTCTCAGTCTCACTATCTTTTACTGCCTCTCTCCGCCTCTTTCTCTCTCTGTGCCTCCTTATCCCAATTCAACCACATTATTTGTACACAGGATATAGATACGTGGATAGATAGCGAGGGAGAGAGGGAGCAGTTAGATAGATAGATAGATAGATAGATAGATAGATAGATAGATAGATAGATAGATAGATAGATAGATAGATAGAGGTTTTGTTTACATTTTTATATATTGCGATTTTCTTTTCTCCTCTTTAGTATGCGTCTTATTTTCATATACTACACGTACACCATATACAGTATATTATGAAGAGATATAAATGACCCATATTTCATGAACACGTTTTTGTCAGTGAAAGAGACGGTTCAGGAAGTTAGGGCTACATTATACCGTTCTGCGTTTAATCATCCAGCCCTGTAGCCTGGCGCTGCATATCACGGTCAATTAGTCCGTTGATGTTGGTTTGGAATACAGATCTAATCATGTCGCCCCCTGGCAATATCCAGTAACTGGGATATTCCGCCCTGTTATCCCCCTGTCATGACACAAGCCCCTTGTCATCCCCCTGCCCATTCATTTCCAAGGACAATGGGCTGTGACAACACCTTCCATGGTTTAAACACGGAGCACCCAGCAGACATGCGTTCAGCTGTGCTCACCCTCCTTCTCCCTGCTCCCTGTTTCTCCTCCTCCCTGGACTCCAATCTTAAATCTTTCATTCATCCATCCCTCAAACATCAAGCCTCGTGTCCACTGTGGTGTTGAAGCAGCATTAATAATGGACGCATTTGACAACCTGCTGGCCCGTGGCCATGTCACTTTCTTTTTTGTATTGCGGCAATTAGATTAATGTTGCATCACTTTGGACAGACAACATGTTGTATGGTTCGGTTTAAACTTTACGATCTCGAGGTCATGCTGAGAGGAGTACAATGCATTCAGCATGCGATGGCAAATGAAATATACAAGATGAAATGTTGTTTGATTTATATATAGTTGATTTGATCTCAAAGTCTATTGTACTCCTTTTCAATGCAATCATTATTCTTATTTATATTCTAGATTGTGTTGCCCAGTCCAACTCATATTTTATTCATTTATATTATATTTTATATATGATCTGTATAAGATAGTTGAATAATAAATATATTTTTATATATATATAGGTATACTGTATATATATTTTGTGTGGGCTTTATGGAATGTCGTAACCTACTTGACAAGTAGGGGTATGAATGACTGTATATCCCGGTTATATCGACATCTAAAATGTCCATCTTCTCGGTCAGTTTTACAAACAGAAAGACATGTCTAGCCATAAAAAGGCAATATCCTTCAAAATGATGTTCTCATGTTGCCGTTGCTATTTTTCCTGAGTCATAAAACAGGAGTGCTTCCTCAGCCAATAGCATGATGCAGTGTAATGGCTTGACATGGCTGACAGGAGGTGAGAACATCCACCATGTCTGTTTTAACTGCCGCAATAGCTGTGGCTCTCCTGTTGTAGATACAGTGTGCACATGGAGGCACATGTGTGCACAAACATATACATACAGACACTCACACACACACACAAACACACGCACGCACACACACACACACACACACACATACACACACACACACACAGGTGCAGGCACAGACACATACTCACTTGTGTACACTCACACACACACACACACACACACACACACGCACAGGCAGAGTTACACACAAACACGCGTACACATACACACCAAGGCAAAGATATCTGCACACACACAAATAAACAGGCAGACAGGTGTACACACAAGCACGCCTACACTTACACACAAAGGCAAAGATATGTTCACACATATAGACACTTACACAGACGTATGCACACACACAACCACACAAACACACATAAATATTGTTATCTTACGAATTTGTGACAGGTAATTTACAGGTATTCTTTGGAAAATATGAAATTCCCATTTATTCTTCATCAAAGGCTAACATTTGAACCGATGTGTTAGATAAAGCACACATTAAATCACCAATGCATTACCAGGAAAACAGCTAAGGCATCCTCTGCGTTTTTTCTTGGCAGTACAAATCGTACCCTCTGTGGATTACAGGACAATACAATACAAAGTCACCGTCTCTGAAATAGCAGCCTGTCCATCTCATAAAACCATATCACGGTCCTGGACGGCCCGCCCAGGAGGTCTTCCTCTCCAGTGCGCCATGTGATCATGGATCCAGAGAGCATGCACTTTTCTCTCCCTGCGTCACCACCCCGCCCGCCCCTGTCTGGGTGTAGTATACGGAGGCGGGTGGGGGCATCCAAACCTGATTGCGATGTGTTTAGCCGTCATTATTGCAGATGATTATTCATTGGCTTTTTGGTTGTTGTTTTTTTTTGACACAGCGGAATAGTTGTGTTTATTTTCTTGCTGTGTTTGGCAGCTTGACAAAATATTGAAATTGCCTTGACTTTTTAAAGCACACCCAAATTACCACACGTACCGACCTGAGCTTGTGTATCATTCTGCTCTGCTATGTTATAGGCCTTCCAGTCCTCTGGTCAGGCCACAAGACTCTGGAAGATCGATCTCAGAGTTTCCCCAATACTGACCCGCTCCTTTTGCTTTTTGCTTGTGAACTTTATTTATCTGGTTTAAACATAGCGGGTGGGCGTATTAACCCACGAAAGCATGGCTGGAACATCGCTTTGTGCTCAGTGTGCCAGAAATCAATGTTCCTGGAGGATCATCAGCTTTCTGCAGCCGGGGTGCCCACTCCCAGCAGGGCCCAGGGGTCTAGTGGGACACAGCGCTAGTGAAGAGGTTCCCATCAGGCCTGCATAGTGCCACTGTATCCCCCCCACTGGGCCTTTGAGGCCTGACACCAGCTTGCTCACACAGTGAATAGTTGCATGTGTTGATGTATATATATATATATATATGTGTGTGTATATGGATGTGTATGTATTAGGGATGCACTGATATCGATACCAGACTCAGGCCCGATACTGTGCTCATGTACTCGTACTCATTAAACTTATTCGATACAACCACCATCTGAGAGAAAGTTGAGCTTTTCGGGAACTTATTGTATAGCGCTACAATGAAGTGGATGGCGGAGCTGAGCAGCGATTTATTTAATACCCTCATCCAAAGTTTGGGCTTCCCAGACATATACAGAATAACACTATGGTGTCTGGATGGTGAAGGTCCGATGGTGAAGGACACCTGTGGTATATCGCTACGGTGTGTGGCGCATTTCACATGGAACATCGCTCATTATAACGCTCATACAATGACAGTACTAAAAAAGTATAAGATGCCTTTTGTCTTTACCATGGCGATAACACGCCCCCCTCTCTCCTAGAGAGGGGAGTGTTTTCAAAGAGTAATGGTATTTTTAAGTACTCATATCGGTACTCATATCAGTACCAAAATGTAATTACTTGTACTTGGTCTGAGAAAAACTGTAAACAGTGCATCCCTAGTATGTATATATATATATATATATATATATATATATATATATATATATGTAGCTCCCAAGTAGTTCACACGAGGCCAGAGGTCTTTGTTAGAAAACGGGGTTTTATTTCCAGGTCGAACCAACCCGTGAGAACTGGGTTTAGAGAGAAAAATAAATGAAAATAAATACAAATTCACAATATGCAAATGTCCGTTTTTACAGCAGCACAACAGGTGTTACATTACACCAAAAAACACTTCACACACACCTCACATACAGCCCGCAGCTCAATATTAACTTGCACATTTACAAACTTAACTTACATAAACATATTCACAACTTTACATAGTATGCAAATCACTATCACGCACAACCATGCAATTGAAAGCAACACAATAAAATCGTTCACATTCTTCTTAGATATAAATAAATGATAAACATACCTCGTCCACTGCTTACTACTTGAGGGAATCTTATCTTATTGCTTGTCCTTTATAGTTTTTTCTTCTTCTTCTTATGTGCTTTTACTTTTAACTTTAATTTATAGCTTATTGATTGTGCTGCTTCTTTCGCGCTGTTTGGCTAGGTACGTCGCTTAAAGGTGTGGTGTAGAGGTGGTTCGGTCGCGAACTGATTCGTTCGAATGAACGAATCGTTAGAACGAACGATCCGAACTGGTTCTTCTCTCTCGTTCGCGTCGTTCGCGTCGGTCGTCTCGTTCGCGTCGGTCGTCTCGTTCGCGTCGTTCGTGACTCAGAATTGACTCCTCCCAGACCCACGACTCGCAGACAGTTCGTTCAGGAAGACGAGGGACCGAGGCGACTCACGGCACACACTGTTGCTTGCACTGCACCAGGAGCAGGTTATAGTTATAACTAGGCTTTACTTAGTTAGCTTCAACGATACATGAAGTAAACATACTTGGAACGTCCATGTAGGCCTACGCAGCAGCACTATGCGCAGGTGATGCCGCATGATATGCCGCAAGGCATATCATTATTAACTAACGCATTATCTCTGAGGTGAAGTAAAGCCTCAGGTGGTCCGTTACATTTTCTTGTCAAGTAGCCTGGTGTTTACATTTTAGGGTTAGGGTTTCACATTGTTCCTTTATCTCGGGTATTTTTTTAATATATAAAATTAACGATATTTACTCAACTTTCAGGATAAAGTGATTCGATTCGCCATTCGATTCACCGAAAACTTGACTGAACCAGTTCAGTCGAGTTTCCGGTAGCAATGAGTCTGACTGACTCAGCTGAGAATTCACCGCTACCGGACTCAATGCGATTCACCGCTACCGGAAACTGAAACTGGACTGAACCGGAAACTGGGCTGAACGAACGAACGACAATTCGCGAACGACTCATCTTGGCGAACTGACTGACGCGAACTGGTTCACGTAAACGAATCATTGAATCCACCTCTAGTGTGGTGTAGGAAACATATGACGGCGGCAATTAGTTCCGCCCCAGTGCCATTATAACCAGTAGGAACCAAAAACGGGAGGTTAACCAACTAAACAAACTGCCAATGTGCGGCAGTTACAATATATATACATTTATACATATATGCATTAATCCTCTCTGCTGTCCCCCATAATACATACCTGTACATAACAGAGACGATCTACAGTGTGGAATAGACTAGATCGCAGTACTTTGTCAAACAGTCCATTGTGTGACATTATGTCCAGTGAATAAGATGGTACACATTGACACACAGTAAGCCACGTTTGGTGGTTGAAGTGGTGATGGCGTGGCTACACAGGGAGCCACCGTGGTATAGACCAGCCATTACCATGAGAGATATCTGAACAGGGAAGTTTGGGCTCTTTGAATGTTTGCCTTTAATGTCCCCGGCTTCCCAGCACAGAGGGATGCTAATCAGGACAGAAGCTTTCAGCCCATCACTTTTAACAGCCTTTAAGAGGCCTGGCTCTTAGCAGAGGATAGCACAGCCTCGTCTGCTTGGTGGTCCTTGTACCCGCACACTTGATAGCACACACAAGATTTAACCTGCCAAACAGGTACACACAAACACACACACACACAAACACACGCACATGTGCATGACACACACACACATACACACACACACACACACACACACACACACACACACACACACACACACGCGCGCGCAAGCACATACCCACGCATGCCCACACACACACACACACACACACACACACACACACACACAGTCGACCATATGCCCACACACAATGGCATATGCACACAAGTAATGGCTATAGCAAGGCTGTTGTGTATCAAATCCAAAAAGTGGATTTGATAAGATCGCCAACAACATCGTTTAGGGAGGAGTAGCAGAGCAAATAACAGGTGAAACACAAATATTAGCCTTTCCTTTTTGTTTCAGTGTGCCGCAGAAGATGGCTGTTCTCCACTGACAGACCATGAAATGGTCAGCAGATGGTTTCCAATTCAGAAAATTGGAACAGCAGGCATGCCTAATAATCTTCCTGGTACTGCCTGCCAGTAACCATGGTGGTATAAGTAGGAGTAGTAGTAGTAGTAGTAGTTGTATTAGTAGTAGTAGCAGTAGTAATAGTAGTAGTAGTAGCACAGGGTTGTATCTGTTACTCCCGGCTTCTGGGGCCCCTTCTAGTGGGCCCCTCCTGGTCGGCCAAGTGTTGATTGCCGGCTGGTTTTCAGAAGAGACCGGTACTCTGTGTATAACACAGCACCCTTCAAATACAAAGGCCCTTTCACGGAGGAATCACTTTTTAGAAGCATTCCAATGACCGTAAGACAAGACAGAAGGACAAGAGGAGGTGATCATGTATTCGAGGAATGTCAAATGAAAGCCCATTGCAAGATGTGTGTGATCCAGAATACTGTTTGTTTTTCTGAGTTATGGACAGAGGAATATCCTGGAGGCTTCCTCAGTGACGACAGTCTGGGGGAAGCCAGCAGCATGCATGTTGCCCTACGTGCCCGGTCTTTGTTCCACCTCCGTAGCCCACTGAGAAATAAACAGGTAGTGGCTCAGTCAGGGCTGCCATTCCACTTGGCCAGACTTGTAAAAAACAACGATCCCAAGCCAACAGTGTGACACACACACACACACACACACACACACACACACACACACACACACACACACAAACACACACACACACACACACACACACACACACACACACACAGAGCCAAAACACACACACACACACACACACACACACAAGCTAAAACACACACATTCACAGACGTCGAGGAACCCTGTTTCCACCATTTGGAGGCCCAGGAGGGGATGATGGGAGGGGAGTGTGTTGATGAAGAGGCTGTATACCAACACGTGGACAGCAGCCTTGTAGCTCTCCACGGGGGAGTGGGGCAGCCAGTGGCGAGAGGAGGGGAGTGGAGGTGTACTGTGGACACTGCAGATAGGCTCCCTGCAGTCACCTGCAGAGCAAACACACACACAAACACACACACACACACACACACACACACACACACACACACACACACACACACATACATAGACATACATACACATACACACACGCACACACATACATGCATATGCAAATACAACCACACACACACACACACACACACACACACACACAGACAACCAGATTGACACACAAACAGATACACACACACTCACATATATACGCACATTCACATCATCACCCCCACACACACACACACACGCATGCATGCTCGCACACAAATCTCATATGCACATACACACACAAACACAAAAAACAAACAGATGGACATGACACGCACACGCGCTTTTGGAAGAGTCCCTTGCATCATTTGGTGCCAGCATCTGCTGTGGTGAACGTGTTGTGGTGAACGTGAACCCTCCGCGCACTCTGGCCCTACCTCTCGCTCGGTGCCCATACCAAATGAAGGCCGCGCACAGATCCGCATGCCGGGGAGAGTTGACGTCAGCTATCTGCCCCAAACAAGTTTGCTCTCTTCTTCTAAGAGGGCGGAAACTGGGCTTCTATGATCCCCACGCTGGCCAGCACACGGCACAAAGGGTTTGGTTTCTGACCATCGGGCAGCGCTGTCTCGCGGGCAGAGGGACAGCGAGAGGGGCCGAAGCAGAGCATTTGATTGCATGTTGAGCATTCACCCAGGCATTCAGGAGTGTTTCATTTGTTCACATGTCTTCAGGTTTGTATGGGTTTATATGTATTTGATGTATCTCTCTCTTTATCGCTCTCTCGCTCCCTCTCTTGCTCTCTCTCTCACACTCTCTCTCTCAATCTGTCCCTCAATCTCTCCCTAAAGCAATGTCATAGCCCTCTGTTTTCTGTGTTGCTGACTAATATTCACACCTTTCTTTTGTCATTAACTCACCATTTGTTTTGCCCCTGAGCACAAACCCAATGGGTTGAATTTGATATCTCATCCTTCATGTTCTCCGTTGTATAATCATGAACCCAAGGAGAGAGTGTAGGGCTCCAAAACACAGGCAAAATCGGACTTTCTTACAGGAGAGCGTTTACCCCAGAGCCTTGCAGTAGGACAGCAATGAGCTGCCTGTGTCTATTTGAATAGATCAGCGGTCCAGTTGAGGCTTGACCCGGGGAAAATGTCCCCGTCTCCATGCCTCCAAGGGGTTTGCAGGCGGCCATTCTCTTGCTTCCACCGCCTCTGTTTTAAAGGTCTGTCACGACAGCGGTGGCTTTCAACAACAGCAGGACACACGCAGGAAAACAATGCAATCTCAAAGGCTGTCGGAGCATGTGACAGCACCAACTCGGCTGTCGCCATGGGCAACTGTTTTTAAAGCATGTTTTGTGTTGAGTGTGTACTTGAATAAGCACCTTTTAATGCTGAAATGGAAAAATCAATACGGCATATACACCGCATCGGTCTCCCTCCCCCTGCTCCCCCCCGTACCCCGTTGGGGCGTTGTGTGTGCGCTTGTTTCCCCAAGATGACCACTGTCACTCAGATAATAATGATCCCGGGCTGCTCTCGCTCCATCTAAAGTGTTCCAATCGGTTTTCACTAAGACCCCTGGAACCACATCTCAGTTAATAAAATCAAAATAAATCTGAGAATGGGATGTTAGGAAGGTCTGTAATGTCTGCCGAGGGACCCTGAAGTGGAGGGGGTTTGCTCCCGACTCCGCTGCTAATGTGTCGACGTACAAATTGATTTGGACAAACACTCCGCCCTGCTCATTGTGCTCAGATCGGCAGGTCTGCTATGTAGTTCGTGTTTGCGGTCTCGCCACTGATATATGAGCTTCTCGAGAAAGCTAAAGCTAACATGCAGACGTCCTGTCCCCGTCCGCCCTCGCCCGGGCAAAGACCTTTTTGTCCAATCTCTCCTGAGAGGGCGTACCATACCAGAAATAAAGCATCTCCTACTCTGTCCTGTTTTAGTAGCCTTGCTCAGAAGCAAGCTACCAAAAGATTGAGGCACTCATTCAGACGTTTAAATGGAGTATGCACCTCCTTGAGGCCATTCCCCTTTCATCAGCTCAGTTGGATGAACCAGACCATACACAGTGGCCTTGTTTTCACCGGCGGCTTGAATCACTCTTCAAACGCCAATTGAAAACGGTTGTAGGATCGGATAAGATAAGATTCTGAGGCTGAATCGGCCGGAATGGTTGCACAAGAGAATTAGACAACTGTGGTCGCCATCCAATACAAAGCAAGGGGGCGTGATATACGAAAGTATCTGAAACATTCACTTGCTTTTCCCACTTTTCTTACGAGTCAGCGACCTTGCAACTCCAGCACTGAAACCCTTAGGGGCCGCTAGGCCTACATCTAAACGGGCTGAGATGATGGTGTGAACGTCGTGCCTTTTGTGTAAACAGATTGTAATCTAGATACAATTGAAACTGAAAACCAGGTGTAGAGTCTAGATGTATTTCATGCAAGCAGGGCCAATGTGTTTTAAATTATGCATTTTCCCCATTATCTATCGCTACTTTGTCGAACAAAGGGAAATGTGAATGTACACATAGAGAGTGCTTCATGTTTCAAGGACAAAGTCAGCTGCTTAATGCGATTCTCTTAGTGGTCGACATCCTCCACAGCTAAGATAAAAAACAAACCGAGAGAAAAAGTTCAAACTGTGCTGCAGATCAGAGGATCCCCGCTAACTACCTTTCTCGTGGGACCCCAGGAGCACACAAAAACAATGAGCTGGTAATAATGGCCCTCGCATAAAAACTATTCATCTTACGTAAACATTTTGAGAATGGCATTGTATCCCCCACCCCCGTCAGATTATTTCCTCCCAATATCGACTCACTTTCTGGATCCTGAACCTGTTGACGCTTTTAGCCTTTCCCAAATGATTTCTTGCAAAGCCTGCGGAAACGAAACACACTCGCTTAAAGATATATATATATATATATATATACAGTGGGGCAAAAAAGTATTTAGTCAGCCACCAATTGTGCAAGTTCTCCCACTTAAACAGATGAGAGAGGCCTGTAATTTTCATCATAGGTATACCTCAGCTATGAGAGACAAAATGAAAAAAAAAAATCTAGAAAATCACATTGTCTGATTTTTAAAGAAATTATTTGCAAATTATGGTGGAAAATAAGTATTTGGTCAATAACAAAAGGTCATCTCAATACTTTGTTACATGCCCTTTGTTGGCAATGACAAAGGTCAAACGCTTTCTGTAAGTCTTTACAAGGTTTTCACACACTGCTGCTGGTATTTTGGCCCATTCCTCCATGCAGATCTCCTCTAGAGCAGTGATGTTTTTGGGCCTTCGCCGGGCAACACGGACTTTCAACTCCCTCCAAAGATTTTCTATGGGGTTGAGATCTGGAGACTGGCTAGGCCACTCCAGGACCTTGAAATGCTTCTTACGAAGCCACTCCTTCGTTGCCCGGGCGGTGTGTTTGGGGTCATTGTCATGCTGAAAGACCCAGCCACGTTTCACCTTCAGTGCCCTTGTTGATGGAAGGAGGTTTTCACTCAAAATCTCACGATACATGGCCCCATTCATTCTTTCCGTCACACGGATTAGACGTCCTGGTCCCTTGGCAGAAAAACAGCCCCAAAGCATGATGTTTCCACCCCCATGCTTCACTGTAGGTATGGTGTTCTTTGGATGCAACTCAGCATTCTTTCTCCTCCAAACACGACGAGTTGAGTTTTTACCAAAAAGTTCTATTTTGGTTTTATCTGACCATATGACATTCTCCCAATCCTGTTCTGGATCATCCAAATGCTCTCTAGCAAACTTCAAACGGGCCCGGACATGCACTGGCTTTAGCAGGGGGACACGTCTGGCACTGCAGGATTTGAGTCCCTGGCGGCGTAGTGTGTTAGTGATGGTAGCCTTTGTAACTTTGGTCCCAGCTCTCTGGAGGTCATTCACTAGGTCCCCCCGTGTGGTTCTGGGATTTTTGTTCACCGTTCTTGTGATCATTTTGACCCCACAGGGTGAGATCTTGCGTGGAGCCCCAGATCGAGAGAGATTATCAGTGGTCTTGTATGTATTCCATTTCCTAATAATTGCTCCCACAGTTGATTTCTTCACACCAAGCTGCTTACCTATTGCAGATTCAGACTTCCCAGCCTGGTGCAGGTCTACAATTGTGTTTCTGGTGTCCTTTGACAGCTCTTTGGTCTTGGCCATAGTGGAGTTTGGAGTGTGACTGTTTGAGGTTGTGGACAGGTGTCTTTTATACTGATAAGGAGTTCAAACAGGTGCCATTAATACAGGTAACAAGTGGAGGACAGAGGAGCCTCTTAAAGAAGAAGTTACAGGTCTGTGACAGCCAGAAATCTTGCTGGTTTGTAGGTGACAAAATACTTATTTTCCACCATAATTTGCAAATAAATTCTTAAAAAATCAGAAAATGTGATTTTCTGGATTTTTTTTTTCATTTTGTCTCTCATAGCTGAGGTTTACCTATGATGAAAATTACAGGCCTCTCTCGTCTTTTTAAGTGGGAGAACTTGCACAATTGGTGGCTGACTAAATACTTTTTTGCCCCACTGTATATATATATACATATATATATATATATATATATATTTATATATTCCTCGTCAGCATGTCCATCCTCCCTCACCCTGCCTAACAGCTGGGTTGTTCCCCTGATCCACCTTCATTGCGTGTTAGCTCGCGGCGCGACCAGATATCCTCTGGTATTACACATGCTCATTCCTCACTACTAATAGCGGAGTCCTGATAGCGCTGGGCTCTGGCGGCGTGGCCTGACGGACAAAGCCCACATGAAAAGAAGATAGTGCAGGGAAGTAATCTTCTCGCCCGGCTCATGCCGGCGCCGAGCCCACTTTGAAGTCACCACGGCGGGGATCATTACAGCGGGGGAACACACTGGCTCCTGGTGGCATCTTGCAGCTGTAGCGCTCTGTTATGTTTGTGTAAATAGTTGATGGTCTCTCCAGTGGACCTGGGCTGCAGGTCTGTAATGTGTTTCCACAGTGTCCTTGATCCTTTGTGTTTATTTCAGCATCAAAGTGATTCCTTTCATTAACCCATTCAGACCGGATCACGCATCTGTGCGTGTTTACCTTTAAGACCGGATTGCGCATCAATGCGTGTTTACCATTAAAGGGCCGGATTCCTTAAGAGAATAACACCCCTGTACTTAGGGTCACAGTGACTGGGGTTGTATTAAAGTTTAAACTATGATCATCAGGGATCTTAGTTTACAACACAATCGCTGAGTAGGTGTGTTTACCTCATAATTACCCTCCACTTGCTATGATGAGACTGGCAAGTGTTCGATAATTTAACTGACCTGCCTTGACGGATCTGTCTGACATACAGTGAAGCTGGTGAAAGAGTAGAGGGTTAGGGTAAGGGTTGGAGTAAACGTGCGTTAGAAAAAGTTATTTTTAGGTATTGGGTTTGAAATGGTGAAATGAAGGTGTAAGGTTGGTGATGGCATTACTTAGGTAATAGGTTAAAGATTTACAACATTAGGGAAAAATAGTGATCTTTAGGTATGGGGTTAGAGATGTTGAAATTGGTAAGAAATGTTTGTGTTTAGGTATAAGGTCACAGATGTTTATCTATACTTTTGTGGTTAGTATTGCTTATGTGTTTAGTTAATGGGTAAGAGACGTTTACATCTAAACATTTGGTTCTTTAGGCTTGTGTTATATTTTTTGCTTAACACATTTGGTTAACGGAAATCCTTTTGTTTTGGTAGATGAGGTTAAAGAGGATGTAGTTGAAATGACTCTCATTGTAGCAATGCTACTCATTGTAGCATTGATATAATTTGATATTTGATTATGGATGGTAATGCTTTAGCTTCAGGTAAAGATGATTTGGGGATGAGGGATTGCTGTGGTCAAGATCATGTTGAGGATCAAAGCAATGCTTCAGAGACTTTCTTCAGGGCCACGGCTTTAAACAGCTAAGATGTAGTACATAAAAATACAGTGTTAGAGGATGGGCTAGGAGAAGGATGGGGTATAGTCTTGTGGGTAGCTATACCCCTTGACAAGGGCGTAGGAACCGGGGGGGACGGAGGGGACGTGTCCCCTCCAATATCGGAGACAGGCGCATTTGTCCCACCTAAAAATTATACCAGATCTGTCAGGTTTCCGATATGTGTCCCCCCGAATGTTAAACTCATTCCTACGCCCCTGCCCCTGGATACAGGCTTATAACAACCTTCATGTTTTGTTATACTATGTTAGTTAGATGTGTCCTCATGCGATCCGCTGAAGCATTTTAAATAAACCCGCTACAATGCCACTTCAACGCCTGCTCAACCTTAAATAACTAGGGCAATTTAAGGTTACTACTACGGTACCCTACGACAGATGTATAGATATAATGGACCCTGGATTGAGTGGAGTGGAGTGGATGGAATAAAGGTGCTTAGAGTACAAGTCCAGGCAGGTTTGTCCCTACAACTTTAGTTTGACCAATAGTGTGTCTTGTTTGATCTTTTTTAACACAAATAACACATACATTTTCCTTTGCCTTTGATCAATCTGGCTGGAGCCATGAAGATATGCTTTGTACACACAAAGTATGGGCTGCATTTTGCGAAGGATATCCTCTCCAAAAATTCAGCCCCATGTCAATGCTGTTAGACGGGCTATTGATTAGCAAAACAGCTGGCAGTGTATCAAACTAAGGTTATTATGGTTACACACAAACACAAGTATTTGTGTGTATGTGTGTGTGTGTGTGTATGTGGTGCATGTGTGAGGTAGGTTCCGTTTGCCCCTCGCATTGGTTCCTCACATACTAGGTTGTGTATTTGAGCAGAGCACCAAGGGACGGAAAGAAAATAAAATGCTTCAGACATCCAGGACTCATGGGCCTTTTGGCCAAACAGAATGCTATCTGTGTCCACTGGGCTTTTTTTCTTCTGCCTCCATCTCCTTCTCTCACAGGTATCGCAGCAGTGACTTATTCACCCTCTCACTAACCTATTCTTAGCCATCCCTTGCTCCCCTCCCCTCCCCTCCTCTCCTATCCTCTCCTCCAATCCCCTCCTCTCCTCTCCACCCCTCTCCTCTCGTCTCCCCATCCTCTTGTCTCATCTTCCCCCTCCTCTCCTCTCCTCTCTTCTCATCCCCCTCTTCTCCTATCCCCTCCCCTCCTCTCCTCCCTCCCCTCTGCTGGTCCCTCCCCTCCTTGCAGGCTACTTGCCATTCAGTTCAGGCAGGCTGCCGACTGCATTCCTCTCGCCATGTGCTACTGTTACTGCTGCAGCACCACTGCTATACCTCCTCATGTCTCTCTATGTCTCTCTATGTCTCTCTTGCTCTGTCTGTGTGTCTGTGTATTTGTCTGTCTGTCTGTTTGTCTGTCTGTCTCTCTCTCTTTCTATCTCTTGTCGACCAATTTCTTAGGCCTTTTTTTCTCTGGCTATCTACCACTCCTCTCTCTACCTCCCCCTTCTCTATATTTTCTTCCTCTACTCTATCTCTCTCTGTCTCTCTCTGTCTCTGTCTCTCTCCGTTCATCTGCCTCTCTCCTCCATGCTCTATGTCTCCCATCTCCCTGTCTCCCCCTCTCTCTCTAATGTTCTCCTATCAAGGGCTGGCTCCACCACGCTGCTCTCCACCCACCTGTCTGTCTTCTGTCTGAAGCAATGCCCTTGTTGAAGCGTGTGTTGGAGTCCATCACCCCGCCCCCCCCCAGGGTTTCTACTTATAAAGACACCCCATTATGTTGTTGGACTGGAAGCCAGGGACGTCTTGTGTGTTCCAGGAGGTAGACGGATAACTTAGCGTCACATCATTCACCCTGCTAATCTGTCAGAGCATTTGTTCAATGATCTACGTATCCTCTTGTCTTTTGTGTTCCCGTGTCTGGCTTCCTGACGTCTTCTGTGTTCTTCAGGCGGTCAAGCTCGGTTTGTTCAGCTTTGTTTTTTCCTTTTCAATACTCCAACACGTCACTCATTGGCCTTCATGTGTCCATGTACGGGTTTGTCCTACTTTGGTTCTGTGTCTTTGGCTCCACGGATCCACCAAGCTACATGGATATCAGCATGCACGGCATGCCTATCCCTCCTTCTCTCCACCACTCCAGCCCTCTAACCTTCCACCTCTGCCCGCTCCACCCCTCCGTCCCTGCATTCACCTATCCATCCCGCCATCCCTCCATCCATCAATCTCTCCGTTGGCCCACTCTGCCCCCTCTACTTATCTCCAAGCCTCCTCCACCTCCTCAATACCTCATCCCTCCTCCACCTCTGCATACCTCAGCCCGTATCCACCCATGCATATATCCCTCCCTCCTTGATCGCTGCATATCTCCACCCCTCCAGCCCTCCTTCACCTCTCCATATCTCATTCCCTCCTGCACCTCTGCATATCTCCATCCCTCCTCCACCTCTACATCCCTCCACCCCTCCAGCCCTCCTCCACTTCTCCATATCTCCACCAATCCTCCACCACTCTTTATATCCGTCCCTCCTCCACTTCTGCATATCTCCCTCCCTCCTCCACCTCTGCATATCTCCATACCTCCTCCACCTCTGCATATCTCCCTCCCTCCTCCACCTCTGCATATCTCCATACCTCCTCCACCTCTGCATATCTCCCTCCCTCCTCCACCTCTGCATATCCCCATACCTCCTGCATCTTTGCATATCTCCATCCCTCCTCCACCTTTGCATACATTTTGCAACGTTTATCATAAACGTTGCAGTTTATGATAAACCAGATGCTTTGTCTCACGCCCAACGCGCTTGACCAAGGGACCCTAACAGCTGGTGACAGGGCTTGCCGTCCGTGCTACCCAACCAGTGTAATGACAGCCACAGCAGCGGTCTTAAGCGAACAGACTTAGCACTTAGACATGAAGAGGGGTGCGCTGGAGGCTATAGGCCCACGCGTCCCTTCGCCTGATTCCTAGTGACAGGAGAATGCCAGGCTTAAAAAACAACGTCATTAGATACCGTGGGCAGCAGCAGCCATGTGGGGGGCACAGGAGACCAGGAGAGCCACACGCACCACATGCCTCGTGTGTGTGTGTCTGTCTGTGTCTGTGTGTCTTTGTATGTGTGCGTGTCACTGGGATGTGAATACATTCCGGTTCCAATGTAAATATTTCCCATACGCCGAACAAAACCTCAGCTCCCCCTTGTCACTGAACATACCAAAGAATTGATGGAGGATTTTACAATCGCATATCTTTAAGAATGCTCACTAGCCCTTCTGCCACACATAACGCGATGCCTACATGGCGACAACGCCTTAACCACAACTCTCCACACACATCTAAGAGGACAGCTGCTAATGGTTCCAGTGGCTGGGTGTGCAGCCGCCCGCATCAGAATGTCCTTCCTCCCCTCCACCCTCGCTATCCTGTAATCAAAGCAGCCGATAACCAGCACAGCACCTCTTTAAGTTCCACTTAATGAGCCTCAGTGAGAGCTGCTCATCCATGGCACTGCCGATGGAAGAGACCGCCTTATCTTAATGAGCATCCAGCTCCCCATTATCTAACACTAACCCTAGCAACTTGTTACCGCTATCATGACCACCTATCCTCTTGACTGGCTCCCCTCACTCTCTCTCTCTCTCTCTCTCTCTTTCTCTCTCTCTCTCTCTCTCTCTCTCTCTCTCTCTCATTTCCTCTCACTCACTCTCACTCTGTCTGTCTGTCTGTCTCTCTGTCTGTGTGTCTTTCCTCCCCTCTCTACGACCTGGCCCTCTTGATTTTCCCCCCTGATAGTTTAGCTGTGGGACAATAATTGCTGCACCCCATTCCTGGCTAATTTAATTGACAGGGAGGGGAATTGATACCTTGTACAAATGTTTATCTCCAGAAGCCATGGGAGTGACTGCTTAACGCCTGACACCATAATGGCCTCCACCACTCACACCACTGCCTCTCGTTTGTAATATTGCAGCACGTCCCTTTGATTTGTCATCTCGCGAACCATGAGTCCCTATTTATTATCAGTTCCCTCTTAAGCTTCCAGTGACTTCCATTGTTGCGACTCTTCTCTGGGATTTTTCTGTGTGATCCCTGCTTATCTCGTACAGCCCGGGCACTTATTGATCCTCGCGTTTGGAACCAACCGGTCTCTTCGCTTTTAACCCTGAAGGAATGAATGTATCAGACCGCTTCTCTGTCCATTATCCATCTTTAACAGATTACATCTTTCTTAACATTTTATCGGTTCGTTATTCCTTTTTTTCATTTTATTTTGCAAAACCACTTAGCAACGGCACAGAAGGCGGATCAAAAACATAAATGATTTTCTTTTTCTCCCAGTTTTTAAACCTTTTTTATCGTTTGACCAAACTTCAAATCTCTCAGACCTTCGCTGAGAGACCTTTGCTGACCTTTTGCATGCATTAACACAGGTAAAACTGTGGCGGTAGTTTCATCGGAAACACTAAAGTCTCACACCTTAGAAAGAAAAAGTAAAAACCACCGACCAAGACGACCCTAAAACATATTACCGGGGGGGGGGAGGGGTGGCACCACACACACGTCTTCACTGACACGCTCGTTACCTGGGGGTCTGAGGTTGGCCAAGATACACCCAAGCAATTTAGCGCTGCAATGCACCACTCTACTACCATAACTGGCTATCAGAGGGGGGGCCTCTGGGGATCCATGCTGCGGCTGACAGCTGTTCCCCCAGCAGCGTGTCTCCCCTCTCCCCCCGTTCCCCAGGGTCCACAGAGTGGCTTAGAATAACTCCACAATTACTGCTGCTATTACCCTCTGCGCTGGCTACTTACTTACGGCCACGCAGGCTCCTCTCTCTCCTGTTTGGCTGGCGAATAAGTGGTCACAAGGGGGGGTGTGGGAGCTAATGGAGTAGGCCGTTGGGATGGTAGGGGGAGCCTCCGTTCCCCAGTGTTCCGGCTCGCCTCAGAACCCTCCAGATGAGTCTTATCTGACGTTACCGCAAAACAAGCAGTGACGTCTTGCGACATACAGTACAGGGACTTTCAACCACATCCGCCTTTATGTCCAGCCTCTCTCTCTCTCTCTCTCTCTCTCTCTCTCTCTCTCTCTCTCTCTCTGTCTATCTCTCTCTTTCTCTCTCCCTCTTTCTCTCTGCCTCTGTCTCTCTCTCTCTCTCTCTCTCTCTCTCTCAATCTCTCTCTCTGTCTCTCTCTCTCTCTCTCTCCCTCTCTCTCTCTCTCTCTCCCTCCAAACTCCCTCTGTTTGTCTATGAGTCTCCCTCCAGTCTTCTGCACACAGGCAGAGTCTGTGTTTGATTCCCGGGACCTGTGGGGCGGGGCCATGCAGGGATGTTGTCCCGCTTCACCGGCCCCAAGGGGCCCGCTCTCTTCTCCTCTCCGCCGTGGATCAGAGTGGAGACAGAGGCATCCATGTGCACAGCTCCCAAACACAGAGTGTTCATTGTTTGATAGAACGAATAATACATCAGAGAAATAATCATCATAACAGAGTGAGGAGGGGGGGGCTCTCCTCCAGGGCGTGTTGAAATCATGAAATCCATACTTGCCCGTAATTAAAGATTAGAGAAAAAGGCTGTGTTTCACTGGTGACTGTGAAGCACATATACATGATTAAACGGGTACTATGAAGAGGGGATAAAGACAAGGTCAGGTTCCGAACCGGCCCGCATTAGCCAGCGTGTTGTCTGTCCACCTCAGGCCCGGACCCAGTGTGTTCAGTATTCATTATCAATACGTCTTATCTGCGTCCCTCAGGAGTTTGGCGCTCCCTCATAACATCAGCGGCTCCTAGTGATTGCAAGAAGTAGGAATCAGTAGGCCGGGTGTTTTTTTGTTTTCATGAGTTCTAATTTATTTCTCTTTGTAAACACAAGGTCTCCACAGTGTTATCGTTAGGGCACTTTGTATTCTGGCTGTTGGCATGCTGTAATCCAATGTCTCCCCCGGCCCCTAAATAACATATTTGCATGAGAGTCTCCAGGCAGCACTGTGACTAATGTTGTCATATCCTCTGTGTGTGTGTGTGTGTGTGTGGGGGGGGGGCTGTATTTGCATGTGTGCCTGTTTTGCGCTTGCATGCATGTTTTGCACACGATGAGAGTGCACCCGGTGTGTGAAAAGCGGCATAATTCTCCTCTGCTTTTTTCTGTGTCTCCTTGAGGAAAAAAAAAACAGTGGCGTTGGGAGAAATCTATTCCGAGAGGCTTTTTGCATGACTCTGAAAACGAGCTCGGTCCTCTCCTCGCACACTCTTGGCCAGCTAGCCGCCAGTGCAGTGCCTTGCTGCGCTGACAAGCCAGCTAGCAGGCGATGCTACGCTGACACCGGCAGTGCTCCGCTGACACCGCCGCGCGCATTCGCCTGTCTGATTACAGCCCCGGTAGCTTGTTAAAATCCATTCCTATGGATATGCTCTCTCAACGTAAATGCTTACATTGCTTAATTGCTGTCAGTGGCAGGGGGGGGCAGGAGCTGACTGACTGCAGCAGCACGAGGCTAGGAGACAAACGACCTTATCCTAATGCTTAACATATATATGGTGGAAAATCCATGCTATATGGGCCCTGACCAAGGACAACGCGGCAATGTGTTACACCGAATGGGTATCATATCTGCTTTTATGGCCGCGGGCACTTTTCATGAAACGACGCTCTCCCAAGTCAGGTGACCTTGACTAAGTATGTACACAGCAGAATCCCCCGGGGCCCCGCAGCCTTCCCCGTCGAGCCGGGGCCAACCGGTAATCTGTGTCCCTGCCACGGTGTGTCGGATCCCAAACAAGGGTGCAATGAGCTACCGAAAAAACACAGTTTATGTACTGTAGATCCTGTCGCCTTGCCCCTTGAATACAATGACAAACGGCATGGCAACCATATCTCTCTCGCTTCCCTGTTATAAAATGTGTGTCAGGTAAAGGAAAAGGGGGTGACAGGATATTAGCACGGAAATAGGCAGAGGCAGAATGTGATTTGATTCTGGGACCAACCGTGCTAGCCGGGGGTGGGTGATGGCATGCTATATGCTTTACATGGGTTGAAAATGAAATAAAACGTAGGGTTATATTCCATCTGAAGATGAAATCAAATATATTACATTTTGATTAAAAGAAAATGAACAACAAACTATTGTTGTTACATGTCGGGGCATTCAAACTTGTAAGGGGGAAGAAGGTGAGAATGTGGCGTTATGTGTCAATCTGTTATTTGTTTGAAATGTTGTATTTTATTCACAGACTCCTGTCTGTTGTGAGACTCATTTGGCTCCTCCCAAAAACCACTCCTTATGAAAACGACAGAACTAACTTAATCGTCTGTCAAGTCAAAGGCTAAATTTACAGTCTAGGGGTCCATAAATCAATAAAATAGGATATCCACTATTAATATCTTGGATTGTTTGGCTGAATGATGATCCTGTTTGTCCATTACGGGCCACAGTATGTTGTGTGCGTATTCATGGCACTGCCAGTGCGCATGCCCAGCAGCGTCATTGAGCCCATGCTCACTGTTGGCCTGGTAACCTGGTCTCCGTTCTAAATAAAGCAGATGTGACTTAAGACTGTGTGATCATTCACACACACACACACACACACACACACACACACAAGGAGGAAGATATTTATACAATCGGTGTATATATATATATATATATATATATTTGTATTGCAGATCTACAGAAGCCATCTAAATGACTTATTTTGGATTAAAAACTGCAGATTTAGCTGAAGGTTTACATGCCATGACGTGAAGAACTATATGAGCTAGCATGCTGAATGACCTCTGCTTTACTATCAAGAAAATATGTTTACAAAGAGGGAGATTGTGTCTCTCATAAGATGTATGTTCGTATTCAAAGGGAGCCAAAATTCATCATTCATTTCTGATACGAGCGTATATTCGGAAAGAGTCCGGAAATTACTCAATGTGGAGTGGTTTAGTGCATCTGCTTGGGTTGAAAAATGAATGGATAATTAAATCAATAAAGCCATTCATTTGGCTTCCCTATTAAGTGCCCTTAATGGAAGTTTTGAGTGTAAGCGAATGAAGGAACCTCGGATAGGACAAACAATTGTTTTGCTGGGATATTCCTTTATGATTTTCAGGGCTGAAGACAGAGTTACATGTGTTATCTATGATTGTATTGAGTCAACAAACTACAATTCCCTGATATCTTCTCTCGTAGTGTCTGTATCTTTGGAACTTTCTAGTAATAAGTTGTTTTTTAGTTTCTGCTCCGTTTGGTTCAGCCTGATCATGCATAATTACTCGCTCGAAGTGGTTGCACCAAATGTGAATATGGCTGTGTTTCTTACCGCTCATCAAAATAACTGTGCCTGTAACCTAGCAACAGTTGTGTCCGTTGATTGTCAACAAGGCAGTTTCACCGTGTGTCACAAAATAAAAATAAATAAATAAATAAATAATAATAATAATATGTTTGCACTAAGTGAGTCGTTTTGGACCTGTTTACACAAGAGAAATACTTTTTTTTATGTTGAACGATTTGCGTGTTACATATGCATGTGTTCTTATCGCTGTGCTGCCACACTGGGAACATTCCAGAGTGAGATGTTCAGTTTCAGTTTCAAAATGGCTTGCTTGAAATCCTATCAAGAACCCGATGCTATTGTGGTCTCTTTTTTCCTTTTTCTTCACTGTGCTGAGCTGAGCGCTGGACACACAGCCCGCTGTGTTTAGAGGCCATTAGGATGAAACCAGATCATTAAGGGTTAAGGTTAGCCATGAAGCAACTGGTTTAAATGAGGCTGTAATACCCTGGCTTCGATCATATATGGGCTAAGACAAACGCTGCACACTGGGCTCATTTATATGGTTAACATAGCTCCTTGATCACTTTGTCTTCATTGATGTCATACTATTGATGATAATATATATACCGTATATATAATCCATTGTGGTTTGTGTGGAAGTGTTTTCCTTGAAGCTAGGCTGTACTAGGATGTGGTGAAATGGTATTTAAAAACATAAATAATATTTTTCCGTTATGATATTTTATCCTAACCATAGCACTCGGATACAATGATTTATGCCTTAAATGGATGTAATACTCATGTTATGCATCATCATAAACATCAATTCCATTGGCTTATCGAGCCAGTTGCCGTAAATGGCCGCTAAATGCGTTCAAGTGCCAAGTGCACCTTTCTCACAAGTATGTGGTAATGTCACACACGACTCTCACACCGCACTTCTTCAGTTTACCCAATTAGCATGGTGCAGGCATGTGGTTGTTGTTCAATTTATGCCACAGCAGGTGCCAGTGGAGTAAATAGTGCTTAGCGCTGACGGTAAGTGTGAGGGGTGGGCTAGGATTAGGATCTAAGCGGCTACAGGTCGAGTGGCGGAGAGAGGAGGAGGGAAGGGAGGAGAGAGAGGAGGGGGGAGGGGAGAGGAGGCAATGAAGCAAAGCCTTAATTATTTCTTAACAAGCAGAAGTCATTGTGCCAACGTGTACCCTGCTCTTTTAGAGAACGCGTTGCCAGCACAGAGACATTGAGATGTGTAACAATTACAAACCCATGATATATAAAACCTTGGTGCTAGCTTACATGGTGCTGGCTGGGTTTCTTTCCTCTTTATTCAAGCCCATAAACGTAAATGGGTTTCTGTTGCTTTTATCATGAGTCCAGACCAGTGTGGACACGTTTGGGCGTTGTTTGAACCCAATCTTCCAGTGACCTACTGGCGAGAGGGAACAATTCCTTGTGCAATCAAACGTTTATCGATCGTACAGGGAAGTGGCCTTTGTGTTTAAGGGTAGTAGAAATTAGTGAAGGATTTTGGTCCTCAATGTTTAACGTAATTGTTGAAATGTTGCACGGTGCATTAGCCAATTCATACCACTCTTTTTCAGTGAACAACTCCTTCGCTTGAGTTGGTTTGGCTGTGTACCAATGACTTCCATGTGGTGTTAGTGTATTATAATAATGATTGCATACTTCCAATAAACAGGGTAAGAAAAGGAGGATTTTACCTATTTTTTATATACATTCTCCTGGAATCCATTTCATTAATCAGCACTGGGTCGCTGCAGGGACAATGTTTGTTATCCAAACACATTCTGAAGCAATTGGTTCAGCAGCAAAGCAACCGTTTGCTGGCGCGCCCTTGGTGTGTTGATGTCTCTGTTCCGTCCGCTGCTTTGCGTTCCCATGTCTTTTCATCTGCCCTCTACTTTAACTCGTATGACAAACCCAGACTTCTTCCAAAGTGGGCAGAATTACAGGGATGTGTTCCTGTTTGTGTCGGGGGGGGGGGTCAAGGCCCCCCTGGTGAACGCCCCACGGTCCCTGAACGGGAGGTAACGGCCCTGTTTTCCCTCCTGTGCCCACAGACTGGAAGGAAGGAGAAAGGTGACCCGCTGAACTCAGCTATTGACAAGATGACGAAGAAGACCCGGGACCTGCGTCGACAGGTGAGCCTTGCGTGACATCCCGCCACCACTACACATCAGCCTGCTCCTCGAGCGCTGTCTACCTCTTCACCTCGACCGCAGCAACAACAGCGCCGCATCGCTTAACAATCAGCGTTCACAGGCTATGAGTCGTCCTCAGCTTATTGTACGCTGAGTGTCCGCCGTCGTTCCAAGTGAGACGGTGAACGTGCGTCGACTCACTCTTCAAGTTATTGATTGCAGCTCAATTGACATCATCAATAGCTGCTATTGATAACACGAGTAGCAGATTTATTATAGCAGTACCATTCTAAACAGCAGTGGCTGATCTATAGCTTTAATTTTCCTTTCCTTAATCAGAAACCTTTCTGCATGAAATATCTAAAATCAGCTAGAACTATGTTGTATATTTTGTTGAGTTGTATACTTAAATTACCACTATTTCCAACAATGTTCAAACCCAGATAAATTCATTGTTTTATTCACAGTATCGATACATTTGTTCAAAGGTCAATGGCGTCATACGCCCTTTAACCCCTTACTTCTGGGGAAACAGTAATCCATTTATCAATATATTCAATTTCAATATCGATCTAACTAATACGATTTGCTACTTCGACAAGTGGCTCATACCGGCAAACAAGCTAACGCAGTATTTCACACACATAGAGTGTACTTTATATTTTTTATCCTTAGAAGAGAACGACGCCATCTGTGATTAATAGCCTTGCCCATACATTGAATTATAGGTCAAATCGTATTTCATTGGAAAGCTGCATGCAACACATTGTTTCACGCTGGCTCTCTCTCTCACTAACATACTGATAAAAGACCGTCTGTGAATAACCCGCTCATATAGTTATAGTATGATTGCTTTGACCACGGATGGCAGCCAATTCCCCATGTAACATTAACCACAGCTGTTGGCATAGTGAACTCATCTAATAGTAAATTACCAAGTGAACGTTATGTTACCCCGGGACTATTATTAGAATGAAATGACATAAAGTGACTAAAACTAACACAATTTTAATACAATATGTCGTCCGTGAACAGGATTCCTGTCTGAGTTACATCAGATCCATTTTCACAACAACCCCCATGATCCCACGTTAGTTCCCAGTGTCATCAAACTACGTATTTTGCCATTCAGCACTAGTCTGCAATGGTAACACAACAAGTAGATGATCTCTTAAACTTTAAATTTGTTTTTCATTATAATAACAGGAAATGTTGATCGTGACAGAAAGAAACTATTGTTATGCGACATAATACGAGCAAGCTCATGCTGTATCCTTGAAGAATTAGCACTGCATGCACGCAATATTGCATTTTATCCATCGCACAAATAACTCCTTTGTGGGCTGAACGGGCACAACGAGACAGTTACATGAATGCAGATCCAAAGTCTCCCCCATCAATTCCTCAGAGAAAGTCAGGCTTCAAACCGGCCTCTCTTGTTCGGCACAGAGGGGTCGTTCGCCAGTGGAAGCGCTCTCCCCAAACAGAACAGCGGCGTGCGCCCCCCTCTGAACACCACACAGAGCCGGAGAGGATCATTCCGGATGGGAGGGCAGGACAAGAGCCTCCCGCTGGGCCTAAGGGGCTGCGGCACCGGCATCAGTCAGACAGCACTCTGGCAGGATGCTGTACTGACTGGGAGGCGGGGCTTGACAGCGTGGGGGTCCCCCGAGCACTCGGAGACAGGCAGGAATCAACCGGCGTTGTGATATTGTAATCATGTCAACCAGTTAGGAGTTAGGCGAGGCAGATGGGTTGAGTATGGAGCCCCCCCCCCCCCCCCCCAAAAAAAAAGATGGAGATCAGATGCAAGCTGGGTGACCTTGATGATGTCACCGCCAAGGAGCTTTCTCTTTGTCGTCGCCGTTGTTGCTGTTGATGCTGCTGTTATTGTTGTTGTTGTTGTTGTTGTTGTTGGGGAGCACACAGGAGGTACAACACAGCACAAGCCCAGCTCCAGGCATGCAATGCATCCACGGGGGTGAAAATCAATTCTCTATGCGCCCTGACTCATAGCCACCACAACAATGGCTGCACTGCTCAGTAGTAACAAACGAAGGCAGCCACAACAGGACTGCACAGGAAGATGGGGTACCTGCGAGAGGTTGAACCGACAGAAATTAAATGAATTAATTAGGAGGGCGGGGATGGGGGGAAATGCAAATCCACGACCAAGGAACATACACATAAACAAAGACGATGAGAAGAGGAGAAAAGAGGAGGATTTAGCAGTCAAAAGACCAGGGAACTTTTAATCGTTCTTAGACATTTATGTCTTTATTCATCGAAGTGTTGCAGCGGGGAAGCGCTCATGACGTAAACCTCTTGGCTCTTTGGATCCGTAAAGTGTTTTAAAGGAAATGAAAAGGGGTTGATGGTCTTGATTTACTCGTGTAAGTCAGCCGTGATTCCGTTCCACCGGTAACATGTTTCCCCTGCGTTTCACTCCAGCAGCGCTGGCAGGCCCATATTAACAGCACACTTTAGGTGTCTAGTGTAAAACACAGGTTTAGCCAGACGCTAAGCCCCCGTTCATCAGCAGCAAATACATTCCGATTTTTGTATCAACAGTATTTAAGTGTTAACTAAGAACATTCAATATTTGACAACTAATGAGGCTATAATTGGGGTGTTTTGTTTTTTATATAGATGATTATGACATGGTAAATGATAGACAGCAGACGGTTTTAGCGTATGCAATTCAACGTTAAGGGGTGCTATTCGTTCCTAGCTACAGATGGAAAAGGATAAAGTAAGAAATACATCATGATTTTGATGACTGAACAGGGGCACTTTAGACATTGCGTGGCATTCACCATTGGTAAATTGGACTACTAAAAGCGAACTATATAATATAATATATTTCTCCCTCTGTGCATTCAAGCACAAGAGATGTTGCTTTGAAATGTGGAGACAGATGCATTGTTACCTAAAGTTTAAATAATACCAAGATTGACAAGTGCCAACATAAGGACACCTTTAGAAATAAGTTAAAGATTGAAATTGAATGAACCAGATGAAAAAGACTAACAGAGTTTGACTAGCGAAGATGCCCATCTCATATTTACATTTACATTTACATTTAGGGCATTTAGCAGACGCTTTTATCCAAAGCGACTTACAATAAGTGCATTTGTTACAATAAGTACATTTGTCATAAGAAGTGAAACAATATATCGCTGTCGGTACAGTAAAGACGTTCATAGAACCAAGTGCAAGTATTACAATCGCTAGGCTAGCCCATTCCCCGTGTAAAGCAGCGATAGCAGCTACTGTAGATGCTACACAATTAAGTACCTTGAATAAGTGCAATGTACAAGTACCCTAACCCTAACGTACAACATTCAATGGTGGCTGTGCATTGGTTTCTATGCAGAGTCGAGATGAACTCATATGATTTTGAAGAGGGAGGAAATCAATGCAGTTGGAAACGTAGGTTTATTAGTTCCTTGCTATGTCACATACAAAGTGTGATTAGACGCATCCGCTCCCTGTAATTAGCTTTCCCCTTGTCGTCATGCCAATACACTAGCTGGAGATGAGCCGTGTGCT
This sequence comes from Pollachius pollachius, assembly GCF_949987615.1. Lineage (NCBI taxonomy): Eukaryota > Metazoa > Chordata > Actinopteri > Gadiformes > Gadidae > Pollachius > Pollachius pollachius. The sequence continues at coordinate 33,665,507 of NC_136935.1, read as the reverse complement.
TGTCATCCTGTCCTTAATGAATGCATCTGTCAACTGCTCTCCCTGGGCGGCTGTTTGACTGATGGCTGATACCTTAAACCCCTTAGAACATCAATTTACCCTTATATAGCTTTTTTAGGGACATTAAAATCTTCACCATTCACACAATTACTTTGTTGATTAGTACAGCTGTTTTATTTGTATTTTTGGGGTGGGGGGAGCGTCGTCGAAGGAACAGCTGTCACAAAGCCCTCAGCCCTTTGTAAACGCTGCAATCTAATTGGTTTATTCATTAAATATGAATATCCCACCATAATGGACGCGTTCCTCTGTTTATATCTGTAGGCGACGCTGCAGTGCTCGCATACACTATTTACTATTTAACTAATTAGCCATTGAGCAGACGATTTGATCCAACACAATTTGAATTCAGATAGGCCTACACCGTCACCCCAGCCACTAAACAACCCTGTGCCCTGCGTATGACAAAGCTACCCTGATCCCAGTATCATTCATCGTGATTTTCACTCTGTCCGGATTAACCCAGCTGAAGTACTTGAGGGGGGTTTGTGAAAAGCGATGGTCGCAAGATTTCCTTAGAAAATGTATGTTGTTATTTGCTTCCCCTTAACCCCTGTTAAGTTGATTCAAGGCACGGAATTAGCCAGACCTCCCTGTTTGTATTTGGTCCTTGAGATGTTTTAAACTGAAGTGCCATCGCTTTTCACTCCAAAGCCCTTGCCTGCATTTGCTGCCACAGCAAACGTAAAAAAGTGAAAGCACTAACATTTGTATTTCAATGCAGTTTCCTCCATCTATCCGGTGACTCCGCCCTGCCGTTAGAGTAGCGTCAGAATGTAGCCTGACAAGGTGTCAGCCAGGTATTTTATTATAACCCTCAATGGCACATCAAGCCCTTGTGAATGTCTCCCCACTCCCTCCACTGTTATTGATGTTGACGCTAACCTCTGGCTCAGCCCCCCCAAGAGGTAGAGAGACAGTGTGTCTGTGTGTTTGTGTGTGTGTGTGTGTGTGTGTGTGTGTGTGTGTGTGTGTTTGTATGTGTGTGTGTCTGTGTGTGTGTGTGTGTGTGCGTGTGTCTGTGTGTGTGTGTGTGTGTGTGTGTGCGTGTGTGCGTTTGGGTGTGCGCTTGTGTGTGTGTGTGTGTAGGGTGTTTCTATGTGGGTGTGTGTATGTGTGCGTGTGTGTGTGTGTGTGTGTGTGTGTGTGTGTGTGTGTGTGTGTGAAGGGTTCCGCTGCAGGGACTTCTCCGTCTGGTGTAATCCACCCTATCCTCTCTCAGCTGTGTCTCCATATCGCTGCATAGCAATTCACACCAGGCAATGCCGATCATACACAGAGGGATTATGAATGGGCATAATGAAGACACCGTGGTGCACTGTGAATGCATCTACATGTGGAATAGCTGTTGGGGAGGAGGATTATTCCTCATTCCAGACGAAATCGGTGAGATGTGAAGGTTGAATCATTTAAGTGTCCTTATGCTGCATTTGACTTTGTTCTTTGGCATAGCGACTGAACACTTGAAACCTTTTCTCACATTCACACTTCAAAAACCGCAACCGGCGAAATCCTACTCCAAAGATTTTTTAAAATTTGCTCATTATTGCTACTTTTACTTTAACTTGAAGAGCCGACTGATCAATTTTTTTACCCACTTCCAAAGAAACGTATCATGTCCTGTTCTCTCATCAAATAAGTGTGTATAAAATTAATTTCGTCCCCAGGGATACAAACATGTGTTTTTGAACACGTTAATGAACGGCACTGGAAGTAATTCAGCAGGTGGACGGACAGATGCGAAGACAAACCACCTTTCAAAAGACTCTGTTTCATGTTCAAAGGATTCCTTATCAAGGTGTATCGACTTGCCTATTTGTTTGAGTCGCATGACCAATATCAAACAACACTTCTGTGGAGCCACCTCAAACCTGGATTTAAGCTCTCGACATCAAAACTGTTGTACCACAGTGGCTAGGACAGGACACACTGTAGCAATCAACCTGGCCTGCTGCCTTTCTATAAATATAAGGTCATGACTCACTATGAATGCTAAAGACATCGTCCCGGCTGTGAACGAGGACACCCATAATAAAACAAAGTGCCGATCTTAAAAGACCCCCTCTGACTGCCTCAGGTTCATGCGGTTTGTTTGTCCGTTAAACCAAATCACTTGTTTAGGTATTTGGACTCCCCATAATAACTGTTAATGTGGCAGTAGATGCACATGAACATAGCATTAAAAGTCTAGCATTTAATAGTTCAATAAGTTAATTGGACACAAATAAACTTTTTATGAAGAAAAAACGAATAGGCGTTATGTTGGTAGAAGACACTATATAATTAAAAAGGTTAATAGGAAAATACTGTAGGGCAGATTAATTAAACCAGACTTTCAGCGATCAGCGTCAGTGAACATAAATGTATGTATAATTGTATTCATCCAATCATATGGACTGGGTGAAGTTTCTAAAGTTTATAATTATTAACTTTGCATGTTATGAATTCAAATATAACTCCTATCTGCCTATCCCTGGAAGAATCAGAACTATTCAAGATATAGATACAGTTGACCTTATTGATCCCTGAGGGAAATTATTTAAAAGAACAATCGTTCAGATCTCCCAATACAAATGGGCCTTCACAATGTAAGGTTAAAGTCATAATGTCAAGGTCACAGTACAGTTCAGACTAAAATACATGTAATAACTAATAAAATACAATGAAGAGGATTATTGGAAGTTTAAGCAGTCAAGAAAATAAATGCATCGGCATTTTCCACAGACCAGATTTCAGAATACCTGGACCTTTTCCTGAAGTACCACTGGTATAATGCTGATCGAATAGCTACTGCTGTTACGCATAGCGATCCATACACACCCCCAGCATCTCTTGCTGACTTGCTTTCCTGCTGAAGAATTGCTTTCCCATAGCCTAGTCCATTGTGATCTTTTAAAAAAAGCCTGTTAAACCAAATGTCAAGGATCTTCGTTACCCAGCGCGCACCAATGTCCTGCTACAACGTTTCGGTTGTACACTGCTCTCACTGCTGTCTTGTTTATGGCTTCCTCTGATGTGCATTCCAAGCATCTGTCTTTAAAGATGATCGCCTGACTCCACGACAACTACAAGACAACAGGGAACGAGAGCCCAGACACTTCAACACACGTCCACTTGTCAAGTCAGGCCTCTGAGACAGTGCGCAAGGGGGAGCGAGCCTTTATCTTTTTGCGACAACCGCTACGGCAGAAGCAGCAGGATCCACATTGCACCCACAGTGCATTGCACTGTGTCACCACCATGTGTAAGAGGACATTATCCTTGTAGGGAGCTTGTAAGGGCAAAGTCTGGTGTTGACGTTTGTATAAACACACTATTTGTTTAGTTCAAAATCGATGCAAATCCCTGTTGTACGGGCAGTCTCCTAATAATACCACTGAGGTGTGTAACATTGAACAGGGCTTGACATTTTTATAAAAAAATGCCATACACCGGCCCAAGGTGTGCGTGTCCCGCGTTTCAAGCACGGGTGAAGACAGACTTTCCCAACCAAACAGTGTCCTTTAATCAAACTGTTTCTCTTCTGACATAACCCCGCTCATTTAGGAGCTTTGAATCGTGGCAGAGGTGTCAGTTGCTCTTGGCGGGCTGGTGCATACCTTTGCATAAATGTTTAGGAAAGTGAAAAGATTCACTTTTTTCCAATCAGTTTTTATTACTTTCAACAACACAAAACATGTAATCTATTCGTAGGCCTCACTGGGAAAAGAGCAGGTGACTAATAATGCAAGAAGCAACGGCCCGATAAAAATGAAAGACATCAATATAGAATAACCTTATCCTTGTAGATCAAACCGTGTGGTTCCCAAGCAACAAAGACCTCTGCCTGGCTTTTTGAAGTGAATCCACGCTTTGATTTGTTTAACTGCTTACTCCCTTCCAACCGTCCTTATTAGACAGGAACCACCCCATCTCTTGTCCTGCTGGCCATCAATTTTAGACAGGAAACTCTCCCCCTCTTGTTCTTTCCTTCATGTGCATTATGCAGGAAACAGTCTTCCTTCTGTCCTATCCTTGATCCCTATTATGCAGGAAACCCTTCTCCTCGGGTCCTATCCTTGATCAATATTATACAGGAAACACTTCTTCTCCTGTAACGCCTTAAAAAGTAAGAGGAAGGATGCATAATGGAAGAGACCAACTATGAGACTAACAGAAAATGAGGAAGTAAATTCTGTTAGTCATTTTTTTAATGAAACATAAAGCAAACATCTACAGGAAATATATCTATAAACACAATGTGGGCATTAGAAATGTAAAGGCAAAAAGTAAACATAAGCGTTATAAGTATGCATTTAGAGACTTGTGATACAACATAATGACATGTGTACTCCCATGTCGTCTGTGAGAGGAGATGAAGAACGGTGAAAGATGATGGGTTCCAAACCACATTGGACCTCTATATTAACTTCTGATAGAACCTCCAATGACCCCTTACCCCAGTGACCTAGCCTGACAACTGCAACTCCACACCGCTCAAAGTTAGTTTGGTGCTTTTCTCAAAGCAGGAAGTCAATGTGTGTGTGTGTGTGTGTGTGCGAAGAATGGAGGGAGTGAGGGGTTAACAGAGAGAAGGAGGGAGTGGGATTTGAAAGGCGCTGAGACCTGGAGATTGCAGATGGATTTCTGTGGGTGAGCTGTTAGTGTGTGTGTGTGTGTGTGTGTGTGTGTGTGTGTGTGTGTGTGTGTGTGTGTGTTTGTGTGTCTGTGTGTCTGTGTGAGTGTGTGTATGTGTGTTTGTGTGTGTGTCTGTGTGTGTGTGTGTGTGTGTGTGTGTGTGTGTGTGTGTGTGTGTGGGCATTGGGATGCTGATGGTGCAAGAGCAGCCAAGACGTAGGAAATCACTCATCTGTATCAGAGCTCCTCACAAACCCTCTACTGAATCACTACCTCCTGCTGGCCCTTTATGACGCTCTTGTAATATTTCCTTAGCAAATACTCCTGCATGTGTTCCCCGATTGCAGTTCAGGAAACCTCACCCAAAAAGTACTCGAAAAGTGGTTGAAACAAATACAATATTATCAATGCAAATTGCAAATTACTTTTGAATGCATTTGTAAAATATTACCGAGGCTTCAAGAGTCCTGACATCATTAAATGTCAAAAAAAAAGTGGTGTGCATGTGTGTGTCTTTGTGTGTGTGTGTGTGTACATGTCTATGTGTCTGTGTGCACGTGTGTGTGTGTGTTTGTTTGAACACTTCTATGTGTGTGTGTGTGTGTGTGTGTCTCTGTGTGTGTGTACGCACATTTGTGTGTGTGTGTGTGTATGTGTGTGTGTGTGTGTTTTCTGGCGTGAGGAGGTGTTTAGTATGTGCATGCTTATCTGCTTGAACTCAGTGTGTAAGATAAAGTGCCTGTCTTTTATAGTTCCTATACTGTTCCCTCTGGCCTCCTTCCCCGACTAGATATCTTCTCCGCGTAGCATCCCTGTCCATTTACTCCCTGAGAAAAGAACCAGTATTCCTGCAGTTTGGCAGTCAATGATTCCATAAACAGATATGGGATGCAGAAGAGTTCCCCACTAAGAGGGCCCGAGGGGCGTCGACTCGTGTATTTATGATCTCAGTCAAATGCTCTTCCTCCGTCTCCCCCGTCTACTCTAGGAGTATATCACTGGGTTTACTATGATCATGGGGCAGGACAGTTCAATGGCTCCATGTTCCACCCCAAGCCAATACCGGACACAAGATTTCATCCTCTGTCCAACTGTCTCCAGAATCGGCTGAATTTGAAATCACTGAAATCAGCCTGCAACAGAAATACTCACGGTGCATTTCCCTCAGTAACAGCTGATGGATTGGCTACAGCTTCAGCAACAAAAGACAGCTCTTGCGTGTGGGCCTACAGCACCTTTAACCGATCCTATGAGCTGACCCTTGCTCAGGGCGGTAAGGATGATCCGCGTCCCACACTGGACAGCGGTCTGACCCCCTGTTTGTTTTGTCGTCCTGCAGCTGAGGAAGGCGGTTATGGACCACATCTCCGACTCCTTCCTGGAGACCAACGTGCCCCTGCTGGTGCTCATCGAGGCGGCCAAGAGCGGCAACGAGAAGGAGGTCAAAGAGTACGCCCAGGTGTTCCGTGAGCACGCCAACAAGCTCGTGGAGGTCAGTCACTCGTTAAACATGCACACACACACACACACACCCATTCAACCGAGCCCTCGTATCCCCCCCATCCAGCTCGCAGGTTATTCATGAGGTGTTTTGTCACTCTCATGAAATTGTTATAAGCACAATTATATAGGCGCAGGGGTTTCTATGTGTATTGTTATTGGAATACACGGGTGACCTGGTGCGGAAAATGAGGCCAAACCAGGGTGTATGGACACACACGCAAACACACACACACACACACGCACATGCACACACACACAGACACACACACTTTCACATATTTATTTTCAAAATGCATCCAGGCAGGGGTTGTTAGGGATATTTTGCAATGGATTGGTGGCCATCTTATGTGTTATTTAACACAATATAAGGGTTATGCGCAGGGAGTGAGAGAAGGAATTCAGATGAATACAGCGTTGCGACAATGACAAGAGATTTGTTGAGCCATTGTACGCTATCTTAGATCACAGACTAACCTAGTTTCACCTGTCCCACTCAAACAGCTAAATATAACATGGACGCACACAAACACAGACACACACACACACACACACACACACAAACGCACATACGCAGGTACCTGCTCAGACAGTGGGCTACGTCATTGATGAAGGTCACCAGCTCATGAAACGAAAAGATTTTACATTCAAGCCGTTTCTGGAAATCCATATCTCAGTATTACCATGTGCACTCTAGTCCCAATAATACATTATGCATGGTTATGTATGTAGCTGTTTGTCTAGAGACATACATGGTTATGTCTGTATCTGTATGTCTAAAGACAAACGTAGTTATGCCTGGTAACAAGGACATGAAGGAATTATGTTATAAAAGGGAAAACTCTTTACCTTACTTACTTTATCTGGAAGAAATATCCACATGAGAAAACACATATTTTTCAATAATATTATCACTCGCCATTTCAAAATTTCCCTACACCTTTTCAATAGAATGAGCAAGTGCCAATGAAAATTTCTTAAGTGCTTCAACAAACCGCTTCTGTGTAGGACAATGTTTAGAGTGGAAGCCTTATCATCCGTTGCTTCCCTCATCTCTACATTGAACCACTTAGGTTGCTCTATGACAATTTGAAGTTGTTCTTCACATGCTAATGTTTCTCTCAACCACCTATCAGCTGGCTTGATGATTAGCCAATTTGGAGGGTCCAATTTGTGTACACACATTGCACCTGTGGCACGGACATATTCGTTGAGGCCATTATAACACCTCCATCACAAGAAATGATCCATCAATAATTATTACACCAAGTCGTAATCTCACTCAAAGTGAGAGCCATCAATATCATTAGCACGTCATTCCTTTTCAAAAGGCCTCCTTGGTCTATCCCTGGCACTATTATTCCATTACTCCATTGCCCCCACCTTATCTATCTCCCTCTATCTCCCTCCCACTCTCTCTCTCCCTCCCACCCTATCTATCTACCTCTCTCTCCCTCCCACTCTCTCTCTCCCTCCCACCCTATCTATCTCCCTCTCTCTCCCTCCCACTCTCTCTCTCCCTCCCACCCTATCTATCTCCCTCTCTCTCCCTCCCACTCTCTCTCTCCCTCCCACCTTATTTATCTCCCTCTCTCTCTCTCCCTCCCACCCTATGTATCTCCCACTCTCTCTTTCCATCCCACTCTGTCTATCTCCCTCTCTCTCCATCCAACTCGATCTATCTCCCATTCTATCTATCCAGTGATGCCAGTAACGCGTTACTTAGTAACGCGTTACTGGCCTCGGACCACTTTTTTCAGTAGCGAGTAATCTAACCTGTTACTATTTCCAAACCAGTAATCAGATTAAAAAAAAATTAGTATTGGCAAAACCAGTTGTATTTCTTTATTTTGAGGCAGCAGGGGCTGTTGTCGCAGCTAAATGTAACTAATAAACTTGTAATCTAACTTAGTTACTTTAAAAATCAAGTAATCAGTAAAGTAACTAAGTTACTATTTTAAGGAGCAACTAGTAATCAGTAATCAGATTACTTTTTCAAGGTAACTGTGGTAGCACTGCATCTATCTCCCTCTCTCTTACTCCCTCTCTCCTCCCACTCTATCTCTCTCTTTCTCTTTCTTACAAAGTCACTCCATCTCCATATCTCTCTGTGTCTCTCTCTCCCTCCCTCTCCCTTTGTTTCTTCACCTCTTCCTGTTAGGCCATGTACACCCCAAGGCCTCTGGTAATTACATCATACTCATTAGCGCCGCCCTGACCAGCAGGGGCCAACTAATTGTGAGGCATTAATTGGCTAAGAATACGACAGGCCGACGCACCAACTAATGAGATATGGCGATGTGTTAAGAAGGTGTGCTCGCTAATTGAACATGGTGTGTGAAGTTCTTAGGGTTGTTGTGAGTGTCTCATGTGCAGGAAGTGACTGCATGGATGCATGACAACGTTATGTTTTACCTTCACACAAAGAAAACTCTCAAATCGGTTAAAATATATTTAACTTGTGAACTTTTTCTCCTCGAACATCATTTCAACTTAATGCCATGGAGTGTGACGTTCACGAGAGAGAGATCTATATTATAACGATTTCAATTATAAGTTGAGGCATGCCTTTGTCGAGCAAGACCAGGTTTTATTACAAGGATGAATATTATCTCTAAGTCTATGAGAACACTTAAAGAAAGCAAATACCTTAAATGCTTTTTTCAACATGCTTCATGTTCTCTGGCCCTGACAATATTGTCAATGTTGTCAGAAAACTTTGTAAAGTTACAAAGCCTCATTTATAAGTGGAATGAGCTTTGACTCAATGAAGAAATTCTATTTATTCTTTATTATTCTTCTGTTGGCCTATGTTCACAATGACTGGGAGAATAAAGATAACAATTAGGTATTACTCAGTTTAGTACATTTCCTCTGTCTCACATTTTCTTTTATTTCTAATATTTTTTTTTAATAATTCATTCATGAATATTCCATCTCGTTCCAATGCGGAACCCAACAAAACAAACAGCATTTTGGAATAAAATGTTTGACTGCAAAACATTTTCTCATGTGTTTGTTCTCAAACAGCCAAATACAAAAGAGCAATAATTCTTGACTATAACATGTTATCATTAAGCTTTACATTACAGCTTGGATATAATGCTGGAACCATAATGTCCATCCCAAACACGTTTTTTTCCAACAGACCACATTTTTATATCTCTCTAGCATCTTGAACATTCCTCAATCGATGTCATCAGTTCCCCCATTAAATCAGTATGCAGGCTCTTCCATCCGCAGTTAGCGTCTATTATTGCACTGGCGCACTATCCCACCAACCATCGTTTCCATCTGCTTCGGTGAGTCTGCAGGTATATCGTCCAACCATTTCTCGCCGGCACAAAGGGGTGCCTTGTGAATGTACGAATGGACGTTTCCACTTTTTTCGTGCACTCCGTGCTTTGTTCCCCGTTGGCAGGAATGGCGCCAGCTCACCCATGATGATAGTTTAATAACAATACAATCATACTCAAAATCTACAAATAGTATCTGTAAATGGAAAAACAGATTGGATTGATCAGTAATCCTGGTATATGTGCCGGATCTCTGCGATGGCTCCTACGGTTTTAGCATTTAAACCAGACAGGCAAATTGTTGTTTTGTGGTAACAAAGATTTGTTTTCTGTGTAAACTAAACAGAAACAGATGACAGTAATACCCTGCCTTTACTCAACCGCCCTATCTGCTTAGCAAATAGGTCGCCAGCACCTTCCCATTCCAGCTAGCTGGTGATGCTTCATATCACTCTGTTTCTTTCCTTTGCCACCAGTTTTCTGCTGTGTGTCTTTTCGTTGATATTAAGAGGCTATTAGTCACATTAGTGATGATGAATGCTTCCATAAAACAAGTAGGGGGGAAAAGTAATAGACACCTACCTGGATTCCATTTTCATTGATGCTGTTGGCGATGGGGATAATGTGCATGGGGCCACTGGAAAAACATTAAACCCCATCACCACTCCAGATTTTCTTGCGTTTGACCTTGATTATGCACTTGCTGAACAACCCATCTTTTAGTACTGCCTCATTAGGGCCCATTTACGTTCATCTCTTCCTGGAGTGTCCAGAGAGCCAGAGAGGCCTACCTGGAGGCTGTTACCTTCATTAAAGGTGCAATATTTTACATGTTACGGTGAACTTGTAAAATGCGCTTTGGGATGGTTTCCCTAAAATGTGGAATCTTTTTTTCATTTCATCATTCATTTGAAGTATAAAGCTTTAAAAGTATGTCACCTAAGTGGTATCTTTCAATAGCATCTGATTGAAGACACTAAGTACCAGGGACTGTGTGTCCTCTGTTCAAAGCATTATGTCATGTGGGTCCTACCTATTCAATTCCTTCATAACCATGGGATCCTTCCCCCATGTCTTTGTATTTTCCAGGCCCATATCGTAGCCCATCCACTTTGAACGTGCAGCTCTTTAGTGCCAATGATTTGATCATGGGTGGCCAAATTGAATCAGAAGTCTGATTTAATCAGAGATCTGATCTGGCTATTTCATTGTTTTTGCTGTCTCTCTGTCGTGGAGGTTACAGTAACTGTTCATTTAACTCAGCTCTCAGCTCTCTCTTTATCGTGTTCCTGGCCTTTTTTTCACACTCCTCGTCACTCTGCCTCCTTAATCAATCCACCTCCGTTCGATTTCTTTCTTTTTAGACAAACAACTTATTTCGCTCTTGCTTAATCAAATGTCTCTTAAAGGGAAAAGATTCTAGGGAGGCCAGCGAAAGGAAAGCCACATTCATGGATGCCGGTGACCCACCTCTGGTCCCCTCAGTGTCCCTGCTCAGTGGAAGCTACGTATAGTGAATGTATAATTGAATGCATTAATCCCACTCTGGCTGGATATTTGCTTGTGCCTGTAATCCCTGTGAGTGCTGTGAATTCCTGAGCTTTTTAATTCATTTTTCTTTTCAATATTCCCTAGTGTTTAAAATAAAAATGGAAAATGTTAAATTCTAAAGAGAGAATACAACGCCGTCTTAGAGTTCACGTAAAGACTGTTCATCTCTAGGTGCATGCATTGTATGTATTCACGTATGTGCTTCTTTTATATATTGCTATTTCCTTAACAGTGGTATGACTTAAGGAGTCAAGCAGCATAATAATACAACCTCCACACTGCATTCACACACAATGCTGCGTTGTCCTAGTGTTGTGGTTGAATTCGGGGTGAAACGGCTCCACATCATTCTAAGCGGCGGTGCTTTAAACACAGTGCTGCAGAACGAGCTAAAGGATGGATTACCATCGGGACAAGTCTATTCGGGATGACCCGGACCTTAACGCCGATGCTAACAGCCTCTCCTCCCCCGACTTATGGGGCTCAGAGGAAATCTAGCTATGGCTGGAAACACACTACTAGCCCCCTAGGAGAAGATACATCAACTCCCCCCTTTTTGTTCCACGCACGCCTCCAACTTTTTCTCCCCGTTATTTTATAGATGAACTCCTGGCCCGAGGTATCAGTCAAGAGGGGTGTGTTCCATGCACTTACAGGTGTTGTTGATGCCTGAGACCCCAGGGCAGCCTAGACCCCACTCACTGGCACTACTCTCCAGCTTTCCCATGGCCTGACTCCGGCTGTCTTCCTCCGCTGCCCTGCATGCCAGGGACAGCGGTGGGTCAACACGGCGGGCAGGCTGATGAACATATGATGGAGGGGCGTGCGATCGATAGGGGGGCACAGACCTTAGTCAGTAACTGTTACTAACCAGACACTCATTGTCAGAAAATACAACTAAGGAAGTACGGGACAGGGGAACGCTCTGTTAGGGTAAATCCACAATACAGCTGGAAAGTAGCCTGAAGGTGAATTACTCATCTTGTCATCCAGGTGAGTGGCGATGTGTACCATGATTCTACTGTCACAGAGCTCGTTATGCAGAGTCACCTCCGTCATCTAAAGGAATCGCCTGTAACCTCTTAACCATGTACTCAGCACTTAGGCCCTACTGCATGTCGCATTTACAGAAATAAGCGGTTTGCAGTGGGTGCGTGTATGCGTTAATGCAAGCCTAACCGTCTGTACGGGATTTTCGACATGCTATTCTCTACTATGAACTATGAATTCAACTGCTGAGTAAAATATAGGCCTTATGACTTTAGTTGAAATACCACTCATGTTTGATCAGAGGACATGTAAAGAAATGTTGGATACAGGTAAAAGCCTCTGCTAAATGCCGATAAATAGTAAGAGTTGTAAATAGTGCTGTGTGAAATTTAACTTCAACATTTCCCCCGTTCCCTCCCACAAGTGACAATCCTCCTGCTGTGTTATGTATTCTGATGGTTGTTTTGCCAGTGTATGGAATGTATTTGTGCTTGTGAAAGCCAAATGCCCACTGGTTAGCTGAAGAATATTTCTTGCATTTCACAAAACATAGTTTGTCTTTGATAGAGAGGGCACGGGGGACATTTGTAATCACATCATGTTTGCGGCTTGTAAATAATCGTTAAACCATGGCAACAGGATTTTTTTTGTCTGTTTCCAAGAACATGCTACTGTCCCCAATGGAGGCCATCTACTTAAAGTACATTACTTACTTCAATGGATTTTCATCCATGCGAGCAGATGCATGTCCTCACTGAATGCCTAGCTGCTTTGCATCTTGATTAAGGAGTGATGTACTTAGTGCTATACTCTAGAAATTGTATTCTTTAGGTTGTGCTTGGATGTTTTCTTGTTTTGGATGAACACAATATCCGTTGGATTTAATGGATGTACACTTTGGCATCGTCTTGACATAGAGCGAGCGCTAAGGATCACCGCTTGGATGTGAAATATGCTCATGAATAACAAATGTGAGATTTACTTTACATGCAAATTCGTACTAGTGTCATATCATGCCATGTGTGGCCAACATTGCCGTTCAATTATTTAAGAATGAATCATCATTATTATTTTTCACTCTTCGGTCACACGACCGACCGAGTACAATCCTACCATCTGAACGGATATTGTTCAGACGCCGAACACATACCGCACACTTGACGCCATAGGGGTGAGCTCAAAAAGCCCTTCATTGTCCTTCCTTAAACAAGACTGGTGATTGATGGCCATCTTAATGTGGAATATTTCCCCAAACCTCGCTCCAGCAAATTACCATAGAGATAAACCTCGCATTTGGACAAAAATGCCACGGTAAGACCTGCTGAGCGCCTGATATCGTGTGTAAGCGGCGCTACATGACAGGCGGCGGAGGAATCCCTGTCATGTTTTTCAGATATGACTCTTAAGTGGATTACACAAGATTAACTGTGACAAAGGAGGAGACAGGGGAGGACTAGAACGTAGCACGCACCCGCCGTTTCCCCCCGTCCCACCACTCCCATACCACCAGACCACTAATGCTAAGTGTGATGCGTAGCCCAGCATGCCTCCCTCATTATGTCACGTGCTAATGGGCGCTTAAGGTGTTTCCCTTACGGCGCGACGTGGCTCTGTCGTGTTTTCCTCGGTTTCTCGTGATCAGAGTTGACATGTAAGACATGGAATTTTGTTCCACCGCAATGTTTCAAATCAAGTCAATTTGTTTTGTCGTATCACTTCATCTCAGTTACTGTGTGGCTTTACAGGCCATATATTTATGAAACCCCCTACCCCTTGAAGAAAGAAACCTTGAGAAGGAATGCATTCCTCCTTCCAGAAATAATGAGGTGTGCAATGGCTGGCATCATTGACGCTCACAGTAGTATAACAAGTACATATTTGTAGTTCAAAAAGAAAAAGGTAAAGGAAAACTGCTGTGGTCATGCGGTGGTCATGGTCATGCGGTGCTGGCCGGTGAGCAAGCTAGTACCCGTCAGATGTAGTGGCTGGGTGTCCAGTCACGATGACCGCGGTACACTCACACACATTCATGTCGTCAGTCAGATGATTACAGCTACACGCCCGCACCCAAAGCTGTCCCCCACCGCAGCGTTGCATGCGTCCCCTGGGTCCGCTGGGTCCACCCTGGGGATTCATGTCCCTTGGTTTGAAACAGGGTGACGGCGAAGATAACAACCAGAAAAGTGCATGGATAACCGCATTACAAACCATTTCACAATGCTGTTAGCTCAGCCACAAGGATGCACACGTCCTCAGAAGGAGGTTAGTGTAACATGGGATCCCGCTGGAGTTATTGCCCATCAAGCCAAACCAGCCCAGAGATCCATCTCTCGCCCGCTGTTCCCACATGCAGTAAAAGCTCAATTAGAGTCCATCTCCATTTCATCAAAAACAAAGTGCGGACCGGAGACGGCATTAGGCCCCTGTTGGCCTCGACAGGCTAGCGAGAAAACGCACTCCGTCGCACTCTGCTCATTACCTCGTCCCTCCTCTCATGTAGCACGCACGCACGCACGCACGTACGCACACACACACACAGACAGACACATACACATACACACACTCACACACACACACACAAACACACACGCAAACATGCACACGCATATACACGCACACGCACGTGCACACACCCACATACACATAGATATCAAAAACCTATTATGGTTCTTTTTCTTTTTGAGTACAGTAACACATTGTTGCTTTGGTCAGCAAATCCTATCATTAAATGGGCGGTCCATTGATTTAACACATTGAGGCTCCTGGTGGGGTAGTGGAAATGAGTTTTAAATCATTTGGTGAAATTGAACAATATAATCTGCAATAGGTTCCAGCAATGACGCTTTGCATCGCGTCGCTACGTCAGCGGTTAGCGAAAGGGCTTCGTGCCTTCTAAGAAAGCATCCACACTTAGTGGCCAAAAGGTAGTTAGCTGCAGCTAGCGTCACGCAGGAGCTTGTTGACATTTGCCTGCTCCTTGTCTTGTGATCACTTAGCTGATAACTCAGTGAATGGAAAAGTATAATATGGTGAATAACTGAAACAAAAGACGCTGAGGTGGATCAGTTGCTTCTCTTGATGTATTCTCATACAGTGGGAGTGTACACGACGATGTGTTTCTTCAAGGATGTTCAATATGAACAACAGCGGATAAGAACGGTAACTATTTCCATCAGAATAAGATATCATAAGAGCTCTTGATAAGGGAATAGACTGATTATTCTGTTTGTAATAGGAATAAATTGACACAAGATGAAGGTCAGGTGAGCTGCATGATATAAATAATACATAATGAAAGTAATAGACCATATCTGATCTAGAATGCAACGAATCATTTGTCCTGTTAGCCTATTGATGGTCGACTAATAAATAAATCAGTGTGTCTTAATAGTGACTTGCTGCTGAGACAAAGTAAGAGGGTATCTAAGGAGTTTTTTAACGATTTCCTTTTGGAATCACAGGATTCTTCTATGAGCGGTGCCTGCGTAAATCCACATCATTTGTTTTATGGATCGCGCTGGGGCCGGTCTATAGCAGAGTGTAGCTACAATTCTCTGGAAGCTAGGATTGATTAGGGCTATCGACGCCTTCCTCTCCTCCACCACTCTACCTGTTCACATGCTAGCCAGTGCTACCACACTTCTCCTTGGGCCTCATCAATTCACAAACCGTTTTGCTGTAGCTTGCGGTCGGGTTTTATCCGGTGTGTGAAAGCATGCTGCACTGCCTGCTTAGCGTGACAGACAGCAGGTAAATGGCTCATCAGCAGCCTGTTCTTTCTCCCCCGGATCGGATCTGCTCCTTCATTGGCCTGCTCACCCTTTCAGCAGCCCGGCCTGGAGGACGGTCGTCCCTCTCCTTAACCCCCCCTCTTTCTGTGTGGGCGTGAGGGGAACCGGAGGGGGGAGGGCGAGAAAGAGAGAAAGGGAGAGAGGCTGAGACAGAGGAAGAGATGGGCACGGGTTGAGAGTGCTGAGAGATGTAAGGAGACAGATAAAGGGAAAGGGAAGGAGACAGAGACAGA
Source organism: Pollachius pollachius (assembly GCF_949987615.1). NCBI lineage: Eukaryota > Metazoa > Chordata > Actinopteri > Gadiformes > Gadidae > Pollachius > Pollachius pollachius. The sequence goes on along the minus strand of NC_136935.1, from coordinate 33,649,469 downwards.
GAGACATAGACGGAGGGAGAGAGAAAGCCAAAGTGGCAAGAGGGATGTGAAAGGGACCAGGGTGAGTCAAGAGACAGAAACATAATAGGCCATTTTCTGGCCCCATCATCACATGGCTCCCCCGTCTTTGGGAGGTGGAGGGAAGCGCAGTGGACTATCAGATGGCGCTCCGGTAATGAGGGCCATCTCCCGCCGGAGCCATGCCGGCCACAGGCTGCTCGTCCACCACGAGAGAACCAGTCCCAGTGCACAGGTGGGATCCAGGAGGGAGAGGGGAATAGCATTTTCTTATTACCTCTGACTGCTCCATACCCTTTGGGCCAGAGCTGCCGGCCATGGTCTTACAATGCGCTGTGATTTGCAGAAGGCTATCCCAACTCTCCAAGGAACTGCTGAGCCGCACTCTTCCATCCACCACCCCCTCCCCTCCTCCTCCACCACCATCCCTTCATCTCTCCTCCACCAACCGCTCCTTCCTCCACCACTGCATCCCCCACAACCACCCCCTCCCCTCCTCCTCCACCACCATCCCTTCATCTCTCCTCCACCAACCGCTCCTTCCTCCACCACTGCATCCCCCACAACCACCCCCTCCTCCCTTCCCACCACCCCCTCCTGCCTCCGCAACCACCACGCCCTCCTGCCTCCTCCACTGCCTCCTCCCTCCTCCACCAACACCACCTCTTTACCTGAGGGTAGCAGCCCTAGTTTTGAGGGTTAACTTACATCATCAAAGAAACCCAGTGTCTCATCTAATATTAACCTGTGCTTAAACAGCAGTAGCCCCGGCAGCGCTGGTGATGTTTACACAGCGCCAGAGTGCTCTCGCCTGGCAGCCTGCTCAAAGGGCCTCGCCAGCGCATTCACAGATCAGGGGTCGGGCCGTCAGAAGGGGTCAGCGGCTGACAGTGTGTTTCCGCCGTGCTGTGCTCGCAAGGTGACTGGTGTACGCTATGCGCTCGGTGCGCAGGCCTGCAGGGAACGCAGCAGGGATCCTGAAATGTGAGCAGAATGAATTAGTGTGTGAAATGTGTGAAGCAGGGGGAAGCTGCTGTGCCTATTTTTAGGGAATGTGCCCGCTAGTGTGTTTTTGAAATTGTTATAGGTGTGTATAGTGAATATAGAAGCGACCCTCGATAAACCAATTCTGTCTTCCTGGCGTGACGTTATATGAGGTTGTTGATGCAGGGGAAAAAGGGAGAAAAAGCAGGGAAAGGTGTGATGTTCCTGTGAAGATCACTTCCGCGCGACTCTGTCACTGTCAACATGGCACATTTGGGCAGTGTGAGTTTATGCAGATGACTGAACGATATTCATAGCTCACCGTGAAATTTATACCACGGATGTCCCATATCACCGGGTTTATTGTGTGACACTAATTCATGCTAATATCCAATTGCTTTTATGTCATGGTACACTGCCAATGTTTAAGATGAAATACTTCTAAGTAAGTAAGGATGCCACCCTTTATGGTCGGGGTTCAGGATAAGTGATGTTCTGTGTTCTGGGAGGGGGCAAACGGAGACAATGGCGGACTGGGATGGGAGTGGAGGACAGTCGTCTCCAGCCATTTGACTTTTTGACATGGTTTAAATCTAATCATCAGAAAGCTTTAGAGGTGAAGCTGGCTGTTGGTAGGAAGTTAAATGTGCTGGAAATTAAGTCCATTAATCAGGGTAATTTAAGTGTGTGTGCACGTGCGTGCGTCTGTATGAATGTGTGTGAATCCAATCCAGAAAGGCCTTTGGTTGCAAAAGGCAGAAAGAGAAGGTGAAAATGCTTGATGATGCAGAAGAGGAGCCATCAATTCTCATTACGGCACATAGATCATCGTTCCTAATTACACTCGTGTCATGTCTGTAACGTCTACAGTACCAATGCAGAATAAAGCACTCTCGCTTTTGCCCAGATCACCTCCAACTGATTAATTAGGTGTACGGACAAAAGCTGAAGCCGCTCTTGTTTTGCTCTAGATAGCATATAATATGAGTGTTTCAATATAGCGCGGTCAGGCCCCTTGCCCGGTATAGCATTAAATATGAAGCGCATATACAAGGGGTCGGGCAACCTTGGGGAACAGTTGCATTTGCAAGTGATATGAGACCCGGGGGAAGAGGAAGGCAACGTCAACCTACTTTTTTAATACGCATTTAAAACAATGGCTACAGACAGGTAGTGAAACTCAAACTTTCAACTTGTACCATGTTAGTTATTCTGTGGTCAGCTGTCTTTTGGCTATGCATATCATCCCGGAGAGGTTAGAACAAGTTGGAGTTTTGAGATTTTAGCTGGATGTACTTAAATTAATATTCTCCTATTAAGAGCCAATAAATGAAAGATGAGGCCTGAAATGTAATGTGATTTATTTAACTCAAACCAATCAAATTTTAACATATACTTTTATTATGATAGATTATGATGATCATTTAATAAGCTGTTTGATGGGTTAGCAATTTTGTTAAAAAAAAAAATATATATATATATATATATATATATATTCTATAGGTAAATTGCTTAGGTTAGATTAATGTTTTGGCTAGTTAAAAGCAAACCAACCATGTACGGTATCATGTTTAATTATATACAATCATATTTCCTTTCGGGCTGTGGCTAACTACTCTCTGTATTTCTTTATGTATTCTATCTCTTTATTTATCAGCCCAGTCCATTGCTATCGCCATATCCCCAGGCTCGTTAACTCTCAATTAACGCCACTGTGGCCAACGCTCATTAGCAACTCTTCAGAGATGCAACACAAACTGGCCTGGCCCTCATCTCTGTGTCTCCATTCAAGTGGTTGAATCCAGACGGTTGACATTGACTTTGCATGGCATCCTCCACTCACCAGAAATCAGTGATCTTCTGATACGGCTCGCGTTGTCTGCTACCTGTCAGCCGATGTCACGCTGCTCCGGCTGCATTCCAATCCTTCAAGGGTTGAAGGCCAGAAGTGGAACGCGCTGGGGGGAGGCCTTAAGGCTGCACACGGTGGATGATGCACAGCGCAATGCCTCCACCGACTAGACACAAGATAGATATTCCCTCATGTATATTAATGTGCAAGAAAACGCGGCTTAAAGCCATGGCGGAAAGTGATTCATACAACACTGTGCGTTTCTATTCAGACATGCAATCGCGCACGGATACACCCACACACACGCACGCACACACACACACACACAGACACACACAAATACATCCCACACAAACATCCCCAACTTAGTTTAACACCAAAAAGCCATTTGTTGCCCTTGTGCACACTAACGACATCATCAGACAGTGTCTGGCCATTGCCCCTATAGCGAGTTGATCCATGAAGCACCGAGCGTGTAATGTACAACGCGCCGCACTGATGCAGCGCTGCACACGCATGACGCATCCGACGCCAGTCCGCCAATGGCGTGTGACTGAGCACTAGAAAACACCACTTTTCCGCACGGCTGCAGCCTAGCATGCATTGGCTGGAGCATGTAATATGATTGCCTCCATTGGCTTAATTTGATCTGGATATGCGGGCATCCATATGCAGGGTTTAAAAGGGGCTGTCGGATGTGTGCATCCACACGTCACCACGTACAGCTGTATCACCGCGGGGGGGAAGTTGCTGTGCGTTTCGGTTCCGTTTACTTTTTCGCCTTTCATTCCAATCCCATCTCCGGTGAGACACAGCAGCCCATGTGTAGCTGCTGCTAAACCGCCCCCTCTTACCGCTGGGGAGCATAGGCCACATAAACATTGTGCTGGTCGCGGCCTGGAGACACGTCGAGTTCTGGGTGTCAGCACTCATGGTCCCTTCAAGAGGTGAATAGAGGGAATGAGCAGGGCCTACCGTTCAGTTGAACTGTATACTTATAGCCCTTAATCACAGTTACAGTCTCAAAGGGCAGACACTCAAGTAATGTCTGTTGTTGAGGACGGGGAGCGTGCTAGTTGGAAGATGGGATCGGCGCCGAAGGCTGGTGGTTTCCTCTTTGCAGCATGATGCAAAAGTGTAATCTAAAATATTTTTTTTTCTGAGTATTGTGTTTCCGCGGCGTTACGGCAATACAGGCCCTATGAGGTGAGAGTGGCGGTGGCTCCACCATCTGTTAAACAAGAAAAGCCCCCTCTCTATCCTTCCCATCTGGGGAGCATAAAATAAAACCATAGTTGTTTTAGATGGCAGACTTGTCGTCGATGTCCCAAGGAGGGGGGAACAGGACCTGGGCTCCTTCCCTTCAGAGAGACCCTGTTAACGCAAACATCGCTAGAAAAACAAACACGGCGCACACTAACCCGACATCGCATCCCCACCGGAGAGGGGACCCGTCGGGGCAGCAGCCCGTCCAAAAAGCCATTGGAGGAGACTTTGTTCTCCTCTTGAGATCCACCTCAGTGCTACTCGAATGAGTACAGACATCAAACTCATCCAGCACTTTTATTGTTGTCAAATGCTGTTAAAGATCTTTATCACTTTAGTAAGCTTATCTCTTGCATCTTACCTTTTTCTTTGGTTATATTATTGCATTAGTGTGTGTGTGTGTCTCTCTCTCTCTCTCTCTCTCTCTCCCTCTCCCTCTCTCTCTCTCTCTCTCTCTCTCTCTCTCTCTCTCTCTCTCTCTCTCTCTCTCGCTCTCTCTCTCTCTCTCTCTGTGTTATGTTATGCGATTGCTCCATTGTGTATGAAGGACTCGGTTGACTCATATAAGTCCTCTGCTTCTCCAGGCATGTAACATCCTTGGGTATACACAGCAGTAAACTGCTTTAAAATACAAATTCCTACACCACATGGCTAGCCTTGCCACATACATTCCGTTGTATTGCACAACACAGGTTACGAAGAGAAACGGAAGCAGTTGCATTTAAAATGGTCCAAATGAAAACAGGGTGTTGAGTGGATCAGCGTGTTGTAGGATCCATGTCTCCAAAGGGGTAGTGTTTTTGTATTCATGTATCTTCATTCATATTAATTTATTCATGAGTAATATTTGACAGCGCTAATACTATATGCTCCGACAATATATAATTGCATTAATCTATTATAATTTCCATTGTTTACTTTTAATATTTTTATTAATTGAATTACCTGCAAATTTATCTATTTCCAATATTTCACCAGCTATTTTTCCTCCTGGTTGCGTGCATGCAGTGTGCTAAGTGAAAGAGACGCCCCGAAGGCTGAGCAGTGCCTGCTAAGCTGGATTTAGTCACGGGGCATTGTCATTAGATTAATGGAGCAGAAGCAAGCGTCCCCCGCCTCAAGAGAGGAGCTGCGCTGTCGACTGGGGGAGGGGACTTTCGGGCCACTTGTTCCCGTGATTTCATGTTCTCTGTTGTTCTCCGCCCGCATCGCCTTTAGCCTCACACCAGTGTCACCTTGGGTACCCCGGCCTCACCCCCATTTTAACATAGTGACCCCAGCCTCACCTATAACCTCAACCCCTGTTAGTGTTGTGACCCCAGCCTCCCATCATCCTTAGCCCCTGTTACTGTCATGACCCCAGCCTGACCTTCAGCCTCACCCCCTGTTACTGTCATGACCCCAGCCTGACCTTCAGCCTCACCCCCTGTTACTGTCATGACCCCAGCCTGACCTTCAGCCTCACCCCCTGTTACTGTCATGACCCCAGCCTGACCTTCAGCCTCACCCCCTGTTACTGTCATGACCCCAGCCTGACCTTCAGCCTCACCCCCTGTTAGTGTAATGACCCCAGCCTTATTGGCCCTTGATCTGCAAACAAAAAAGTCTCCATTGTTCAGAGTTCAGTGTGATTGTGAACCGATTGAGGAGGGTTTTAGTTGGCCTGCTCAGGCACGGAGAACTATGATGAACGGTTACCACAAACAAAACTCATGACCTCATATGCCTCCACCCGTGGCTCTGAACAGAGAAATTTAAACCCAGCTGTGCAGCTACATTTGATTGTTATGTATATTACCGGCTAGCCCTTAGGAAATCTGAATAATAGCAATTTTCCGACACATGATAATGCAATAATCACTCTACACTTAAGAGTGTTTGTTAATTTGTGTGTGTTTATGTGTTTATTATGTGGGGTTCACAGTTGCTATCACTTGCATTGTGTGTACCGTCCCACCGTGTGAGTGTTACCCTGCGGCGGCGGGGGCAGTGTGTGTGCGTGCGTACGACAGTATCTCATTGGACCCCTGCTGCAAACACATAATGGCGTCCTGTGATATCCCTTCCCTTCCTGTGTTGCCACCTGTGTCCTAATCAGCCAATTTGCTCTGCCTGCAGGCCCTCGTACTGTTCTCTGATCGCTCCCTTCCCTTCTGCAGTGCTCTTTCTGCATCCGGAGATCTGTTTAGTTGATCCACGCACAGCTAACAAATCGCTTCCAATCAAGAGAAAGGAAGGGGGAAAGGAAAGTAGCCAGAACAATGTCTGCCTGGCTGTGTGCGAATGCAGAGCACCTTCAGTGGTGCAGGAGGAGGCAGGGGGCAGAGGCAATTAATGGTGTGAATTCTGGAGGCATTAACTAAATATGTCCTTCGTCAAATTCCTTCTGTCGCTTTCTTTGGACCCTCTTTGGAACTACTTGCGCTGTATTTCATCTGGAGATTCCATTCAAATTGTAAAATTTGAAGCTTGTATTGGAACCATCGTCTACTAATTAAAAATGTATATATACATATATATATTACAATAATCAACTTTAATTGGTTATTATTGTAATGTTAGTCAATATGCAGACTTCTTTGCAGCCTGTGCATTTCTGTGAGACTTCAACTACTTCATGACCCCAGCCTGACCTTCAGCCTCACCCCCTGTTAGTGTAATGACCCCAGCCTTATTGGCCCTTGATCTGCAAACAAAAAAGTCTCCATTGTATATATACATATATATATTACAATAATCAACTTTAATTGGTTATTATTGTAATGTTAGTCAATATGCAGACTTCTTTGCAGCCTGTGCATTTCTGTGAGACTTCAACTACTTCAGACTTCAAAACTCGGCTCAAACTTTAACGTTTGATAACTTTAACTTTTGAATGCTGAGACAGATGTGAACGAATTTCCAAGTTACAATCATTGCCTTACCTTTGTTCTTAACGTTCTTATATGTGTATTGAACTGAGACTGTATAATATGAATACTACTTTTAATACTACTACTGTATCATTTTAGATTGGCCATTTATTTCTCTAATTCTTACATTTTGGTCAACTATTTGACATTATTAAAATGTTTTATGTATTATTATTATTATGCTTACTCCACTCAGACTTTAAACTTTGGAAGCCTGTTTAAACTCTTCAACCTTTAAAAAGTTGAAAAAGATTTTATGCCAGAAATCTAGATAAGCGTTAGCCTTTTAATAGCCGGCAGGCACACCGCAATTCTTCTGAAATTACCTTTTCTAGTTATGAATATGAATTTGATCAAAAAGACAGAGTTTAGTCTGTAATTTCTCCTCTGAGAAAGGCTTTCAGCTGTCCCCACTGAAGGCCAAGGACAATTACCAGCCGTACATCATTTATTCTTTTGTTACGTAAAACAAAGTTACGGGTTGGATAGCGTTCCTCTTACTGTAGTTGTATACGATGCAACGCAACAAGACAGGAAATGCTAGGCATACAGCATATTAACATATGCAACTGTGTTTTTCTCTTAAAAGTTGAGTGTTTTGAATTGAGGTTAATAATGTAGTTTTTTTATATTCAGGCCAAAAACCTTGCAGGTAATATGCATATATGGACCACTGTAGGGCAAACGTTTAAGAAATTATTCAAATCTGCCTTCTGGAAACACAGAATTTTCAAAGGAACATCTGTCTTTGACTCCATCCACACACTGGGATGAGCAGTATTATCTATTTATTTATGTAAAATCTTTCACATTTATCTATGTATTTAAAGGCTACCTATTATTTTACTGAACAGACGTTTTCCAATCCCAAAGGGATTTTGCAGCTGCCATGAGCTGCCTGGGATTTCCACTGGCAATTAATCCAAGTTTAATCTTTGAATAACAAAAATTGATGCAGAGGACTACAATAATGCAGGATTTTCTCACTTTCTCTGGGCTGGTATGTTTCTTCTGGACATGAAATACTTAATATAATTTTGAATGAGCTTTTTCTCAATGAACTACTTAATTGTCAACTAGAAATCCAGGCAGAACCTAGTCCCGTATCATAATTTTAACCATTTTCTAGACCGTTGAAACATTATATGTAAAGCAGAGCTTCATGGTGATCTCAAGCAAATACTACTCTCACTCCCTAGTGGCCCTCTTTCTTAAGATGGATGAACAAAGAAGATCCTCTCAAAGGGTAACACCTTGACCTGGGTAATCTTTGAGTCTTCACCAAGTGCTGCAATGGAATGCTTTGGATAAGAACGTTTGCAATGTGCAGTATGAAGAATACACTGCTATTGTATAAATCCTCACAACAAATTGAACAAATTATCTTAAAAAGGATAGCTACAAGCCTCACAATATTTGGCAATTTCTTGCAAAAAGTCTTTCTTGACCAGAACGGTAAGCATGTGCAACAAGTGTTTTTCAATGGTGCAGCACAGGCTTTAGAGAAAGAAAGCTTTAGGCTGTCTTTCTCAATAGCATATTATTTTGAGTGTGATCATCTGACATTTGACTAAGCGTATACAATTTTGTGTGAAACATACAATCAAAAATAAATATATGTCCAAATAGATCACCTAAATGCATGCGTTTTGGCACTGTGCTACCGCTAGCCACTATCATTACCAAACACATCGTTATAAAACGTCTGTGTTTAAAGGCGTTTGAAGAGTGAAACACTGCGATCACTCCCCTGGGTGTGATACACCGCGATGGATAAGGCCTTATAGACCCTTTGAGTAGTTCGGCTCGGTATGAACCTTTCACGTCTTCACACTGCCCCCACACTGGGAACTCAACCGCACCTTCATTTAACGCTCAGCACTCGGCAAGTGGCATTTCCAGGGAAGCCAAGACACCACACAGCTGACAGATGAACATCTGGAAGTCTATAATGTCAGGGCTCACCTAAAGTCACCCCGCCGCTGAGTCATCGAAGATTAAAGCACACATGCATTGTTTGGGGTTAATATAGTCGCCTGTGTGTTTTGCCCTGCAGTATTATACAGTACATGGGGATATGTCGCCCCAGCCGTCAGCTTACAGGTTCAGTTGTGTTTCACTTTTCTACGTCAAACGTCCCGCTGTTGGAAGGTTAAAACACAAAGGGCCCTATTTTAACGGTCTGAAACGCAAATGAGAAGCGCGAAGCCCAAGTAGCTTTGTGGGCAGTTCTATGGCGATGTTGCTATTTTACCGGAGCATAAATTACTCTTTCGCCAGGCGCAAATCTAGAAAGGATTGGTCTGAAGTAGCCTAATTACCCGTAGGTGTGGTTTAGGCGTAACATGCAATGAACCAATCAGAGCGTCATCTCACATCCCCTTTAAGAGCCATGAGCGCTTGTACCATGGCGGATTGCTATTATGATGGCGGATTTGCCAGGCGCCACCAGGAACGGTTCACAACCGAGGAGACCGATGTGCAGTTGTTTCGGAAGCTCGCGTCCCTAGGACATCGCTCAAATGCCGCAAGCGCTACAACGATGTCCCGAAGAAGAGGCAAGGCCAAGCTCGCTGCCAACAAACGAGCACGCCAAATGACTGGAGGTGGATCTGGCAGTAGGACATCCATGCGTCCACCCTAACCTCCGAAAGCGTTGAGGGTTTTGGGGGGCGTTGAAATCGGCACCCAACCCGATACACCAGCTGTCCAACCCCAAGGTACAGAAATAAAGTTCACATAAATAAAGATGTCTTGTGAAAATCTTTTCAATCATTATTGACATTTAATAAATGTAACAAGGACAGAAAATAAATCTGAACAATGTCACGTAGCTTCTTGGGAAGAAGACCCTGGCCTTGGGACCAGTGCGCTCGGGGCAGCTGAGGGAGCCGTGCATCCACCAAGGTGCACGGCATCGAGACCCACATGCCGTGGCAGCAGCAGCATGAGACCGGAGGACCACCCGTTCCTGCAGCTTCAGCAAACCGGGTTCGACATGCTTGAGCGGGAGCTGTCCGGGATGCGGCGAAACACAAACGCCCGTCTTGACCGGTTGGCGATGTTGCTGCGGCCTCTCGGGCGCATCGCCTCAAGTTTGGAGAGGATTGCTACAGCCATGGAGCGTCTCCAAACGAACCACCTTCTCCCCCTGTTGTGCCCCTTCCTCCCCCGATTCCATCTCCGTCCACCCGCTCCACCAGGAGCACACCCAGCATCGCCACTCCCGGACCGTCACGTGTCCAATCCCGCTGAGGCGGGCGTAGAAGGCCTTACAGAGGAGGGAAAAATAATTGATTTTTAGGCTAAATCTTGTTTAAATCTTTTCAACTTTTCATTTTTCGTTTGTATTCATTTTTTTCAGTTAGGCCTACGAACATTTTGACTTTTTGACTAAAGTCTAATAAAAAATGTCTCAAGGACACACTATACTTTCCGATGTTTTGGGCTCACTTTCACTGAATCACAAGGTTATGATGCGATTCAGCTCTTCTGTCAGATTAGCTCTCCTCTCCCGTGCTGCTGCTGCTGGGGCATTTGGGTGTAATGGCATCGTCACATGCAGTTCAGCATCACGTCTCCTTAAGCCCTCTAATCTATCCTCATTAATGTCATCCACACATCCATGATTCATGGCAGTGTTGTGTAAAACACAACATGCCACAAAGAATGCTGCGACATTTTGAGGACCATACTGTGAAGCACCACCTGACCTATCCAAACACCTGAAGCGCATTTTCAGTATTCCGAATGTTTGTTCAATTACACTGCGTGTTTGTGTGTGTTTTCTGTTGAATACCAATTCACGCACTGTTGCTGGCATGAGAAATGGGGTCATGAGCCATGTCTTCAACGGATAGCCGTTGTCCCCTAACAGCCACACATCCAAGGGAGGATTCCCCTCGAATATGGCAGGAATGGTCAAGTTTGCCAATATGAATGAGTCATGGCTTGAGCCAGGGTAATTTGCAAAGACATGATTGATTCTAAAATTAGCATCGGAGATTACTTATTACTTACTGTTTATTAATTGAATGAGTTCCCTTCCGGTTTATGTATATGAGTGTGTTTACTGATGGGGCACGTAGCTGCGCATGGGTGCAGTCTATAGCACCAAGGGGAACCCATACTTTGTCCAAAACTCCTGCTTTGTTCTTTCCTGGCTGTCAGGTGTAACGGGGAATTGGATGTATTCCCCAGCATGTCGGACTAGACCTGACGTAACTGCATGCATAGCCGAGCTTATTGCAGATTGTGAAATGCATCCAATGGAACTAAGGGGATGCTGGAACGACCCAGATGTATAGAATTGCAGTGCCGCTGTAACTTTCACTGCAACGGGGAGGGCATAGGGACAGTGTGCATCAGTCCCCAGCTCATCTGCCAGGAGATGGCAGATATCTGCCATCTCCTGGCAGTATGTATCTGTAGCTTACGCCTACATTCCTCCTCACTGAGGGAGAAATAGGTGTGTCTGGGCCGGTAGACCCTCTCCCCCCGGCGTCCGATCCTCTGTCCCAAGACGTATTCCATATCACTGTGCAATAGAACAATTATGAGCAACCTCAACTTAACTGGTAAGTTGCAGAGTAAGGTTTTTAATGGACTTAAATGATAAGGTGATTTCGCAGTCTTCAGAATTTGTTTGCAGTCTTCAGAATTGTGGTTCCTGATTCTTGACGGACAACCCACTTTGACAGGTGTCCTTATATACATATGTCTCTTGCCACTTTTGGTCATAGCGTTGGAATGTGTGCTTCTTTGTCTGTGTTTTCCATGAATTCATTTTCCTTTATTTGACCTCGAAAGATCAATTAAGGGGTGAGCCTCTTTTACAATGACGTTGAGTTTTACAAATACACAATATACAATACAAACACACAACACTCTACAAAGAGACAAAAGCAATTAAAATATTCCGAAGACGGAGAAGAAGAACATTGCTTAGCCAAAACAATTATAGTTTATGTGGGGCAGATTCAAAATAATATGTCTAAATTTGTTAAAAGATATGAATGTATTTATTTTAATTTGAAGTTGTAAATTGTTCCAGGGGTCAGGGGCACTGAAGCTAAAAGCTGTTACCAAGCTCAGACCTGGCATATGGAACATATAACATGAGCATGTCAGTAGAGCGGGTCTGATAAAGCCCATCTGAAATTTGCAGCATTGTAGTCAAATAATGGTGAAGCTTCCCGGTCAGGGCTTTATGAATAAAAACGTGCCAATGTGCGTCACGCATTTCTTTAACAGAGGACCATCCAACCTTTCTATATAAAACACAATGGTATGTGTCATATGCATCTCCTGTGATGAACCTTAAAGCAGAGTGAAAAATGGAGTCCAGATGTTTAAGACATGAATGAGATGCATGCCGATAAACCACATCACCATAATCAAGGACAGACATAAAAATAGCCAAATTTTTGTCGCAGACGACATACAAGATTTTTGATGTGAAAATTAAAAGTGAGTTTATCATCTATCCAGATGCCGAGATATTTATATTCAGTGACCCTTTCAATCAGAAATCCATTATTTGTGAGAATATTGAGATCATTGAAGTTATTAGCTTTTGCTCTGGAGAAACACATATATTTTGCTTTGTCAGTATTAAGAACAAGCCTGAGGTCCACTAGACAGTCCTGCAAGGTGTTAAAAGAGCTTTGTTGGTTCCGAATAGATTGATGCCCCGAATCAGAAATGCAATACAATACTGTGTCGTCAGCGTATAGATGGGCAGTTTTGTAGTGATGAAACAATGTTATTGATATAAATTGTGAAAAGAACTGGACCCAAAATTGAGCCCTGTGGGACACCATTTATAACAGTTAAAAACTCAGTTTGGTAGCTTCCCAGTTTTACTGACTGCTGTCTATCTGACAGATAATCTCTAAACCAGGTGCATGCAGAATTATCAAAACCAATTTCACGCAGCCTCTGTAAAAGCAAATGGTGGTCAACAGTGTCAAAGGCTTTAGAAAGATCAACAAAATGTGCTGCACAGTGCTTTTTCTTGTCTAATGCTGAAACAATATTGTTTAAAACAAAGGTGACAGCAGAAACGATACTGTGGCCTTCCCTGAAACCAGTTTGGAATGGGCTCAGAATGGAAGCACTGGCTAGAAATGTTTTCAACTGATTATTAATAAGTGATTCTAAGATTTTTGTCAAGCGTGGGAGTTTGGATATTGGCCTGTAGTTATTTAGTTCATTTTTGTCACCACCTTTATGCAAGGGAATGACATGAGCTTTTTTCCAAGCTTTGGGAACTATACCAGAGGAGATGGAAAGATTCAAAATGTGGGTTATTTGTTTTGATATGATAAATGCAGAAAAATGTATTGAAAACGGGTCCAAATTGTCCTCACCCATGTACTTCCTGGGGTTGATGGCTAGGAGTGCATCTAAAACAACACTAGTTGGAACAGGATCAAGGGTGAAAAGAGGAGATTGAGAGATAGGCGGTATGATATTTCTGGTTGCAAAAGGCGTACATCTTCCATTTTGGAAGAGTTGGCCAGCAGCTATAAAATGTTTATTAAAAGCTAAACCAATCTTCTTTTGATAATTTAGAGTTCGATCATTTATTTGAAAGCAAACTGTTGGATTATATACAACTGTGTTGTTATCCCTCCATATGCTACTAATAATGCAGTTGGAGTGTGTGCAATTTGGTTTGAGGTTGAACGCTTCATACTTACGTACATATACATATACAGCATACAACATAAACTGGCAATTATAATTGTGATGTAAGTGATAATAGTTCCATTTAATTCAGGATAACGTGTGCTAGTTCAAGGTGAAAGTGTACATCGTTTAAGTGTGATTACCGTGCCACATAGGGTTACCTCCTACCCACGTGTTTTCTCCTGAACAAATCTTTCCTTGGACCTATAAAGTGTGCCGCAAAAAATAACCCCCATCAGTCTACCAAAGGGTCAAACGCTTTCTCTCCGAATGCCTCCAGAGTGGCCTTGCTATGGTAAATGGGATGAAGTGCTGTGAGCAACACAGCTTCCAACAATAAGCATAAGTCTAATGGAACAGCCTCGCGTGACAATTCTGGGTCTAGAGAGTGAGTCATCCGTTAATCTGCAGCGTTAAGGAGACATCTGTGTTCCTGCCTTCCAAAAGTAGACCCTTCTCTGGAGGACAGCAGGTTAAGCCGTCAATTCCCACGAAACACAAGGTTTGGGTGTTGTTTTGCTTTTTTCAAATGTCCTATGGCTCTGGGAGTGTGGAATGTACTTATAGATTAACAGAAACATACCCGCGGTCCATTTTCATAATTATGCTGTGGTGCCAAGCTCGCCTGCTTGGCTCGCAATCTTAGAAAGAGAGAGAAAGGTCGGGGGTGATTGGATGAGAGAAAGAAGGAGGGGAGTGGTTGAGAGATATTGAAGGGGGGGAATGGTAGAAAGGAAAGAGAGAAGGGGGCAGAGAGAGAGCGAGAGAGAGAGAGAGAAAAAAGAGAGAGAAGGGGGGTGGTATAGAGAGGAAGGAGAGATAAATCAATAATGAAGCAGAAACAGACTCCTTCTCCAGGCCTGGAAGGAACGTGTTGCGACGCCTTCTTCTGCAGCAGTGGTTAAAGTCGTCACATATCATGGGTCGAGCAACCAGCGGACTTCCTCAGGGACACCACCTCCTGATTCTATTTAGGAGGCCCTCCTGTGTAATGGAGAGCCCTTAGCGGTACAAAGGGAAACCACAGCCAAGCCTTCAGGCTCCAGAAGACGGGCATCCAGGAGAACATGCAGGTGGAAACACACACAGAGCAACGTGACCTCTGACCCCATAGAGTGAAGAGTCACTCTTTCTTTCTCTCATCTCTACCCTTGAATTTGCGGCTTATCTTAGAGGGAAAGTCAGAAGAGATTCCGCCGTTTGATACCCCACTTCTCCCAGTCAGATGAGACAAGCTGTCCTTCGGCAAGTCCTTTGACCCCCTCAGTCCTCATGAGAAGGCTCCTTCTCAGTCGTCCTGTTGCTTCGGTCAGCAGAATGCAGCAGTACCATCAATCACCTCTTCATTGGGCAGACAGTGAAGGTGACAGAGTGACAAAGATGTTCTGTCTGAAGGCGTTGTTGTGAACCTAGAAGGTGCAATAGTCCCAGATAGGTTGGATAGATGGTATGATAGATTCTGCTGACCAAAGCGCCATGGTGGCACTGTATTATCTTTAGGTGTTTCGGGGTCAAACGAAATAAAAGTCAATGGCCCTTAAGCTTCTATCTGCTGTTTGGGTGTCACACAATGCTCACCAGCAGAAGTGCTGGTTTTGTTTGTTTCTGGTCTTTATGATCAGGGATGCGGGCCAACGCAGAACACATCATTACATTGCGGGGCATGTCCTTTTTGCTTATTTTCCGACTGCCTTGTTACATAAACAGTGATTATTCTCCCGTTGACGTCTGGCCATCAGCGTGTCTTGTAGGTCTATATCCCCTCAGCCTCAATTCATCTCGGGGTCACTGAACGCCCCCGGAGCCGGGGGGAATTAGCATATTTATCAGGATATAAGGCCGGGCTGTGAGAGGGAATGGCTGGCCCTCAGCTGGAGCGGCAGGAAAAACAACCGGTGTAGATCAAATCCTGTCAGCTTTTTATTACAGCTTAGTCATTGTTGTCAAGGAGACAGCGCATGGATTCAAAAGGTTATTTCACACATGGCTTTTTTCTTAGAGCTTTGACTCCAAATTGCTTTGGTTTCCAAAGAATTGACATGGACTTTTTTCTTTGTTTATATCTATCTCTGGAATCTGCTTTGAAAGCCCCATGATGGCATATCGTTGCAGTTAAGTCATTCAATTATAACACTTAGTATATTGATTAGGAGATTAATACATATCATGTGGCTGTTTTTCTATCTGTTGACCTCTTTCCTTATTTTCGGCTTAAGCCCAATAGCAGGATTTGTGTGTTCAGTTAAATAAATGTCCAATTTGGCTTGGTGATGGATCAAAGATCTGTGATGAAAGCTCTGTCTGATGTTGCTTCTCAGATTAGCCATAGTTGGAATCAATAGACAATCAGAATCAGTACCATTGTGTGAGCTGGCCAGACAGAGCAGACAAAACCAGTTATGAAAATGGATGCTTGGATTCTCACAAATTACACGAAACAGGGTCACAAAGCCAGGGCAGTTGCTTTGCCGCACCCATTCATTTATGTATTATGGTGAGGATTTTTACTTTTAAAAGTTACTTTTAAAAGTTATATAATAATAGTTGTAATAGCTGCAGTTAATGGCACGTTTATTTTTAATTTCTTTGTTAATTGTATGTACAAAACAGTCAAAATGAAAACCAATGTATTGTGCCAAATATAGTATCTTGATTATTGTTTCTTAACTTTATTGATCAGAATCCGTCAACATTTATAATCTGTAGGTGCAACAAATCTTTTCAATTACCTCCTGGAACATTGTCACGTTCCCTCGATGGTTTGCGTAGCCCTAGTTGGAAATCACTGCTTTAACTGGGAGCCTGTCCAGACCAGTGAAGTGAGAGTAGAGTAGCTGGTGAATGTATCTTTAAATCCGCAACGAACATCACACAACCAAATTGATTCCTTTAGACTTTGGTTAAAGACAAAACAAATAAAAAGAAATGGAGTCTGTGCACATGTATCTATGACATGACATAGGAAGGATGTCTTGATCAATGTTAAGATGTTAAAATGTTTCTCTTTACATTCATTGGGTTTCTGTGCCTTCATTGAAATGAGAGAGGGTTAAAGAAGAGAGGAATGAACTCTGTAGCATAGCACTGCAGGACTTAATCTGACCCAGACCGCTTCGAAGCATGTTGCATACATTGATAGGGCTCTCGTGGGTTGAGCCACGTGCCGCCCTGTTTACCTGAGTTCCACTATGTTTTCATGTTCTCTTTAACAATTAAACCCATTCCTCCAGACGTGCCTGGCCTACATAGATGCAGTTTCCCTGACATTCAACAGGCACTAGCGACACCTCTATTAAAGGCACCACATCACTCTACATTTATATGCTGCTGAGGTCAGTAAGCCCTCTCATGTTGCTGATCCCCCCAGTGGACCCCTGCCCTCCCCTCTCTTCTTCAGGCTCTGGTGACATCACAGTCTCTAATAGTGATTGATTTCCAGACTGCTTGGTTCATAGTCGGCAGGGTCACCGACCCCAGCTGATGTCTATCCACAGGAGAGCTCCTACCTCACACTACCCTGACATCCACTTGGCACAGCCCCTCCTGCCCAACACTTAGCCTGTTCCTGGGAAGGATCTGCTCCCTGCTACCACCGACACCACCGCAACCCCCCGCCGGGACCCCTAACAGCCCCCCAACCATCCCCACCATCATCACCACATCCTCCACCACCACCACAACAACCACTCGGGATGGGAATTGTTGACACTCTCTCATCACCAACACTCAGGAGTGCTCCCGCAACAGCAGGCCTGCCATTTTCTCATAGGCCGTACGCCGTGAGCGGACAGCCAAATGTATTCATAAACTGTTTGTGTAGGTGTGTGTGCAGGAGTGTGTTGTGTGTTTCAAAAACGCTGTAAAAAAGAAAGGCTTCTCTGTGTATCGGTGTGAACACCGCTCACAACCCTCCCCTCCATCACCGCCCTCATTTCCCTCCCCTTCCTCATCTCCCTCCCCTCCCCTCCTCTCCGTTCCTCAGCACCCTCCTCTCCCTCAACCCTCTCACCCCCTTCCCTCCCTCGTCACGCTCCCCTCAGTCACCTCCCTTACCGCACACCCCTCACCGCCCCTCCTCTCCCTCAACCCTCTCCCCTCCATCACTTCCCTCCCCCCCCTCCCCTCCCCTCCCTTCCCCATGCAGGTAACGTCCCAATGGAACAGAGTGCCTCCCTTCTACATCACATAACTCAAATTGTCACTGGCCTCTTTTCCTTTTATTCGTTGTTTATTCCATTCTTTCTCCCTCTCCCGCTCCGTTTCCCTCCTTTCTGGGCTAGCACTGGTTAAGCTAACCCATTACCTGCTTTATGTGCCCCTCTGCATGTCTGACAAGCAGCAGCCGTTACCATCTAGTTCCAAAGCCCTAGCGGTAGCAACTCAAGTGTTGTTCCTCTAACAGCCTATAGGTGTGTCACAGTAATGACTAACTTTTATTTCCTCTTACAGCTTATAGATGGTTCACGGTAGCGATTACTGTGTAGCTCCTCTAACAGCCTATAGGTGGTTCACGGTAGCCATATAGGTGGCTGGATGCAAAAATACCTTACACTGTTCTTATTCAAAGGTAAAGATTTGATTTCATTCTCGAAATACAAATTATTAGGAGAATGATATATATTACATATGTTTTTCCTCTTGCTGTTAGGATCTCAGTGACTGGTTAATCTCCATATCACATTTATTGAGAGTTCCTGTTGGATAGTTTATTTAATTAAAAAGTAATTAAGGATTGAATGGCAATGAGTTTTGACAAGACTGCGAGGAGGCCAATTCAATTCCTGCCCTTGGTGTGCCAAATATCTGTGTCCATATCTTTTACAGTCTTTGGTTCGGCAAAGGTGTCAAGCGTAGCTTTGCCTCCGGTGCCGCAAGGCATGATGAGGGCTCAGGGATTCAATGAGTTTCCCTCGATAGAGTGTGTTCCTTTGAGGGGTCAGAGAGTTGTATTACCAAACAAACAAGAGAATGGAATGAGTTTGAGTAAATGAAGATGCTGACCAGTGTAGAAACCAGCTCATTAGTCATTCATTAAAGATGCTCCAAAATTAAGTGTGTCGCCTCCACTAGCCCTCTCCCTCTCTCGCTCTCTCTCGCTCACTCGCTCTCTCGCGCTCTCTCGCTCTCTCGCCCCGCTCTCTCTCTTTCTCTCTCTCTATCTCTCCCTCCCTTCTTCTATCTCTGTCTGTCTATCTCTCTCTCCCTTTCTCTCCCCCTCGCTCGCTTTTGTCTATCCTTTTCCCTGCTTTCCATTCCGCTCCTCCTTCGGTACTCCCCCTGTCCCTCTTGCAGTGGTTTAGCCTGTGCACATGAGTGAATGCAAAGCCTTCTAAATTCCAAGCAGCAGTGAGAACCTTTGTCAAATTAGAATTGAAGAGATTATCCCGGGAACAGCAGAAACGACAAAATCGATGAACCTTTGTGAGATGCCCAAAACGAAGAATGACCAAGCGGCAGCATCTCTCCATAGCTAGCCTTCTCTTTTTCACACACATACACATACATACACACACACACACACACACACTTTGATGCAAACATTTAAAGCAACCATGGTTCACAGGGTGAGAACCATTAGACATTCCTTAAAAACCCATCTGCTAAATAAACATTCAAACATATTCTATATTGTGTGTATGTATATGAGAGTGTGTATGCGTGTGAGGTTCACTTTTTCTGTGCCAGTACACTGCCATGCAAAGGCAGAGTTGAGTATTACTAGTCAAGTTATTCTCTGTTTTCATTAACACCGAATAAGCAAAGACACACGCCCAGCAAAACACTATCTTCTTGTCACTTTGTCCTATCTCTCTCTCTCTCTCTCTCTCTCTCTCTCTCTCTCTCTCTCTCTGTCTAATCATTCTCTCACTTCCCTCAGAACAACACACACACACGCACAAAGTCACATTCTCACATAAAGGGGCTGCAATCCATCACTGTCCTCTTAGCTGTCACCAGTAAAGGGAGATCGGGCTCAGAGCTCCCCAGTCTTCCAACACAAATTTGATTTAAGCCAATTTGCCTGGAACGGTGACATGTGAGCACTAGGAGCGCTAATGCAGTGTGACACCTCCGTTGGCCAACGGGCATGTGTCTGTTCAGCTGCAGTTTAACCCTCAGGCTTGTTGCGGCGGCTCATTTTCTTAGCAATGGTGGTGTTTGGTGGAGTTATGAATAATAACTGTGAAGCTGTGAAATGCAGGCGATCTTGAGACATTAGCAAGGGCCCGCGATGTGGCTTGTACAAGGAGTTTGTGCGATGTTGGGTTTCTTTAAGTGTCTCTGTGCGTGTGTGTGTGTGTGTGTGTGTTTGTGTGTGTGTGTGTGAGTGTGTGTGTGCGTGCGTGTGTGGGTGTGGGTGTGAACAGAAAGAGAGGGAGAGAGTTTGAAGATATGTGTTTTTCTTTGATTGTGTGAGTAAAAGACACCACTTTTTTGGATGAGCCATCTCTTCAATCATTACTCAGTACTTTAATCATCACAACACATTAAACTTACCATCTACCCAAATTACCAATTTGAACTCTTTGCATATCATTCTTATAATTATTGTTTTTTTCTATATTCAGAAGTTTTAATAATAATAATAATAATAATAAAAAGTGTTTTGGTTTGCCTGCTCGGCCTTTGGACATGCAAGGAAATTTGCCTCTAATGAGCTTATATAATATTAGCTTTTATTGCTAATATTAGCCACCTGATATTAGCTGTCTGATTGATTATAATTATTTGCTGTAATATTTACTGGATACCAGATGTAGCAAGAGTTGTATAGTATCCAGGATTCTACCAGTAAATCACACGAGACAAAATATATAATCGATGAATACAGTGTCTCGTCGGATCCTGAGCTCAGTGTGACCTTGACAGCTATCTCCTGCTAACGCGTTCTACTCCTGTTCTCTGACCTGCTTTTTTCTTTGCGTGGTTGCTCTCAGTGTGCGAATTTGTGGTTGGAAAACAGATATCATAAGACTGAGTTTTCTCTCTGTGCATTCTCTACTCCTGACTCTCCCTTTTCAAAGTGGGCATTCAGTTCTTTCTCTTTGAACAGAATCAGCCGCATGTCGCTTCATTCAAGCAACTGCAGAGGCGTTTAGCAGTTCCCTGTAAGCACTCTTTCTGCCCACGCTCTTCTCAGTGATGGATTCTAGGTAGTGCAGTTGCTATAGGGGGAGTTGAAGGAGGACTATGTGGTAAATCATCATTCAAGATGAAGGGTTAACACATGTTTACAGACCCTAGAGCTACAGCTACTTGATGACCTGCTAGGCTTACGCTAGAGACTAGATTTGATGGCCCATAGCTTTCCCTACTCTTTCATAACCGATAACAATTCATTTTGGTCTTGAAACATGTGATGAGTCGTGCGCCACATGAGCTAATCCTACATTAGCTGTACCTGTTCTGAAGAGGGGCGCCATATGCTACCCAGACAGCCAGCCTGTAGCGCTGCTGGATCCACAGAGACCGAGTCTGGAGTTAGACAGAGGCAAAAGAGTTGTTTCTGGGACCATCTGGCCTTGTTATCCAACAAAGTTACGTATGACCCTAAAGCCCACATGTGCACCCTTCACCCATCGGCCATCTTGGTTCTATCGTGGTTCCTAACACCAGCGAAGCGAATGTGGAATTCCACATTCTGTTCCCCAATCCAGAAGTGTTAAAGGATGCCCATTATGGCAAAGTTTGGAAATAAGTGCAACCAAGGCTGTCTCTAAAGATTTGTAATGTTTCCTGTAATTGTTCCTGGATTCCACATAGAGCACACTTTTTCTTTGTATGCATACTGTATGTCTTTTATCATTAGACCATTGTGGATATTTGGGCCCTTCGTTATGAAGCACTTACATTGTTGAAATTGGTCCACTTGGAGGATCGCTTGTGTGATACTACCAGTGAATCAATCCAGACTAAACACATAATCAATGACTACAGTGTCTGGTTGGATCTTCAGCTACTCCTGGAGTAAGTGTCGGTGTGTCCTTGAGAGAGAACTCCTGCTAACGCCTGCTACTCCTGTTTCGATGAAGTGCTTGTTGCTTTGCATGGTTGGCCCTGCTGCCAATGTGTGAATGTGTTGTTGAAAAAACAGATGACATAATACTCATATTGCCCTCTGTGCTTACTTAACAATTCACTCCTGACTCTACCTTTCCAAAGCAAGTATTCAGTCCTCATTCCCTGGATAGATGCACACAGGTAATAGGATCAGCCACTGCAGTATGGAGATAATTTTTTTTTATTTTTTATGTTAGACAGCATCAAGGCTGCACCGTGTGTGCTGTACAATGGCCAGACCAGTGCAGTGGCTGCTGAGTGTTTCACAACCAGCCCAAACATTCCATCCACAATGAACCTGCATGCATCCTTGAGCAAGATGCTTATCCCCCTACCTGCTCCTTGGTGATATGTTTCAGAATTCCCTGTAAGTCACTTTGAATAAAAGTGTCTGCCATATTACCTTATCAAAAACAGTACAAACTACAATGCCACAATGTATTTTCCGTTCAAACGTAAGCGTGTGTTTTGGGGGCAATATACAACAACATAAAAGTGGACTTTGAGATGGTTTGTGATGGCTCCTCTTTCTTGACTTTCAGGTGGCCAACTTGGCGTGCTCCATCTCCAACAACGAGGAGGGCGTGAAGCTGGTCCGCATGGCCGCCACTCAAATCGACAGTCTGTGCCCACAGGTAACGACCCTCCAAATGTCAACATCACTCATGGCCCCTGTCAAAGTACATCGCTACAGTCCCCCATGCTGGCTTCTATGACGAGTGTGTTTACCACAGGAGGGGTTGGACTGTGCGGTAATTGTTGGTGTTCAGGGTGGAGGGTTAACACATATTTACAAATCCCAGAGCTAGAGATGCGAATGGTTGCCTAACTCACACCGTAGACTTCCTCTAGATGTGCTTTGGTGGAGCGGAGCGTCTACCGGCAAGGACTGTCATCCCTGATCACAATCCACGCTCCAAATGAAAACATTATGGCATATAAAACACCTGGCTGCTGCCTTATCCCAGCTATCCTTGTTGTAGACTCTGATCAACAGCACATCAAGATAGCTGTAGTAGGCAGCTAGTGGGTTGCAAAGAAGAAAATGGGGATTACCGGAGTGAGGAACGCTGAGGAATTGTGCTCAATTGCTGGCTTTACCCAAGTCTTCACACTTCTGCTGTGTGTTCGCTGCATTCTCTCAAGCTAATTGTGCCAAAGTCGACTTGGAGCCAGAGGATATTTGTAATCAGGACAAGTCCTGGCATCTGATATTTTATGTAGCCGAGGCGTGGGTGCTCCGCTGTGTCCATGTCTTTAGAGGTTAAACCAAGCTTTATTCTATTCATTATCAACACTATATCTCTGACTTTAGTGCAACATGCTTTCCACGGAAGCCGGTCATGTATTCAGCCTAGCTGACAAGCTCTACTGAGATCATACACGAGAACTCGTCCCCGGTTGGCTTCTTCACGTGTGCACGCATGAATGCCAGGGTGCATTTACAGTACTGACTCAGCGGGCGTCTTCCTCTGCGTCAGGTGATCAACGCCGCCCTCACCCTGGCGGCGCGGCCCCAGAGCAAGGTGGCTCAGGACAACATGGACGTCTTCAAAGACCAATGGGAGAAGCAGGTGCGCATCCTCACCGAGGCCGTGGACGACATCACATCCGTCGACGACTTCCTGTCCGTGTCAGGTACGCCGGGACTCATGCCTTCTTCGTTCTTCTCACTCTCTCTTAGTTCGCCTGTGGCATAACATTGTCCTTTTTTCCCCTTTTCATTATAACATTGTTATGACTCATGTTCATATGTTCTACAATCTGTGCCCAGAAGCACAGCATCCCAACGTGCCAGTACAATCATGACACATATGTTTGATACAAACCTCCTGAGGAGATGTAGGGGATCACTCTACGGTGAACGCCGCGCTGTTCCCTAAACCACGCCTTCATTTCCAACCCCTCTAGAAAACCACATCCTGGAAGACGTCAACAAGTGCGTGATCGCTCTGCAAGAGGGCGACGTGGACACCCTGGACCGCACGGCGGGGGCCATCAGGGGCCGCGCAGCGCGGGTGGTGCACATCATAAACGCCGAGATGGAGAACTACGAACCAGGAGTATACACCGAGCGGGTGCTGGAGTCCATCAAGCTGCTTTCCGAGACCGGTGGGTGGCGTCCTGAAAGAAAGCAATTTGATGGTGGTGTTGAAGTGATGGGGGGGGGGGGGGGGGGGGGGTGGGGGGGGGGGGGGGGGGGGGGGGGAGACCATAAGTGCACCATCATGCATGGATAAATGCATGACTGACTGCATGAAATTGGCTAGCAGGATCAAGGGAGATGTAACATGCTTTGTGTCGAGGGGGCAACTCCATGAATGAGTGAATGGATGGATGGATGAATGAATAATGGAAATTTGGCTACCAGCACCACAGGAGTAGTTACATAAATACACAGGAACAGCCATCTGCCTTTCACCTGTTGGGGTAAAAACCGCCACAGGTGGGTGGCTCAATCTGGCTTTGTAGGAACCCAGGTTTGATTCACACTTGTGGATCCTATTCTTCATGTGATTCCTGAACCGGTGTCGGCCAACATTCTATAGTTGGGTGTTGCTGTGTGTTGGGGCAGTGTGAAAGCGCCTCTGCACCCACATTCATGTCTCTATTCACTGCACTGTTCATAAAGGCACAACCCAATTCACAATATATATAAACAGAAAGAGAACACTCACACATCATGTCTACTCAAACGTCTCTCCACCATTATGTTGGTTTTCCTTCAGTGCTGGTTATGTTTTTGGACCAAAGTACAGACAAATAATGAAACCCTCTCACAGTGGATATGCAGCAGTCCCCGGTTCCGTCCAGCCAGATGTAGTCTAGCTGTGGCCGGGGCCTCGGGCCGAGTCATGGCAAGGTGCAACAGAGCTGGGGTCAGGTTGGGATCTGTGTAGCTCCCAGGCCCAGCTGTCCCAGCAGGAGGCCAGGTGGGGCAGGACTCCCTGGCAGCTGATTCACTCTGACCTTTAGTTGAGAGGGCTCTCATCAAAAACACCTTGTGTTTCCTCCCTTCAAAACAACATATGCTGTTTGTCCTGTTCTTATGTAATTCCCACGAAAAAAGTGTACGCATATATATATAGAAATGATTGATTTTATGTTTTGTATTCCTTATACCCTGGTAGAATCCTGGATACTGTAGATATAATCGCAGGGTACTTATATTATTTTTTAATGTGTTATATGTGTCTATATCTGGACTAAAACAGGATGAGGTAAAACAAAATAGCAGCAAATGGGGGAACAAATATGCCCTCGCCTTACTCAACGGATAATAAACAAGAGGACAACACGCAGACAAATAAATGGCGCTGATACCAGGTTATTTTCAGCCCGGTACACCACATATTATCGAGAAGGAAATCAACAGTTAGGTTAATCAACAGTGGTTAGTCGGATATAATTCTACCCATAGTGAACTAAATATAAATTGGTCTTACAGCCCAAAATGGTGCTTTGATCCAGCAGGTGCATGCTGAGAGTGCATGCCGCGAGTTTGTAATTCAACACCAGCAACGCTGATCACTGGGCCCCTCCTATCTTCTCTCCATATCCCCCCTCCATCATCATCCTCCTCTTTTATCTGCCCCATTAGCACCCATTTAGCCAAGCTGCTATCTATCGTTTCTCCCATTGCTTTCATCCATTGCGATAATGGAATAGACACAATCAGCTGTTGTTCCAGCAGCCCTGCCCGCCAATAAGTCCCGAATACATAAGAGGTTTGTGTACCCACCAGGGCCAGCCGTGCCTGCTTCAGTTCCCCCAACCCCAGCAATGTAATTAACTATCTATCCACCCTGGTGATGATCTGCAAAAGTTAGAGTGTAATGTGTTCTGATACTTTCGAACTCTATCGAATCGCTCCGCCTAATTACTCGGTGCAGCTTGCGTGTATCCCTTGTCCCGTCTCCTCCCAGCGTGACCCCGCCCGACACCCAGACCCAGTGACGACGTGTCGGTATGTTCCAGGACAGCACTGGTGGGGGGGGGGGGGGGGGGGGGGGTAGTCTCTAGAGAGCTCCGGAGGATTACTCGGCGAAACCTGCTTGGCTGTGCTGAATGACTGCAGAATAAAAAGCCAGCAATGAGGCTCCCGTCTAGGGTAGGACACAGGGGTCTGTCTGGCCGAGTCGCCCCAGCCGCTGGGCCGTGGTCCACAGAGGTGGCTAAGTGACATGTTAAGCCAGCGTACCAGATAGGGTGGTGGGGGGTGTCTCTATGATATGTAGGGTTTGGTGCGTGTGTGTGTGTGTGTGTGTGTGTCCCTCTCCTCCCCCTGCATTAAGCTGTTGCTTGGAGGCTTACATTGTGCCTTTGATCTGGGCCGTAAAGCACTCATATCGATCACGGTAAACAACCCCCCCCCCCCCCCCCACACACACACACACACAAACACACACACACACACACACTCCCATCCCCAGCCTCGCCCCCCCCCCCCCCTTTCGCCTTCAGCCCCCGCCCCGTTTCCTTCCAATGCCAACAGTGGATGTGAACAAAATGGAGGAAGAGGAAATGCAACGCTGGAGCGGTGTCGGTGGAGAGAATGACTATTTGAACAAAGAGGAATGGATCACAGAATGCTCAGAGGATATTGAGTCCAATTAACTTGACTCTAGTCGGAAATCAATAGATGTCAGGGAGGATTTCAGCCAGCGATTTCAGAGGGGATTGCAGTGATTAGAATTCAACCATGCAGCAAGGCTTTTAGCATTCCATACATATGCGTTTTCTTTTGCATGTCGGCAGCGTTTGTGTGTTGGCCTTAGTGCGTGTGTTCGTTTTTGCGTTTTATCCACACGTTTCCCAAGCCGATGCATGGATCTCCCAGCATGCCGATCTCCCTCCACTCAGCAGGCTGCCAATAACACAGACCCCTGAACTTTGATCCCTCTGGAATACCAACGGAGGAGCGCCGAGGGTGAACTCAGCTAGGCCAGCATCACCACTACACCATTACAACAACCACCAAGCAACTGCTATTTTGTTAATGTGAGCTGTAGATCAATAACCTAATTGATCTAGGAGGAATCAATAACCTAATAGAAGGTGGTTAATTAAGTGTTGTGTTCCGATATCCATACTTCCATGAGTACACTTAAGGTACGGCCACACCAAACGCGTTACTCGCGTTAGGGGCGTCGAAAATCGGCATTTTTGCATAGGGAACCATTGGTTTAGGCGCGTAGACGCGTTACACGCGTTAAAGCGGCGGGCGTTAGACGAGGCAGACGCACGTAATGACGCCCGTAAACGCACCAACGCGCCGAGTTAAAAAAAAAATTAACTTTTAACGCGAGTAACGCGTGACGCTTGCACAGAAGCACATGGCGGACATTTATTCAGGGTGGAAATAGTAACACAGTTACGCCATTAAAAGTGTTTATGTAAACATTTTTAGCGAGAAATATGCATTTTACTTTCATAAGGTTTGGTTTGATAGTTATGACGAAGAGGGAACGCTCCATTCACTTGCATGGGCAGCGTCTTTGGTTGCTAAGCAACCTCAACGTCTTTGGCGGACCATTTCTCTGCTGATCAACACTACGATTGCTGGAAACACACCAGACACACCATGTGAAGTTATTTAACCCGATTATTTATATCCGAGATTTTTTAATCTAACCCGATCTAAACTCTATCATGCACCCAAACACGGCGGCTTTGTGTTTCCTACCTCGGACTACTAAATACAGCGCAGCGATGGTGGCTGTGTAGGCGCGTTAGGCGCGTTGAACCATTTTTGTGACACACAATGATCAAGCGGCAGGTTAAGCGCATTACACGCGTTATCCAACGCGAGTAACGCGTTTGGTGTGGCCGTAACTTTAAACGTAGTACACTATTCAGATGTCAGTGTCGTTCCGAATCGAATACTCTGTGGCGCACTAACCGGAAACTACGATCGCAACCACTCCTCCCCCGTAATAAACGTCCCGCTTTTAACGGTGAATTATTTACACATAGTAGCTACAAAAAGCTATTAAAACTACAAAATGACTCCATTAATGCAGGCTATGTGGAAAATGCACCGACGTTGGCCCAGCCTGGCTCCGCCTCTTCCGCCACGTAGCTAAGATGGCTGCCGTTGAGTACGAAAAGTGTACATCAATCCACACTCCGTGGTTTGACCGTTTTGAGTATACCATCCAGGTCCTTTCAGTAAACTTCTTTTCGCCCCAATCTTATTTGGAACGCCCTACGTGTCCCTGCGTCTCTCTCTCTCTCTCTTTCTCTCTCTCTCTCTCTCTCTCTCTCTCTCTCTCTCTCTCTCTCTCTCTCTCTCTCTCTCTCTCGCCTTATCTTTATGAGCATCCAGTTCC
Organism: Pollachius pollachius; assembly: GCF_949987615.1. Taxonomy (NCBI): domain Eukaryota; kingdom Metazoa; phylum Chordata; class Actinopteri; order Gadiformes; family Gadidae; genus Pollachius; species Pollachius pollachius. The sequence continues at coordinate 33,621,351 of NC_136935.1, read as the reverse complement.
CCATTTTCTGACGCTAACCCTAGCAACTTGTTACCGCTATCATGACCACCTGTCCTCTTGAATGCCTCCGCCCCTCTCTCTCTCTCTCTCTCTCTCTCTCTCTCTCTCTCTCAGAGACGTGTCCCCTGCAAACTAACTACTGATGTGTTCAAACGATTTAAACTTTTAAAGTTGATCATTAATGTAGTGCTTGCAGTGGGTGGATTAAAAGACTGATATATGAGCCTAAGTTATTGTGCCATTTAACCACTGTGAGCGCCATGCGGCTCCTGTTATACTGCTAGGTAACAGTGAAGCCAGTGAAAGGTAGCACTTTGCGGCTGTGTTTCCCCTCACACCTTTCTCTGAGGAAAGGGGAGTAATGGGCCGTTATTCATGTGACGTAGCTCTCACTCTAGTCAACACTAGCTCTCTCTGCTCAGCTACTCAGCTCCTCCTGTCATATGAACCCATGTGAACATTTAACTCTAGCCATGGTTATATGGTTATATTTCACTCACAGATGAGGTCAATGAGGTACTTGAGAAAAATAATCATGCATTTTAGTTTAGTTTATAGTTTTAGATTGAAATGATGCACGCAAGAAATCACTGATGAGGTAAGTGAAAAAAAATCTAAAACGACAGGCACTAGAAAGAGCTTCCTGCCTGCCTCAAGAGCCATGAACCAAACTCTCAGGGTCTGTGTGTACACTGGACAGAAACAAGTGGACCAAAGTGCACCGCACGCACTCATCAAGGAAACTCTGAGTCACTTCGCCATTTCCATCTTTTGTTATGCTGCCTCACGGAGTTGGCCTGACAGATGGAGGTGTGGGTGTGTATGTATGTGTATGTGTGCTTGTGTGTGTGTGTGTGTGTGTGTGTCTGTTTATGTGTGTGTGTGTTTGGGGGGGGGGGGGGGGGGGGGGGTAGGGGTTATAGCTAGCGGAGGGTAGTGGTTATAGCTAGCGGAGGGGGGGGTTGGATAGCGTTGGATGCTCTGAAACTTCCTCCAGAGAATAGAGTTGTGTGTTCCCATCCCAACCTAAATCGACTGGGTTTGATGTCCAGAGCAAGATGCTTCCCTATTCAACGCATGTCTCCACATGCACCGGAGGTCGCTCTGGATAAAAGGGTCTGCTAAAAGCAGTAAAGAGTAGGAAAGGGTGGTCAACATGTTGGACTTAAGAGCAGGAAGCGGTGGTCTCAATTGGGTAATGAAAAAGGTTTGTAGCTCAATGGGGTAGCTCAATCGCAATGCCTCTACTTGGACCTCGTCAAAGGCTCCCTGAAGTCCCAGCAGCGAGTGTAATTCTGGGGTAAAAGGCAGGGGAGGCCGGCCTCTCAGATCCCGTTAGTAGTGGGCATGCAGGGAGCCGTCCGGACCCGGCCAAGCCTCCTCACCCGAGCGTCTGAACATAAATCAGAGCTCAGACACACAGACCGGGGGGGGCTCAGCTTCGCACACGCCAAGGTCTGCTGCAGTGTGCCTGCGTTGCCTTTTGATTTCGGCTTATAATATTATCGAAATTAAGCCGGTGCCACGCTGGGATATATACAAAAAAAAGAGGAAATGGGAGTACGGAAAACAGGGGCAGAAGCTGAGTTGAACACCTCCAGGGTTTGCGACCCCCTCTGCTGATGCGGATTTAAGCGTTCATTGTGTCCCTCTGACTCCTCACGTAAGCCACGTGAGGCTAAGGGGGAGAGAAAACCTTGCTGGCTACACGGTCACATTTAATTCCCTTCATCATTTCTCAACTGGAATGAGTGAAATTGCTCCTTACCATCAGCAACTTTGCTCATTAAATACTTGGAGAACATTTAAATATTTCTATTTAAATACGCTGTTTCCTGCATATCCCCAAAGCCCATTTTACGCCTTTCCAGTAAGTGGATTAAAGTGAATTAGAAAAATGGAAAGGGGAGTGTGGAAAAAAAGCAAGACACTTTAATGTAGCACCTTTTAGTTTGCCATGAAATACGGCTATTGTTCTACATGAGTACAATATAAAGTATAGTAACATTAAGAGCCATTTAACTGGTCCAGCTCGTACACATACAAACAAAAGGCTTTGACAGGCCAGAGAGAACGCCGGAGACAGAAAAGGAGAGAGAGACAGATTGGAGAGATAGAAAGACAGACAGACAATCAGACAGAGAGACAGACAGACAGATCAATAGAGGAGAGAGAGAAAGACCGCCAGACAATCAGAAAGACAGAGTGGAAGGGAAAGAGAGGGAGAGAGAGTGCATTTCAGAGTGCTGGTGTTCACCAACCAAGCTGCCACCATGCATTTGTCTCTCCCCTCTTGTTTTGTATTCCACTGTCCTCATTAGACCTAGCTTATGCCCCATCTCCAGCGGGCTTAGACCTTCAAACTGCAGCCTGTCGCCTTCCCCAGAACCGCTCCTGTGTGCAGTATAGATAGTCACCACTAAATGTTTCAGGGGCAGTTGAGAGAGCATTACGTTGAGCTTTTCCTTTACATGTAAAAGGGAATAGGTAAAGCCAGAGCGTTCGTCCCAGAGTAATAGCTCATTTTATCTTTTCTGTCCTTGCCTGCCTCTCTCATCTATCTCATTGGCTCTCTACCACTCTCCCTTGCTCTGTCTCTCCCTGCCTGTCTCTATACCTCTCTCTCTATACCTCTATTCCTTTCTCTGCCGCTCTCCCTTTTTTTGTCTTGCTGCTTCTCTTTCTCCACCTCTCTGCCTCTCTGTCTTTTTCTCTCTTCTCCATGTCTCCCTCTTTCTGTTTCTCCTCTCTCCTTCTACCTCTACCTCCCCCACTCTCCCCATCTCACACTCTCTACCTCTCTCCCCATCCCTATATCTCTCTTTGTCTCTCACTCACTCTCTATGCCTCCCTCTCTAATTATCTCTTGTGTCTGATTCTCCCTCTCCCCCCCTCTCCTGCTACCTCTGTCTCTCTGTCTGTCTCTTCCACTCCCTCCGTCTGTCTGTGTCCTGTGTCTCTCACGGCCTTCCTTGTTTCTCTCGTCTTCATCTGAAGAGCTCTTCATAGTTCATCCTACCCCCGGTAGACCACTGTAGAGTTAAATGCGTCGTCAAGGCAGGCAGCATGTGAGGATGTTGCGTCAAGCGAACAGATGAGCGTCCATAAATAAATGAATTAATGGGTTCATGGTATTCCGTGCGTGGTCAACAGTCAATAATATCACAGCTTTTGATATGAGCTGTTCCCGTGTGCAAAGCACGTCGTTTTGCAGCTCTGACTCAACACCCGATGATGTAACAAGTTGCTTAATACGAAGAAAAGAGCATTTATTTTAGCATTGAACAATCGGCTGTCTGTTCTGATTCCGCACAGCTTTGTTGAATACACACACACCCACACACACACAAACACAGACAAAGCGCATCCAGAAAAACCATCCCAAACCCATCCAGATGTTACTGTGAAAAAGGAAGCTGTTGGTCCCGTCTGGAACGCTGTGACCGCTCTGACGTCCCCTTCCCACATCGTTATCTTCCCCACAGCGCACTCAGACGTGCACGTACACAAGGCCAACTCATCACACGACGTCGCCGCTCGCTAATTTATGCCAGCGGTTCAGGCAGGCGTTCCCAGCGCATGTGACAGACAGTCTCCCCCCCAACCGTCCCGGCGTCGGTAGCCGAGGTGAGGCAGCTAATTGGTGTGTGTTGTCTGATTGCAGCTGTCGCCCGAGCTGTGATCCTGGATGACATGGTAGCGCTGCCTTGCTTGTTGTTTGAGTGCCTCAGTGAGCACAGAGTGGCAGAGGAAGGGGCTGCCAACACGCAGAAATAAACGCAGAGCGTGTGTGTGTGTGTGTGTGCGTGGATGTGTTTGAGTGGGTGTGTGTATGTATGTTTGTGAGCATGCATAAGTTTATGCATGCCTGTTTGTTCCTATTTACATTAAATCTAGAGTTTACATTTCTGTATATAAATATGTATATAGGTCTTTTAAGTCACACCGTCACATGGCATTTAAAGCTTCCATTTTGGATGCATAGGAGCACTGGAATGTTAGTGGTTGTGTTGGTATTAATGTTTTTTTGGTCTTTGTTTAGTTATTAATCGTGACACGATTTGTCATTATGGGGATACTTTGTTGTGTTTGAAACTGCCACAGCGCTTCTCATGTGAGACGGGGCCAAACAATGTTTTCATTAGCCTAGGCTACGGTATATTTACGCTGATTTTGGATTTTACAGCACTACAACTCTCTTGAGCCCTCTCAATATGGTGGGTTAGTGCCAACAAAAACCCCATTATGCATTCTGATCTACAAACCCTAAGCACAGTTTATGTGCTTTTGCCTGTGTGTGTGTGTTTGTGTGTGTGGCCTTGGAGGGTAGTCAATACACTCGACCCAGTGCACTTTCATATATTCTCTTTTTTCTCTCGTCTCATGGCTCGCCCTCGCATCACTCATCCATATTTGCACTTGGAGGACTGATTTTATTCCATAGCATACAGGTCCCACTTGCGCATTTGCCTGTCTTGTGCCCATTGGAATCATTCATCTAGCAGCCATCTTGGTTCACCGCGTTAGCTGGGAAGGGGAAGGGAAGGAATGCAGATTCCTGCTCTCTGTCCTTGGAGTCTTCTAACCCTCTCTCCCTCCTTCCCTCGCTCCCTCTCTCCCTGTCTCCCTCCCTCTTTCCCTCCCTCTCCCTCTCTCCTTCTTTCCCTCCCTCTCTCCCTGTCTCCCTCCCTCTCTCCCTTCCTCCTTCCCTTTATCCCTCTCTCCCTGTCTCTCCCTCCCTCCTTCCCTCTCCCTTCTTCCCTCCCTCTCTCCCGGTCTTTCTCCCTCGATCTCCCTCTCCCTTCCTCCCGCTCTCCCTTACTCCCACTCTCCCCCCTTTCCTCCCTCTCTCCCTCCTTCCCTCTCTTCCTCCCCCCCTCCCCCCTGCAGTGATGCCTCGCTTTGCCGAGCAGGTGGAGGTGGCCATCGAGGCTCTGAGCACCGACCCCCCGCAGGCCTTCGAGGAGAACGAGTTCATCGACGCGTCCCGCCTGGTGTACGACGGCGTCCGCGACATCCGGAAAGCAGTGCTCATGATCAGGGTGCGTCTCATGTCACGTGGTCGCCATGCCTTCATCGTTGTGGATAACTCAAACTACGCCTTTTGGTGAACGCTTTTATTCAAAGCAACTACAAAACCGAAATATTATCATTATTCTTTATTTAAGTACATTAGATCTGTTCAGTGTTCATATCTTGACACAAGATTAAAAATGTAATATTTCTCATTCACTTGTATACACAATGTCGCAGGGGGATAGGGAATCGGTTTTAGTAGACATTTATTTGACTATCATAGCGTTTCGCTGTTGTTTATTTGGAAAAGCACATGCAACCCTAGCAAAACATTTTGTGAGCTAACATTTGATCGCCAAAAGCATCCCAAGCAGCTTCCCATTGGCAGGCAATGTTACCACCCTCCACCAATAAGCACCATATGCCAACAATGTAACTGCCATCTTAAGAGCCCTGATAATCAGTACGTCGAGGGCTTCTCGCTACTGGAATGCTTCCCAGCTCAGCACTAAGGAAGCTATTCATCGGGAGATAATTTGATGGTTGGTAAATAATGTAAACCCAAGGCAGCCCTCCACAATCCTGGCCCCCGCTGGCCTCATGATCCTCCCGGCTTTTGCGGAACAAACCTCAGAGGGAACATGCTCACGGTCCCCCTGGTTTGCCAGTGCGGCGTCTCGCAGGGGAGAGCCAGTGACAATGGGTCGTACATCTGGGCTCTTTCGTTAGTCCTCCCCCTCTAAAAATGAGTCATTGTTGGACAGATTCATCCACCAGCCTTCGGAACGCCCGCTTAGCAATGTTTTTCGCAAGTTCCCAGCTTGTTCAGGAAACGGGTAGCATGGAACCGAAAGCAGAGTGATACCAGCTGGAACGGATTTGGACCTGAGAGGAGTCTTTTCAGTTCCCCGGGCTTTGTCTGTGATGGTTTTCAAAGCTCGGAAGGATGTGACTACTCTTAAATATGAAGGCTGTGGTCCTAATAACAAAAATGGGCATATGCGACATTACCACGTTTTAGCAAGAGTTTGTTCCAAGGCTAAGTGTTTTCAAAGGAAAAAGCTGAACTCCAGCAGTAATGTGTTTCTTAATATTCTCTACTTTCAAGTATGTTCACAAATGGTTACTTATATTGTGAGGGTGTTTTTCACGTCTCTCTCTCTCTCTCTCTCTCTCTCTCTCTCTCCCCTCTCTCTCTCCCCCCTCTCTCTCTCCCCCCTCTCTCTCTCTCTCTCTCTCTCTCTCTCTCTCTCTCTCCCCTCTCTCTCTCCCCCCTCTCCTGTCTCCCCCCCTCTCTCTCTCTCTCTCTCTCTCTCTCTCTCTCCTCTGGGTTGGCTTTGATTTGACAGAAGTCCTGAGCCTGGGAAGGGGGTGGGGGGGATTATCGTCATCCACTAACTAGCATCTCTGCAGGCCGTTATCCTAATCAATGTATGCTGCATTTGATCACCACCTCGGTTCACTAACCTCTAGGAGCCTTTAATGTTGATTCCAAACAATGATGCAAGGGATGCGAAACCCCACCCCCCCTCCAGAGAGGACTGAATTATTCAGGTGCTCCCATACGACGGTTTTGATTGTCCGGCCTACCTGCTTGTCATTTACGGTACTGAAGTGGAACACGTTTCATCTCCCGGCCGCCACACCCTACCGCAGGGGCCACCGGCATTTGTAGCGACAGAGAAATGTCCCTTTTGATTTGGTTTAGTGCTTTTTTTTTACTATGTGGTCTTATAGCCAAGCTCCAATCCCAAAGTGTCTCTGAGTTGATTATTTTAGAGGCATCTCATTAAGAGATAGTGGTTAGGGCGTCTGGTTCATGGATGTTTACGGGTAGACTGTGGACATGGGGGTTGGGTTATGTTGAATCGGGGGTTGGGGTGTGTGTGGACATGGGGGTTGGGGTGTGTGTGGACATGGGGTTTAGGGTGTGTGTGGTCATGGGGGTCCCTAACTCCTCCTCCTGTCCTGCAGACCCCTGAGGAGCTGGAGGACGACTCAGACTTCGAACAGGAGGACTACGACGCCCGCAGCAGGACCAGCGTCCAGACCGAGGACGACCAGCTCATCGCCGGGCAGAGTGCCAGGGTGAGCACTCATCCATTCAGCCGTTCATGCTTTCATCCAGAGCGTCACCTGCACAGACTGGAGCACAACCACAAGGCAAAGTACCGAAGTACTATCGAATGGGCTTCCAAAGCAGTCCATGAGAGAGAGAGAGGAAGAGAGGGGGAGGGAGAGGGGAGGGAGAGAGAGAGAGAGAGTGAGAGAGGGAGAGAGAGAGAGAGAGGGGGGAGAGAGAGGGGGAGAGAGAGAGAGGAGAGAGAGAGAGGGGGGGAGAGAGAGGGAGAGAGAGAGAGAGAGAGAGAGGGAGAGAGAGGGAGAGAAGGAGAGAGAGAGATAGAGGGGGAGAGAGAAGGAGAGCGAGAGGGAGAGAGAGGGGGGGGGTAGAGAGAGAGGGAGAGAGGGGGAGAGGGAGGGAGAGAGAGAGCGAGAGGGAGAGAGAGAGAGAGTCCCCTCCCCTTCCCATTCCCCTAACCAGGCTTTAACTGGACTCATACAACCACCTCCATTAAGGATCACGCGGCAGTGCATGCAAGTCCACTTAAATGAGTCTAACAAGTAGGATTGTTTCCAATTTAGCCATACCTAGGGACCGCAGGTGTAAAGCTGCATTCGCAAATAAAGACGCATTTACTTAACTGCTCGTCAGATGTCCAAGCCCTCTGAGAATACATTATAGCTGTGCACCAGGAAGCAAGGCTATCTGGGGAACTGGGCCTGGTGCTGGGGTACTGGGCCTGGTGCTGGGGTACTGGGCCTTGTGCTGGGTCCCTAAGCCTGGGGCTAGAGTACTGGGCCTTGTGCTGGGGTACTGGGCCTGGTGCTGGGGCGCTAAGCCTGGTGCTTGGGCCCTAAGCCTGGGGCTAGAGTACTGGGCCTGGTGCTGGGGTACTGGGCCTGGTGCTGGGGTACTGGGCCTTGTGCTGGGTCCCTAAGCCTGGGGCTAGAGTACTGGGCCTGGTGCTGGGGTACTGGGCCTGGTGCTGGGACCCTAAGCCTGGTGCTTGGGCCCTAAGCCTGGTGCTGGGGTACTGAACCTGTTTATTGGTAGTGAGCCTGGGGCTAGGGTACTGGGCCTGGTTCTGGAACTTCTTCCTGCTCCACTGGGCTTGTGTTGGAACACTGCGTAAAGACCATTAAGGGTTCATCAGTGTTTGCACTAGCCTGCAGCAGCACCAGGCAGTATCTGGCAGGGTGATGCACACTGAATGGCTCGGGGATGAGGAGAGTGTGGCTTGGCATCCTGCCTCTCCCTGCAAAGCCCGTGGAGCTGAGCTTCCCTGGGCCCGGGGCCGGGATGATATCCATGCATCTGGAAGAAGAAGGAGAAGCAGTAAACCCCACCAAAACTGCATTTTGTTCTCGACAAATTCCTGCAGCAGCGCTCTGCTTACTCCCCAGAATGCGAGTGGAGCGGTATTAATAGACGGCTGTGGGTACCGCGGGGCAATCGCTGCAGGGCCGGGCCTTTGGAAGAACTCTGTTGAAGCACTTCAAAAGGACTGAGCAACACGCCGAGGCTGCTGCTGCTGCCTCCTCTCTGACGCCATCCGCTTTCTTCTTCCAATTTGGGCGTCCTATTAGTGCCTCTAAAACAAAGTCCCTCGTCATTGAGCCCCATTCCGAGCGCGGCGCTGTAAAGACCGCGCGCCGAAGCGTTGGAACCCTGTTGCCCAAACACAAAACTTAATTTCATGCGATGTTAAAAAATAAACTGGCTCCTTCCCAGAGCGTCTTCCACCCCCCCTTGCCTCCCCGCTGGGTGCAGCATCGGCCGGGCCATCTGAGCTCAGACTCACCACACAAAGCCGGCGACCACCTCCACCACCAACGCCAAACTGTCAGCGCTGCTGTGCGTGTGATGATGAGTGGGCCCCGGTCCTTCTTCTGCTCGCTCCTTCTCCGCGACAGTTTGGCGCCGCAGCGGGGGGTGGGGGGGGGGGTTGGCGGTTGCTTGTGTGCACTGCCAACACAAAACACAAAAAAGTGTTGTTGTCGTCGTCACCTCCGTCGACTGAACTTTGAGTGAAGGCGTCTCTCTGCTCACGCACCGTCGTGTATGAATGGATGGAGTGAATCACCGAGCCTGTTCAATACACTGTTCCCGCCTTGTGCCGACCTCTCACACACCGCCTTAATGGTACCTATTGTGTTCGCCTATTTATTAATTGTTATTTTTTCGTTTCGCAAATCCTTCAACCTCGGGGCCAACTGAGCGTGCTCATACGTGTAGGAAGGGGGGCGAGGGGCTCGGATATGTGCTCCAAGCGGAGTGGCATGGTGTGCATTAGCTGCTGCCGGGGCTTATCGCGTCTCACGGTCCGACAGCCAGACACCGCTCTCCCCCTGATCTGAACAGACACGAGGAGGCGTAAGCCAGGCTCTCTATAGGAGCTGACAGGGGCACACAGAGATTTATTGCCATGATCCCTCTGGACTGCATGCCACCAGACTGTACTGTGACCGGATGCAGCCGCACACAGGGAGCCGGCATCACAGCGCTTCTCTCTCTCTCTCTTCCCTATTGTATCTTTCAGGGTCCTATCGCCTTTCTGTTTCTCTCTCTCTGTGGCTCAGTCGCTTTCTCTCTCTCTATCTCATTTCTCTCTCTGTGTCTCTCTCTCTCTGTGTGTGTGTGTCTCTCTCTCTCTCTCGCTCTCTCCATCTCCCTCTCTCTTACTTCTATCTCTCTGTCTCTCTCTTTCTCTGTGTTCTCTCTCTCTTTCTCTGTGTTCTCTCTCTCTCTCTCTCTCTCTCTCTCTCTCTCTCTCTCTCTCTCTCTCTCTCTCTCTCTCTCTCTCTCTCTCTCTCTCTCTCTCTCCCTCTCTCCCTCTCTCCCTCTCTCTCTCTCTCTCCCTCTCTGAGTCCCTGTGCGTCTCTCTCCGCGGCCCCCGGCTGCAGGTCCCCGGAGGCCTTTGTTCCGGGAGCTTTTCCGGCGCAGCGCACCGCTGGCCTCTCCCATTACAGCGCTGCCGCTCCCCGTACGCGGGCGCTGAGTCGCCGGACGCCTGCGTGCATAACAAGGAGACCCCCCAACCCACGGGGGAACGCCGCTGCACGCCGCTTCTCCTTTTATCAGAGCGTGTGCGCTCACAGCGGCCCGGGGAAACACGCCATGGAGAGCACACATACAGCCACACACACACATACGCACAAACGCCCACAAACACCGTGGCGCCCACCGTTCATGCACTCACAAACACAGACACACACACACACCACCGATTCCACCGTACACACACACACACACACACATATGTAGCCCCCCTTACGCATACACACACACCCCCGTACACACACACACACACACACACACACATATGTAGCCCCTCTTACGCATACACCCCCCCCACAACACAGTGATTGGATAAGCACTGCTGATAGGTCAGCCATAAAATTGAACTCTGTGGCCGGGGCGCTTCATTTCAAATGAAACAAATGAAAGTCGTTTTGAGACGGCGCCCTAGCGGCGGAGGAAGCCCAGAGAGCTGTAATCCCCCCGGGGGACGCGGCCATGCGTTGCAGTGCAGTAAGTATGTTGCACGGCGGCGTCCCCCCCGCCCCTGACAGACTGGCAGCACTGGGAGGCTCCCAGACGCCGAATTGGTGATCCGGGAGGTGGGTCGGGGGGAGAGGGATTTGAGGATCAATTAATTTGAGAGCGAAAGAGGACAGGGGGGAGAGGGTCATCTGCCGCCCTAACAAACCCACTGACGTCCCCATGAGCTCCGGTGTTTACCCCTGCGCCACTAATTACTATTGTGGTTTATGTTCTCCCTCCTCCTCTATGTTACTCCTCTCTCTCTCACTCTGTCTATACCTCTCTCGCCCTCTCTCTCTCTATCTATCTCTCTCACTCTCTGACTATCCTTCTTTGTGTCTTTGTCTCTCTCTCTCTCTCTCTCGCTCTCCCTCCTGCTTTTTTCAATCTACTCTATATTCCCCCACCTCCTCCCCTCCTCTTTTACCATTCTCCTCATATTTTTAAGGCTCATTTGGAGCACCAAGCAAATCCCCCCAGAATCTCAGACTGGTCTTTTGATTAGAAAAGAGAAAGAAGAAACACAAAGGCAGGAAGTTCAGTGAAGACGGCCGATTCCTTTGATCTCACGCCTCCGCGTCCCCGGGGTCCAGGCCATCGCGCCGCTCCGCTACATTCCGCCCCGACTGCTAACCTCCACGCTGTGGGCCGTTCCGCTGACCGTCAGAGGAGGACCCTATGCCTCGGGATCACCTGTTGTGTGCGACCTGGCTCTTTCCCCCCATGCTGGCAGCCGTACACAGCAGTCAGTCACCTAGGACGCAGCACGCGTGCTAATTAGCCGTGTGTGAATAATGGATGCGAGGTAGGCAGGGAACATATGGTAATGACCATTTACTGCAGAGGAAGGGTCAGCATCGGTGGGGGGTGGAGGGAGTCTTAAGGCGCAGGGGTATGGCTATGCTGGCTGTGTGTTTTAATGAGGGTTCCAGCGGGCCGCTCACTCTGTTCACTCACTGCCTTGACGGAGACCCTGCACTCACCTGCGTGATGTCTTCCGACGCGCCAACTCTGACGTGGTAGCAGGGCCATGGGTTCTGGTTAGCCGAGCCTCGTCTTTCTCGGCCACATCCCTGCAGGGCTTATGTATCATCACTGCTGTTGTCTTGCAATGGAATCGCCGCCAGAGCCGGCGCTGTCTCGCCGTGTCCAATGACGAGTGCTCTGTGATAGCCCGTCGATGTGTAAATTGCCGTTTCCCCCGCTCGGCACTGAAAGCTCGGATGTTGGAGGTCTTATTTGGAGCCGAGCGACGGCGAAGGAGGAAGTATGTACAGTGTGCCGAGAAAGGCGAAGGCTTTAGCCTGGCGACTATCTTCCTCAGCCATCAAACGCCGGGGGCCCCACTGGGGGTCCTACAGTGCAGACGATCAGTCAGGTAACATCTGGCGGCTGCTGATGAGAGGGCTCCGTCGCCCAGGCTGCCTACCCCTTCGCCGCCTGTTTGTGATTCCATTTCCTCTCTGTTGGCGTGGCATCTGTGCGGCCCTTGCCTGCTCTCACCTGCCCGTCGGCTCTCCTGAGCCTCTCCGGGACACAGGGGGGGCTTATCTCTCCTTTTTTTTGTTTTTCATTTCCCCGCTCCTTCGCTGACACATATGCTGAGAGACAGAAGTGAGACCATGCATTTTCTCCCTGTAAGCTCACATCTCCTGCCTCCCTCCTCCCTCCCTCCCTCCCTCCCTCCTCCCTCCACACACAAGCTTTGCTGTGACAGTGATAGGGGAGGCCGGGGAGAATGGAGAGAGAGGAATAACTTTGGCGAGGGCTCCTTCAGCAAGAGAAGAGGCTCATTTGAGGACGGCAGCAGAAGTAATGGAGTCAGCCAAACGGAAATTAACAAATGTTTAAACCCCGCTCAGAGAGTCCTTCTGAAATTAACTCAACCGGGACAACAGGTTTACCTCTTTCTCTGTCTTAGCTGTGTGACATCACACTGGAGAATGGATGCATTCTTCAGCGCTTCAGGTTCTGAGAAAACCGAGATCATTACAAATAATGCCGGGAGCGAGACCTTGATGAGGGCTTGATGAGTCCGACACCCGGCGGAAGAGAAGATGGAGAGGCAGGGAGCGATTTGGTTTGAAATTGATTCGGTTCGTACAATGTGAAGTTACTCAAAAACAGTTTTTTACTTGGGTCATTGAACTTTATTTGAAAGAAACAAATGGTGGTTTGATACCACATTTAATGTGCTGGCCTAGAGCTATTTCAGAGCTATTGCTCCATATTTGACCGGTGACGTTTGCCACAGTACAGAACCTTCCTCTTTTTTTGTCGTCCTTGATTTTCCTTGTATTGACCAACTCTACCTCCCTCCCCTTAACACACCTGACATTCCCTTACTCTGTCCTCCCTCCCCTCAACACACCTGTCCTCCCTCATTTACCAACCTAAATTATGTCTGCATGTCATTAAGGTGACAGCTAAGGGGTTAGGTCAAATTCTACCTGTATCCATGTAGACTATCCTGCCCTTCATTTCCTGTCCCACATTTCCTCTCCCCTGACAACTCTCTCTCTCTCCGTCACACCCTGCCACTCTCTATCTCCCCCGCTCTTTCCGACACGCCTCATGTCATACTGTTGTCAGTCTCTCTCTCTCTCTCTCTCTCTCTCTCTCTCTCTCTCTCCCCCTATCTCTCTATGTCTCTCTCTCTCTCTTTGATGGCCTGCTCTTCATGTGTCCCACCAGGCCATCATGGCCCAGCTGCCCCAGGAGGAGAAGGCTAAGATTGCCGAGCAGGTGGAGAGCTTCAGGCAGGAGAAGTGCAAGCTGGACGCCGAGGTGGCTAAGTGGGATGACAACGGCAACGACATCATCGTGCTGGCCAAGCAGATGTGCATGATCATGATGGAGATGACAGACTTCACCAGGTACCACCACCAGCTCCCGCGTCGCCTTGGCAACGTCTAGGGGGGAGGGAAAGGGGGGGGTGATCAACTGTTCCCGATTCGATCTAAAGAATAATTTAATCAATTTTTAAATTATTAGTCATTCCAATCCAATCCACCCCTTCCGATCCAATTAAAAGAATAATTAGTGTCAATTCAATTCAAAGGCTATGCACACAAGGCTGCATGGTTTATGGGAGTGGATGCTGTGTTTATGTAGTGGATGTTGTATAAATTGTAGTGCTGCCAAGCGATTAAAATATTTAATCGCGATTAATCGCATTAATGTCATAGTTAACTCGCGATTAATCACACATTTTTTTCTATTCTAAATATGCCTTGATTTCGTGCTGCTAGCCTTTTAGTGAGATCAGAGAGTGTTGAGAAGGACAGTAATAAAATATATTTGGTAAGATGGATATAAGAAGAGAGACCCCCAGTGAATTAAACCCGGTCCACTTGACATCGGGCAGGTGCATGACAGTGGTACCGTAAAACTTCAATAGCCCAGGCTTTTATTTGTTTCAATCACTGAACTTTGGAACAAAACTATTAATTAACCATTATTTAAACTAGTATGAATATTCCTACCATACGTAGGCCTATACACATTACCAGGCTATCAAATAACGCCTACACACACACACATACACACACGGTGGCGGAGTGGTAATCGGGAGAGCCGGGAGAATTCCGGGTGGGCCGTTAACGTTTCGAGGCTGTCGGGCTGATAACTGCGGGATAACAATATTGCGTTCATAAAAGTTCCTTGCAGCGCCACCCAGCAGACTGAGCTGTGCGCCCGCAACCTCTCACTCACTCAACAGCCGCAACAAACCGTCAACGTCGCAACCAAGTCGATTTGTCTAGAGGGGAGTAACTGAGTGGCCCCTCCCAAAGTGGTACAGCCCAGGTGGGCCTTGAACTGCGATTGGTAAGAAAAACGTAACAGCTAATGACAACATTGAACTCTCGTGCAGGCTCGAACAGAGTGACACACAAACGCACAAGCACACACTTTTAAGGAGTTTTTCACCCGCTCCGTATCCTTGCTTGCCTCAACAAGTTTGTGCGGCGGGCTTGTTGTTTTGTTTCCGGTGTAGCTAGATCCAGTATGGTGTCTAACGTGCCTAGTTGTTGCTAGACAGCAGGTGAAAAAACGACAACGTTTGCCAAGCCAAAAGAGCGTTAATCGCGCGATAAAAAAATGAACGCCGTTAAAATTGGTTTGCGTTAACGCCGTTAATAACGCGTTAAACTGACAGCACTAATAAATTGTGCAAAATGTGATGTGGTTGATATTGGATGTATTCAACAACAAAGTGGTGTCTGCTTTTGTGGTATTATTATTTATTAATGGAGCAGATGCTGTTTTCCACAGCACTTTACATTGGATTCAGATCCATGTCATGAAGTAGCAGGCAGGAAGGTTAGGCCTCTGGACACTGGGGATCGCTACCCAGTGTCCATCGCCTAGCAACACGTGGTCTCTAGATCTGCAACCGAGCACTATTTTACTGATTCAGCTGCCACCAGACGTGGGCTTGGATGGCGGCGCTGCAGCAATGGGCTGTGATCCAAAGACAACGGGGGCGATCCAACAGCATTTATTAGCTTATTGTAGATTTTTACCAAAAACCAGCAGCCTACCTCTCAATCTCCTCCATCTGTGCCCTACGTTTCCCTACCCTCGCTCTCCGTCTCCCTTTGTCTCTCGGTCTCTCTGTCTCCCTGTCTCTCTCTCTTTTGTCACCCTCTCTAGCTCTCTATCTTGCTCTGTCTCTCCCGCTCTCCCTGCATGTGTCTCTCTGTCTCTCCCTCCCCCCCTCTCTCTATCTCTCTCTCTTTCTCTAGAGAGAGAGAGAGGGAGTCGAATCTGCTTGGTTCTTGTAAGTCGTCCCCACAGCCTAGAGTCTGCTCTCTGATGTGGCCCTGACTGCAGTGATTTGATTGACTTAGATTCGCTAGAAGGAAAAGAGAAAACTTATCTCATCCCATATTAACAAATCAAGATAAACAGCGTATCATTGAGTCCTTTGTGTTTAAATAAAAGCATCCATATGTTTATCGCCTACTTAGCTTATATTTATATAATATCCATACCTCTAATGTTTTCCTGAGGGGCCTCCTCTCAGGATTTATTTTGTGGTATTAAATTGTGTGCAGTTCAATCATCGTAATGCATTGTCTATTAGTTCATTACATTTCCACACTTCTGTCTGCCCTCTCCCTCCCCCCTTCGACTCCAAGCCCTATGGCTCTGTATCTGCTTATCTAAATGTACTGTCCCTTACACTCTCCCTTTTGTTCTCTCTCTTTCTCCCTCTCCTACCCCCCTATGTCTCCCCATCCATACCTTTCCTGCTCTCGTTCCCTTCATCTGTCTCTCTACCTTACACTTTCTATTTCAAAATGATCTCCTTTTTCTCCCTTACTCTCTTTCACCTCCTCTCCCTCCCTCCCTCCCTCCCTCCCTCTCTCCCCTCTCTCTCTCTCTCCCTCCTCCCTCCCTTCTCTCTCTCCCTCACTTCTCCCTACCTCCCTCCCTCCCTCCTCCCTCCCTCCCTCTCTCCCCTCTCTCTCTCTCTCTCCCTCCTCCCTCCCTTCTCTCTCTCCCTCCCTTCTCCCTACCTCCCTCCCTCCCTCCTCCCTCGCTCCCTCTCTCTCTCTCCCTTCTCCCTCTCCCTCCTCCCTCTCTCCCCCTCCCTCCCTCTCTGCCAGAGGGAAGGGCCCGCTGAAGAACTCCTCAGATGTCATCAACGCAGCGAAGAAGATCGCTGAGGCAGGCTCCAGGATGGACAAGCTGGCTCGCGCCGTCGCAGATCAGGTATCCTCTCCTCCATCCCCCTCCCTCTGAATTGTCTGCGTGGCGTTTCGTATTTTCTTGTCGGGTTGACACCACGCTTTGTGTTTGTGTTTGTGTGTGTGAGGCTGGCGTGCCTGTGTGTGTGTGTGTGTGTGTGTGTGTGTGTGTGTGTGTGTGTGTGTGTGTTTGTGAGTGCGTGAGTGCGTGCCTGTGTGCATGTGAGAATGTGTATGGCGTCTTCTTGTGCGCGTGTGTGTGTGCATGTGTGTGTTTGTGTGTGTGTGTGTGTGCGTGCGTGCGTCCGTGCTTGCGTGTGTGTGTGTGCCAGCGATAGTGCTTGTTTTGTTTAGCAGTGTCTCGGTAGAAGTGACCAATGAGGTTGTTAGCGTGGGCAGAAGTGGAGGTCCGCAGGGAAGGGGAGGCTGGGCTGGTCCTCTGCCCACCCGGCCGGTCCCCTGGGGGGTGAGCGTGGTGGTGGTGGTGGAGGAGGAGGAGCAGCAGGGGGAGGAGGGGCAGCAGGGGGTGGAGGAGGAGGAGAGGGCTGTGTAATATAATTAGCTGCTCTAGCCGAGGTGCAGCCTTCTCTATCAGATGAGCGGCTCCACATTGAGCTGACCGACCACTCTCGATAGCCAATCAATCAGCATCGGGCCGGGAGGGAGGAGGTCACAACAGCCAGCCCTGTGTGTGTGTGTGTGTGTGTGTGTGTGTGTGTGTGTGTGTGTGTTGGTGTGTTTGTTTCCATCTTTTTGCATTAGTGTTTGTAATGTGTGTGCATGTGTGTCTTAGTTTGTGGTTGAATGTTCTTGACATTTGTGGTCGTTTGTTTGTGTGTGTGTGTGTGTGTGTGTGTGTGTGTGTGTGTTTACCTGTGTGTGTGTGTGTGTGTGTGCCTGTCTGTTTTTGGGTGTCTGTGTCTATGTGTGTGTGTCTGTGCCCAACTCAGGAAACCTAGCAAACAGCCTCTGATGCTTGTGTCTGTGCGGTCCATCTTCTCTAAATAAGAAGGAGCTATTAACGTTGTGGGCATCAGCCGTTGTTTTTCACCCAGAGCGCTGCCCTCATCCTCTGCAAGCTAGCGTTGAGAAGAAGTTATGCTAACCTGAGCCATGGAGGCTCAACTGATCTTTTAATGTTGAGGTGGTGTTTAGGGGAAGTTACATTGATCTTTAAATGTCGAGGTGGTGTTTAGGGGAAAGCTAAACTGATCTTTTAATGTCGAGGTCCTTTTAGTCATAGGCAGGAGGCGCACCTTTTGAACTTGACACATAATACGCTGCTTAATTCTCTTGGCATGGGGAAATGCATCAGGTCCTATTTCACAGGCTTCGTATTAAAGACTGACAGAGTAAGGAGTTCTCCTCACTGTTGTTTTTAAGTTTGCTACGCTTGCAAATGCATTGCTTCGGTATTTGAATAGCTCAATGTTACGGAGAGCGTATTTCTTTGTGTGTCTACGTGTGTGTGTGCGTCGTCAGCTTACAAAGTGTGCGTGTGTGTTTGTGCGCTGAGTACATCAGCATGTGTGTGTGTTGGCGGGTGTGTGTGTGTGTGTGTGTGTGTGCGTTTGCGTGTGTGTGTGTGTGTGTGTGTGTGTGTGGGGGGCGAGCTTGATCCAGTGCGTTTGTGTGCGTGAGCTCATCGTCCCGTGTCTGTGTGTGTGGGTGTGTAGACACGCGTGCCTGTATGTGATTGCGAGGCTGCGTCTCTCAGTGTTTACCCCTCCCTCCTGCTCGGGGAGTGAGCGCGTCGGCCGGGGGGTCTCTGGGTGGTGGAGGGGGGGGCCAGCAGTGCATTAGAGCGACAGCAGCTCTCTTCTGCTCCACAGGTGCCTGGCTGGGGGAGCAGCCGCCCTGCCATTTTTCATTTGCACTTCAACCGCCTCCTAGACCACTTTCTTGCTGAATGTTGCCCGGCTTCTGTTGCCCCTCCCCACCCACATTGAGGAGCTCCTTTTTGTACTCCTCTTGGTTTGGGTGTAAAGGTATTAGTGTGTGTGTGTGTGTGTGTGTGTCTCGTTGGAGGCATTTGTTAGCAATTGCCATATGCATTGGGAAAATGGAAGTGTTTAAATGTAAAAAGAAACACCAATGTTGTTTGCTTTTATTGTGCTTTTATTCAGGATTCAAACAACAATAATGGCTGCTCACTCTCAATCTCTCTCTCTCTCTCTCTCTCTCTCTCTCTCTCTCTCTCTCTCTCTCTCTCTGTCTCTCTCTCTCTTGCTCTCTCTCTATCCCTTATCCCTCTTGACAAGGGTTAGAATTGTAGCATTGGCATGGGACGGGTGCCAACCAGCAGATGACAAAAGCAATAAGCCCTGACCTTAACAAATAAAAAGCAGCTCGCTAGCAGGAACACACGGCGGCTAAGTACCAAACCATGTCTCTGTAGCGCCACGTCAGCCGGCCTCACGGTGCCAGACAGAGACGGAGAGAGAGAGCCAGAGAGAGAGAGAGAGAGACAGAGAGAGAGAGAGACAGAGAGAGCGAGAGACAGAAAGAGAGACAGAGAGAGAGACAGAGAGAGAGATACAGAACGAGGGAGAGAGATACAGAAAGAGAGAGAGAGATACCGAGAGAGAGAGAGATATGGCCTTCCTACTGCTCTCTGACACTTTACTTTCACTTTCCCTTCCTCCCTTATCTCTACAGCCCATGTCCAAAATAAGTTCTCACAATCCAGCCATGGATTTTCCATTAGTTCCCTTCCCTTTTATTTGCACTTGTAAAACCGGTGTGGGTTCAACTACTGGGGCTGGGAGGAGTAATGGTGTAGTTCACCTCGCTCTTCCAGCAGCCGCTGTCACCGCACAGCCCTCCTCTGCTGGTTAAATTAAAGGACCTGTGCTGGCCCGCGTGGGACGGGACGCGCCACGGGGTTCTAGAGGAGCCACTCGACCGCCGGGTCAAAACAGCATATTTAAATTCTGCCGTCCCCACGTCTCAGAAGGAGGAAAGAGTCAATGAGAATCAGCAGGGAGGAGGGGTGGGGGGGAGTAAGATCCAAGTTGGACTCCCGGGTGTGCAGCCGCCTTCCTGTTTTGGGGTAGACGGGATATTAATAATATCACGACTGAAATTGACGTCGCAAAACAAAAGGCACACAACTCATGTTGGGCGCAATTATGCTAAGACAACCAAATGCATCCGTCCCGCTCTCGCTCTCTCTCTTCCCCCCCACCGGAATGACAATAAGTGTCAGCGAGGTTACTCTGGAAGTTCTGGGACAGCGGGCAGAGTCAGCCGCCAGCAGCAGAGCCTGCCTGCTCAATTCTCCAGCGAAGACGAGAGAGAGAGAGAGAGAGAGAGAGAGAGAGAGAGAGAGAGAGAGAGAGAGAGAGAGAGAGAAAGAGAGAGAGTGTGAGAGACACACACAGAGACAGTCAGAGAGATGATGAGAGCTAGAGTGCGGAGAGGAAGGAAACTAAAGTGGGGCTGGCAAGGTAATGGTCCGTACGCTTTATTTACACCAGTGGGGAAGCGGTGAAGGAAATGGACTATTAGTCAACTCTGCAGAGGGAACAATTATGTCATCCACACGCCTGTATCAAGCTGGCACCATGGGAGGGGAGAGTCTGTGTGTGTGTGTGTGTGTGTGTGTGTGTGTGTGTGTGTGTGTGTGTGGGTGTGTGTGTGTGTGTTTGTCCTTCTGTGTGTGTTTGTGTGTGTGTGCATGTGTGTGTGGGTGTGTGTGGGGGGGGGGGGCGAGCAAGAGCAGGTCTGTGTGAGTGTGTGTGTCAATTTAAAGATGTTTGTTTACGTGTCAAGCCACGTCAAGTGGGCCCATTTGAAGTGGGTGTGTGTGTGCCAGCTCTCTTCGCGTGATTGAACCAGAATGAGCAGTGATCAGCGATGTTAGACGACTGCCGCAGTGTGACGAGAATATCAGCTGGACTCTAAACCACGCTCTTCCTCTGGATGCGTAAGTTCTCCAGCATTGACACCCACCAATCCTGGGGAAGGTTTGGCAGGTCACCACGAGGATGCTAAAAGATCAGTTTACTGTCCAATCAAGTCAGCTCACACAGGGCAGATGTATCATTACAACATGTACAGTCCTATCAGGTCAGCTCACGTAGGACAGATGTATCATCACAACATGTACAGTCCTTTTAATTGAGTAGGTCAGACTGGACATGCGTATCATCTCAACATGTACAGCCCTGTACGCTCACTAACAGCCCTGTGAGGCATACATGAGCAACAAACCTCAAGGGGACTGTGCATCACTCCCCTGTGTGTTTGTCCATGTGTGTTTGCATTTCTGTGGGTCTGTATCTGCGTGTGTGTGTGTGTGTCTGTATCTGTGTGTGTGTCTGTATCTGTGTGTGTGTGTGTGTGAGTGAGTGAGTGAGTGAGTGCGTGAGTGTTGTTTGTGTGTGCGCGTGGGCGTGCCTGTGTGAGTGTGTGTGTGTGTGTGTGTGTTAGTGAGTGAGTAAGTGTGTGTGTGTGTGTTAGTGAGTATGTGTGTGTGTGTGTGTGTATGTGAGTGTGGAGATGAGCACCGTGGTGAATAGAGACTGGGGGAATGCTCTCCCGTGGCTGAGCGGAGACAGGAGATGTTGTGATCAATTAGACGGACAAAGGAGTAACGAGCGTGCGGAAGCGAGCGATGGGGAAGATGAATCGCTGAGAGGCTGAAAGCCTCAGGATGAGTGCCAGGGTGGGATGAAGGAGGGGGGGGGGGGGTAACCGCTGCCTACCCGGTCCAGGGCCAGAGAGACCCAGAAGACCCAGATCTGGTGCTGGCGCCGCCGGATGTCCTACTTAGCAGCGTTTAATATTAATGACCGCAAGGCAACGTGTTGGTGTGTACGTTGAGAGAAAACAGCAACGCTGGGAGCATCAAAGCCGCCAATGTGGGGCTCTGAACCCCACCGCAGCTAAGTGGGCCACGGTGGTCCGCTGGAAGCCCGCCAGCAGGAGGAAGAACCAAGGGCGATGGCGGAGACTTAGACCAGAGCAAGGACGACCACCTCCTGGTCTCTTCATCTCCTTCTCTTCCCTCGGTTTTGTTGCTGCTGCACTCCACGATAAGCCTCCCTCCTCCTCCTCCTCCTCCTCCTCCTCCTCCTCCTCCTCTTGTCTGGGTTTGAGACGTGGACAGGACGGCAGTTAAGACCCAATTTCTGTGTGTGTGTGTGTGTGTGTTTGTGTGTGTGTCTGTGTGTGTGTGTGTGTGTGTTTGTGTGTGTGTCTGTGTGTGTGTGGGGGGGGGGGGGGAGGGGGTGTCTGTGTGTGTGTGTGTGGGTGTCTGTGTGTGTGTGTGTGTGTGTGTGTGGGTGGGTGTCCGTGTGTGTGTGTTCGGGCGTGTGTCTGCCAGGCTTTCAACTAGCTGATAATTAACATGTCTTTACTAGTGAGAGTGAAATGTGCGTATAAAACCAGAATAAATCCTATGAGGAAGGCCCTGGAAGGTGGTTGTGATCTGTAAAACAACACATAAATATGGAGTTGAATTAATGGCTATGAAAGCTCATCGCTCATCACATTTTACAAAGGATTATAAACTTTCACTGAGGCAAATTGAGTGCTGTTCTTGTTGTTACACACATTCTGTTTTGTTTCCCGGAGCCCTGATTTTTCTTCTTTTAGCCTTGGCTTTTAAGGAGCTGTGTAGGTGTAAATCTGTGCGTTTATTGCAGCATTTATGTGCTTTGGTTTGGCTCCTCATTCTAGATGTGTATCAATATAATTGCACATTTTTCCTTTTGATAACTGACGGAACACTGAGCAGAACTTTTATGGAGGTTTACAGGCAAAACGTTGGCCTAGATGCAACCTACTTTCTATTTTTGGATGGCTCATTCATACTCATATGAGTTTTAATACAATGCAACAAATGTCCATTTGAACCACAAAT
The DNA here is from genome assembly GCF_949987615.1 of Pollachius pollachius. Lineage (NCBI taxonomy): Eukaryota > Metazoa > Chordata > Actinopteri > Gadiformes > Gadidae > Pollachius > Pollachius pollachius. Next base: position 33,599,165 of record NC_136935.1, on the reverse strand, counting down.
CGTGTTTTTATGTTTTCTTTGTACAAGCACTGGTAGTGCAGCAGAGTATAGCCATCTGAACCTCTCATGATCATAATGATGCTTCCACATAAGCACATTAGATATCCTGAACATCACAAATAGCTTGTTCTGGAAATCATTGAATGCGACCCTTCAGAAACCATCTCCACCAAGGCAGTGTATTTACATTTACATTTAGGGCATTTATTTATTTATCTAGGGCGCTTTTATCCAAAGCGACTTACAATAAGTACATTTGTCATAAGAAGTGAAACAATATATATCGCTGTCGGTACAGTAAAGATGTTCATAGAACCAAGTGCAAGTACTAACAATCGCTAGGCTAACCCATTCCCCGTGTACAGCAATGCTAGCAGCTACTGCAGATGCTACACAATTAAGTACTATGAATAAGTGCAATGTAGATTAAGTGCGTACAGTAAGTGCGCACATCAAGTGCCAGGACGTACAACATACAATGGTGGCCCGAAGGGGCTGGGCAGCTACCGGAAGGGGCTGTGTTTGCTCTGTTTCCTTTACCTTGACCAGTCCCTCTCTGTGCTACTTTCCTTTCCTCAGTGTCCAGATTCGGCGTGCAAGAAGGACCTTTTGGCCTACCTGCAGAGGATCGCCCTGTACTGCCACCAGCTCAACATCTGCAGCAAGGTCAAGGCCGAGGTGCAGAACCTGGGCGGGGAACTCATCGTCTCCGGGGTAAGTTCTGCCGCCGCGCAGGTATGTGTCTGGGGGATGCCTTTTTTTTTTATCGTCAGAAAGGTTTGAACGGTCTCATTAAGACCTTCACGTTGGGGGAAGGCGGATCTCAGGTAGTGGCCTTTGAGTCCACTTTTTTTGGACCTAAAAGTGGACTCAAAGGCCAAAAACGTCAGGTAACCACTGACTAACAACACTCCCAGCTGAGGTGCAGAGAGACTGGAATCCCCTCCTTCAACATTTCGCACGGACAGTAAATCGTTTAGCTCAACGCTTCCCCTCGGACTCTGGAGAGACCTGAGCGGTCGATCGCCGTGGCCCCGGGCTAACGCAATCATAAGTAACAGCCCTATCATACGTCAGAACGTTGTAGTGTTGCAGAGTACAGTGTGGATCCCACTGCGCGCGTATCCTCCTCCAGGGACGCGCTCCTCTTCACCCGGGAGGCCGTGCCTGGTCTGAAGATCCCCCGGCCCGCAGGCCGACCTCGTTAGGCTGAATCCGTCACCATGCCCTGCTCCGGTTCCACTGTGAGAGCTCCCATCACGCCCATATTCTGGACACCATATCTGTTGTGGTGTTGTCCTGTCTGTGGGAGCAGAGGAATACCTCAGGAAGGGCCGTAGTTTATTCCATAGTAGATATAGAGCAAAACCATGTCCTGTATCAAAACATCCCATAATCAACGGAGACCTCGTTACTATATTTAGGCCCGTTTCAGAGCATTGAGCCACGCTGAGACTTTAACCTTTTCATAGTGGCCAGCTGGAGTCCACACTCATTAAATCTTAGCAGTTGACTTGCCTCAGCGTGCAGGGGGCGGGGGTGGAGGTTGGGGGAGGTGGGGGGAGGAGGGGGGAGGTGGGGGGAGGTGGGGAAGGAGGCCCAGTAGCAGACAAGCCTTAAATGTCAGCCAAACAAAGCAGACGGCGGCAGAGGCACCCCTCAATCCTGCTAGTGCTAATTACCCAGAGTGGGGGATGTGGGGGGGAGGGCTCAGGGTCCCGGTCTCCGGCCCCGTCCCGGTCTCACCCCAGAGTGGAGGATGTGGAGGGGGGGGAGGGCTCAGGGTCCCGGTCTCCGGCCCCGTCCCGGTCTCACCCCAGAGTGGAGGATGTGGGGGGGAGGGCTCAGGGTCCCGGTCTCCGGCCCCGTCCCGGTCTCATCCCAGCACTGAGGGACCCGCATCTGGCGTGTTCCCCTGTGGGGAACAAGTGTCATCTGTGGCCACGCAGAAGGACAACGCCTCGACGCCCTGCATCACTCTTTACGTACCGCGGCGGCTGGGTGTCGGTTAAATCCCCCCGGAGGAGCTGTGTTGTTTTACCCGCAGGCGATCCTGCGTGGTGGCGTGCTGGCGTTGGCGTGCGGCCTGTCTGCTCGTAGAATGGCTAATGCCGATGTAAGCGTGTCAGCCCGGGGCAAATACAGGAGGAACACGCAAGCGTTTAACCTCCCAAGGAGATTTATTTGTTTATCAAACAGGTGTTCACGAAGCCGGCTCAGCCGTTGTTTATTAGCGCGGTTTATCATGTCCGACCCGATCCAACCCGATGGTTCTAACTCTCTCTCTTCATCTGTCTCTTCCATTCCATTACCCTCTCCACCCCACCCTTGATGCTACCGTGCCATGTCTGTGTATGTCTGTGTGTGTGTGTGTGTGTGTGTTCTGTTTCTATGTGTTCTGTTTCGCGGGACGTGTGTGTATTTGTGTTCTATGTGTTCTGTGTGCGGGATATTTATGTGTGTGTTTGTGTTGTGTGTGTTTGTGTCGTGTGTTGTCCTGTCTGTGCGTCTGCTTTGTTTCCCTTCATTCCCGTGGGTGCAGCTGGACAGCGCCACCTCCCTGATCCAGGCGGCCAAGAACCTGATGAACGCGGTGGTGCTGACGGTGAAGGCGTCCTACGTGGCCTCCACCAAGTACCAGAAGGTGTACGGCACGGCCGCCGTCAACTCCCCCGTGGTGTCCTGGCGCATGAAGGCGCCCGAGAAGAAGCCGCTGGTGAAGCGCGAGAAGCCCGAGGAGTGCCAGACGCGCGTGCGGAGGGGCTCGCAGAAGAAGCACATCTCGCCCGTGCAGGCGCTCAGCGAGTTCAAGGCCATGGACTCCTTCTAGAACGCTCCGGAAACGAAAGAGCGGCGGAAAAAAACGACACCAAACCCAGCCCGAGACGAGACGACGAAACTACGCAAAAAACAGAAGAAAACGTGAAAAAAATGACGAAAAAAGACAGAACGAGAGAAGAAACGTCCCTTTTTACTATGTGTTGACCCGCCTTTGTTTGTTTTTTGCCGTGCGCGTGCGTCGGCGACGCCCTGTGGGGAGGACTAGAGTTCCCGCCAAAAAAAAAAACGGTACGCCGGGGCAGCGGCTACCGTGAACAAAGGAAGTGTCGCCCAGCGGTGCGGGCGAGAAAACACGCACTCCCTCTACTATTTATTACTGTCCTTATCGTAGCTTCATGTGTGCGAGCCAAACCCGTGTGTCACTAGAAGAGAACATTTTAAGAAAAGGAGGGAAATGTGGAAGATGATTATAATGATAATAACAGTAATACAAGAGAGCGCATCGGAAGGAGAGGGAGGGCGATTGTAAGCGTGACAGTGTATACTTTGTGGCGGTCAATATTCTAGATATATCATTACTGTGCCACTGACTTGGCTGCTGCTTGAACACATTTAACTGTCTGAATGAGAACCAGTGGATGAGACTGTAGATTAAACACCTTAGGGATCACACCAATGTTAAGTATGTTTCCTCTTAGCTTTTATTTATTCCCCTCCATTATGAATGTTAACTAGTAGTGCTAGGATTAACCTATTTAGGAAAACCTGGAAATGTCAGGGACAAACCTCAAAGTAATTCATTTTCTTGTTCCTTAAAGTTAATAATAACGATGATGACGATTTCAAAAAATAATAAATGCATACTTTGTGTTCTCCCTGGGCAACGGAATGGCCTGTTGTATTGCCTTTTAGAAGTCAATTCATTTCATGATTACATTATTAACTGTAATGTAATCATGAAGGCGGGTGTTGTGTAAGGTGTGCTTCCAGCCACAGAGAGGTCGGACTGTGGTTTTGATCAGAGTAGAACACCTGCGTGCAGTTCGTTTATATGCTCCCGTCTCTAATAAACTCCTCAACCTTATCCTTAAAGAGGCCTGTTTTTTCTTTTGTGTGTCTCTTAGGTCTTCTCTTATTCATCTATCATCCAGAGATAGCCAGACTCTCTGAATCAGCTTATTTTCCCAAAACAACTGAAGGCTAAATAATATTGGATCGATACATTTATTTATTATTATTTTAGTTCCAGGCAAGGAAAGCAAAAAAAATAGGGTAAAATATCAATACAATTAGCGAGGTCTGAAAATGGTAAGCATGGTACAGGATTGAGATAATTTGTAATATTAAAGAGATGTGTAGTGATGATGGTGTCTGATTTTGTCGTTGTAGCGTTTTTCAAACAGCTCACTCCTCTTTTTTTTCCTTTTCCTTTTCTGTCTGTTAAGCAGTTCACTTACTAACTAACTAATTTGAACTGCATAACCCGATGCCAGGTCCTATCGTCCAACTCATTGTCCCAAAGCGGGAGGGAGTGGGAGATCTGGCGCCTTGTACAGAAAACACTAGAATGGACCAGACTGTTTGAATGTCCCATGATTCGCCTCAGCCTTCATCATAGCTGACATGCTTCACCAATCATGAAGACTAGCATGTGGAAGAGAGACACGTATGTCTGTGTGTGTGTGTGTGTGTTAGTGTGTGTGTGTGTGTGTAAAGCATACCCACATTGGTGCTGAAAAGGTTGTGATGTCTGCCTGTCGCGGTGCTCTAGGTTAAACCCTTAGAAGATTTTCCACAGTGGCTGAAACAACATTATAACACAACAAAGCCTTTGTGTGTGTAAGGACGCTCGATCGATCGCAGGTCATTGTGTAACCCCCGTATCTACAGCCAAACAGCAAAGGCAGCTCTCCTAGTATCATGTTTCTGCCGGTTGAGGATAAAACATTCATAGCTCTGTGTTCACATCCACTTCATCCAGAACAACACAAAGGGAGAGAGGAACATAAGCTATAACCTCCCCAACAGGAGCGATGAGCAATATGAACAGATATAATGGTATTGATCTGTCCCTGATAAACCTCTTCCAGCCAAAGCTTTCATCCTCCACGTTCAATTAAAGCACATGGACTGGAGCGGGCAGAACGGGCTGAATAGTGATGGAGCCGTCCCCACGCTGTTCTGCTTAGGAACAAAACAGCAGCAGCATCTGCTTCCTCCTGACCTTTGACAGCTCACTGTTCGGGAGGCCGAGTTCACTTAAGCCTGGGTGGGGGGTGGTGGTCTCTCTCTCCATCTGTTGGAGAGAGAGAGGGAGGCGTCTCTGACTGATGGTCACTACCTGTACCTCCCAACCCAAGAAGAGAGAGACTGTCACTCCCTCTTCCCTCTCTCTCTCTCCCTCCTTTCTATCTCTGCGAGACCGGGGCTCACCATCCGAGCCCGGACGTGACGGTGAACACAGCCCAGGTCTGATCCCTGAACCTGAGCAGTGACGTTCTCCTCTCTGTAAGACAAGCAAATAGATTCCCTAACTTTCTCTTTTTTCTCTTGTCATTATTCCACACTTTGGGCAGATGGCACACTAATTATAGGAAGACGGCTCTATTAGAATCTCTCCATGCAGCGGGAGCGGGCCAATCAATTGCAGAGCAAGAAGAAAAAAAAGAAGAAAGGAATGTAAATTTACACAAGGCCATTACGGGAGGTGTCAGGCATTATCCAGGACGGCTGGAGACCCCCCTGGCCGACCCACAGCTATGTGTAATTAAACAGGTGAAGTCCAGGCAACCTCTACCAAGACGGAGACACCGCCACCACCCCCCCACATCAGATCATCCACCAGGGAAATCCCCTCCGCCTCTCCCTCCCAGAGGCCGGCCTCGCTTGGGTAATTGCCCTGGCGAGACAAGCGCTAATGTGGATAGCCTATTGATGTTCGCTTTTTTACATAGCGGCGGGATATCGGCTCGAGTCCATATTTACCCTCTAGGACGGCGGGTGTTTGAGGGGTTTATATAAGAGATTGACCCAACCTGTAATGTAAAGATTCCCCTGTCAGTCTGGAGCCTGTGTGATCCGGCGTTAATGAGGACACACTCCCAAGCATGGACCCACAGACAGGCTGCCTAGAACCAACGCCGTTCCCTTTGGAAAACCTGCACAGAACAAGGACAAACCAAGACATCATCATCGGAGTTGGCAACCAGCGAGCGCCTGTCGTTAATATTCCGGAGGGTGAAGGGGAAGACTTGACGTGGATGTTCTGTTATGGTGTGAAGGTTGGTTTGTTCCGAGATGGGGAAGGTTGAGAACAAGGATTTGTGTCTGAGTATTAGTAGACTCGGGGGTTTGGTGTGGAGTTGGTAGGAGAAGCCTGGCGCAAAGTAGAATAAACTTTAAAAGTTACTTTTCAAGGTAGAATGTAAACAGTAATACTGTAATAAGAAAATGTCAAGTCTAATCTAGGGATGTAGCGACATTCGATTCATTGGCAAACACTGATTTTCTTAAGCTAGGCTAGGCTTGGCTCGGCTAGGCTAGCTGGCCGTTTGTTGCACAATGCTTTCATCAACAGTAATTGCTTGTGCATAATGAACACAGCCCTGTGAGGCGAAAATTGATTTTCTTTTTATTAATGAAATTGTACCAAAAAAAACGGTGTGCCATTTACACACCGTTGAAGATCCCGATATTACACGTGTTGGCATTTGATATCGGCCGATGTGTGATGTGGTATATGACCCATGTCTGGCCTCCCCTGCGTCCCGAAGTGCCTCAGCTCTACGGCCCTCTGTGGGACCCCTCAGTTGGCCAGCCGTCCCCCCAACACCTGGGTCCCTCAGGGCGCGCTGGCCGGAGCCAAGTGGCATCAGTTCATCTGAGTAAAGGCTGCCCAGAGGTCTGGTGGGGCCAGTATGTTGATTGATATGGGGCTCAATCCAATCAGTGGTTGAAATCCTTTTCAAATCAAAATGAAACCCCCTCCGTCTCTCTGCATGGTTTAATAAACATGTATTCCCTTATATTAGAAGCCAGCGCTTAAGACTCCACCGGTACTCGGTCCGAGATCAATAGAACATCCTGTAGTTTAAACCTTGTTTTCTAGCTTGGCATTTGCAGCACAAGAACGACAACAGTAATATCCAAAACACTAGCTAAATAAGAGTATCTCCAACAAAGCCCACATCATAGTGTCGCAGCGCTCCCACGTAATCAGTAAGACCTAGCAGGTTTAGCACGGTGCTAGCGCCGCGGCGGTGAGCTAATCATCAGCGGCCCCGACCGCCACTGCCACCGCCACATGGGCCTGTGCCTAGTTGTGTCTAATTGAATGATGAGCAGGACTCTGCGCCGGGACACCTTCACTCCGCAAGGTCAGCCTACATCACTGCCAGCACCACGCCGCGCAACTTAGTACTGCCTACGGGCGTCCACAGCAGGGGGTGGCCCAAGATTCAATGAATCCACCTGGCAGCGGAAAATACACAAAACAGCACACACAGCGCAAATATAGACCTCGCTCCAGACGACAGAGACAAACACGGTGGATCACAGGAGTCGCTCTGTTAGACTCTGTTAGACGCCGTCCCTTTAACCACAGCAGTATCCCGGACACAGGTTACAGATCAGAGTGGAGATTAAATTAAAGGTTGTGGATATTATATGTAAATAATTATATGTAATGCTAATGAGGATTCATTTGTTTTTATTTGTTTTTATTTTTGAAGCCTTTATTCCGTTTTCTTAAGAAGTAAGTCATAAGTGTCAGCTTCTAATGGAGCTCTTTTGAGTTATCAATATAAAACCGTTGTACTGATTAGGGATCAGGGATCGGGATCAATATGGTTTATAACCTAAACACAAAAGGACCTGCCTTAAATGACCCCCCCAAAGGAACATATACCTTATTTAGAGGACACAGTGTCCTGTTTACAGATGCTGTGGGACCACGTTAGACCATTTCTCAGAATAACAAACTGCGTTCGAAAATCCTGGATGTGATTGGGGAATTTCAGAGGAGGTCACGCTTGCTGGCTTCTTTGGGTCCTGTTGTTGTTGTTTAGTCAACATTTACACATTGAGGATAGGTTGTGTGAGAACGCCGTCTCCGTCAAAGTGAAAGCATACAAACGATGTCTTCCACCGCTTGGAGAAGCAGCGGATCAGCCATTTTAGATAATTACAACACAGAGAACCTTTCCTCTGGAATTATCAACTAACAACTGCAGTTATTCCTGCGTTGCATTTCCAGTGTTACCTGGAGTATGTCGCCTACAGCCAAACAGCAAGTAAAAAGGCCATGGTCATGTGCAGATGATCCACGGCACATATAACAGACCTGTTGTGACAACACAGACCTTATGCCATGTATCACAGACCTGTTGTGACAACACAGACCTTATGCCATGTATCACAGACCTGTTGTGACAACACAGACCTTACGCCATGTATCACAGACCTGTTGTGACAACACAGACCTTATGCCATGTATCACAGACCTGTTGTGACAACACAGACCTTATGCTATGTATTACAGACCTGTTGTTACATCACAGACTGGACAGTATGTATCACAGACCTGTTGTTACATCACAGACTGGACAGTATGTATCACAGACCTGTTGTTACATCACAGACTGGACAGTATGTATCACAGACCTGTTGTCACATCGCAGAATGGACAGTATGTATCACAGACCTGTTGTTACATCGCAGAATGGACAGTATGTATCACAGACCTGTTGTCGCATCGCAGAATGGACGCTATGAATCACAGACCTTGTGCGACATCACAGACCTGTAGTGACATCAGAGGCTGGACACTATGAATCACAGACCTACTGGACATCACAGACGCGTTGTGAATCACAGACGTTATGCTATGTACAACAGACCCGCTGTGAGTCACAGACCGAATGCTATATATTAGCCAGTAATAACACTTTGTGAGATGGATGCGCTGAATGTAAATCAAGCCGTCAATATCTTTTAATACTCCCAACAGAGATCGCCCCTGACAAAGCAAACCGGTCAATACAGCCAATAATGCAATATGTGGAATAGGACAAGCTCCAACTAATAACACGTGGAGGTGGAGAGGATGGAGACGCCGGCTGCTGACTCAAGTATTTCGTGTCAATGTAGGTTTTTTTATTCAAAACACCAGATGTGAAGTCAGAAAATTGCTCACTATAATACCAATTTCTCCAGCTAATTTGGCGTTTTATCAACACGGGGCACGTCACAGGCAGCATCCATTCGCCCCACAGGCTTGAGCAATTAAAACTTTTGCAAGCAATCTTGCCTTTAATGAATCATCTCGCGTCCAAACTGCTCATGACTGACAAGCCAGAAAAAACACTGGAACTCTCGCCTAATCAATCCCTAATTAAGAACGGTGAGAAGGAAAGGCTTGTGTTCCCAACCGCCCCCCCCCCCCCCCATCCCCTGCCCCAGATGTGAACGCACACGCACTTCACATTTCAATAACAGTCACTTTGCACAAGTACACACCGCTAAGCCGGGCCACAGCCGAGATAAGAGCACAGATAACAAATATTGCATCTAAATTGAAGAATTTTCTTCCCCCCCGAACCAGGGGGCCCAGGTGGGGCCCGGGCTTGCCGCCATGCATGTAAATCACTTGCGCACGTCGCTCTTCATTTGCAGCCCCCAGCTCTCGGGAAGAGGGACGTCTGGGCGCCCTGAGTTATGTGCTACCGGCGCTGATTCAATGAGGAGCCCACCTCCATAAAGCAGGCCGCTGGCCGCCGTTGTCTCCCAGCGTCAGTCCTCGCGTCAAAGTCCATCAAGTAGAGTTTGACGGAGCGACGGCGCTCTCTCTCGTCACGCTCGCCGGCTGCACCCCCCGCCGCCGCCATGCTCATGTGATCACCGCTCAGGCATGCCTGACGGCCGGGCGTCGGGGCCGTTCGTACCCATTCCGCCGAGCGGCTCCGACGAGGGAAGGGGTCAGAGGCGACACGCCCGGCACAGCAGCACTGAGCGTTCCTAACAAGGGCTCTTTGTATCTCGGCCACGAAGAAAACAACAAACACGTTTCTCTCAAAGCCTCAAAGGGCCCGGCGACCCTAGGCCAGGGCCCCTCAGAGCTCGTGGCGAAACCGGGTTGAAGCCGGGGACCAAAAAGGGAAGCTGGGGACCCCAAAGGGCCCTGTGGCTCCTCCCGTGGCGTGCCAGCACCGTTGACACCAAAGGGCGCGGAGTGGTGAAGCCGGGGAACCGAACGGGCTAGGTGTGATGAAGCCGCCTGGAAATCAGCGAGAGACGCTGCGTTCCACTTTATCCCTGAACGACCTCCAAGCTTTGAATGCACACACTGGCATAGATGTGCGGACCCCTGTGCCTTGGCATGCAAACACACACACACACACACACACACACACACACACACACACACACACACACACGTGTTAGGATGTGTCATTGGAAATGAGAGGAAAAGAATCAGCCGCCTGGATTCCAGTGATGCTGTTCTGTAAATCTGGCGGGTATTACGACCGACTGTAGTTGGAGGAGAACGCGGGGCTTCTTTTGATTTTAACGTTGGGGTCTAATTGGAGCATTGAGGGTTTTTTCTTCGTGTCGAACAATACATTTGATTATGTTTTTCATTTCTGTGTGAATAATTGCCCCACCTAATTGCTCTCCTCGGGTGGCTTCAGCGTTTCCCCGGCACAGCGTTGTTTGGTGACTCCCCTACTGGGCTGACATGAGGGCTTTAGGCGAGTGTTCAGAACACAATCAGGGCGTTTTATAACCAGGCAGGGTCACATGTGTGCCGCTGTGATTAGCTTTAAAGCTACGTTTGTTTACATACGCTGGGCCAGTACGCCGATGCGCTCCTGTTCATAGGTTCTTTCAGGTGTGAGTCCTCGTGCCCGGCCCTGATCCTGCCTGTAAATAATGAAGAAAAACCAGAGCTTGAAAGATTAATTCCGCAGCTGGGTCCGACTTGGGGAAATCAACTGTGTAAAGATAAATAGAGAATTTTGTTTCAATTTGACTTTCAAAGATTTCGGCGGGACAAAAAACAGGGGTGAAAAAAAAGGGACGATACAAAGACTCCTTTGAAACAAGAGCTCTTTAATCTAACGGTGAGAAATGCGTCATATTCTCTCGTAGTAACGACCACCTCCCTCCCCCCAGCACCACCCCTCCCCCATCTCTCCTTCATCTGGGGGGGGGGGGGGCGGGGGGCGGCTATGTCCCGGTAGACCTCCGCTTCTGAACAAAAGGGGCTTTAATGAACTCCTTAGTCTCCTCACGGGCTGCAGGAGACGCTGCAGACAAACACTTATCTCTCCAGTGTCTCTCCCTCCTCCTCTCGTCTCTTTATTCAGAACACTCCCCCCCCCGAGTCGCCCACCGAGCGGTACGCTGCTGCTGCTCTCCATGGTCACACCATTCTCCCCCTGGATTAATAAGGGGGGTCGACACTCCCTCCTACACACACACACACACACACACACACACACACACATGCACACACAGGCACGCACAGAAACACAGAAACACAGACAGAAACACACACGGACAAACACATACCCACACACACAGACACATGCATACAGACACACATGCATACACACACACACACACACACACACAGAGGCACACACACACACACACACACACAGAAACACACAGACACAACACACAGACAGACACACATGCACACAGACACAAACACACACAGATAAACCCACGACCCCACACACACAGAAACACATGCGTAAACACACACGCACAAAGGCACAAACACACACACACACACACACACACATGCATACACATAAACACGCACATGAAAAAAAACACACCAAACAGACACACACACACACACACGCACCCAGGATGTTGGTTTGCGACTTGGGGTGTTGTGTGTTGTGTGTCTGTGGGGGGGCAGGACTTTGAATGGGCTTGAGGTGGCGGGGGGAGGAACACACTCTGGATTCTCTTTATAGCGGTGCCATCTTACGGTGACGAGTGGGGGCCATTGCGAATGCATCAGCTGCATATTTCATAACAGATGTTTCTGGAGACATGTGTTATTTCTTCTGCCTGTATTACTTTTTAATCAGCCAACATCTCCTGTTGTTCAGAGGAAGGCCTGCAAGGCCGCGGGCGGGGCTTTGATGTTAACAATGAGCCACTCTGGGGGCCGCTGAGCTGGGGGGAGGGGCCGAGGTGTTGGGGGAGGGAGGATGGTTACAAGCAACTTTGTGAGTTGGGGGCGATGATTCAGATGAGTGGTGAGAAGTTGGGAAGGCTGGGAAGTTGGACGGTGGTACCGACTCTCATGGTGTTTTTAATTCACTGGGTTGTGCCACTCTGAGTGGAGGCTTTTGAGCATAGCAGTGACACACATGCACACGCACGCACACAGCAGCTAATCACACACACACACACACACACACAGCAGGTAATCACACACACGAACACAGCAGGTAAAGCCTCTTTCCCAGAGAAGGGAGTCAGTTAATATGGTAGTGATCAATACAGGATTGCATCAGTCCTGTTTCTCAGCTAAACACAAAATCTGTGTTTGTTACCCTTTGAGGGCTAACCAAATGAAGGAGTGTATTTGAGTTATGCTGTTATGACATTGATCTTGTTGTTTTAAAGTTAGACTCCTGAGAATTACTCACTGGAAGGATTCTGATACTTAAATCGCTATTCTTATTTTCTGCCTGAAAGCAACATACACCCCTGAATGATTTCAGTTCCCCTTGTAATACATGGTCTGTAACCTTATGGTGGTCAGATAAAACGCGTAGTGTGTGAAGATGGAAATACATATTTAAATATTCATCATGTATTTCATTGGATTTGTGTCCATACACTATTTATGTTTATTTTCCTTAGGTTCGGGCATTTAAAAGAGCTTTTAGATGAACACACAAAGTCTATTCAGGGTGTATTCAATTGCATTAAACACAGCATTGAACCAGCTGCATAGTAACGCCATCAAAGACATGGCGCACATTGTCGCAAATAAAATGTATTTGACCGGAAAAGTTTTGAATGTTTAAAAGAAGAAGAAGCTGCAGCACAACAAAAGCACACCGTTAAGCAAGGGGGGCTGAGCATATTGTCTGAGGAACTGCAGTTGCAGTGGGCTACAGTCCTCAGCTCCGTTCTATTCTCTGCACCTAAGTCTTAAATCCTGTTTTCCTGCTTTACACACTCAATGTGTGCATTCTGAAAGCCCTACTATGAACTTCTCCACCGCCCCAACAGTGGCCAATTTTCACTTAGCAAGCAGCAAAGGCTTTGAGGAAACCTCTTTGAATGAGTTTTTTTTTTTTTCTGGTGAAGAAAACATTTTTTTGGGGTGGGGGGGGGGGGGGCACAGGATAACCCAGAGTCGAGTTCTTGGATGTGTTGCTGAAGGAGAACACAACTGCTGTGGCAGTATCTCATGAGCCCCTGCATAGGAACATTTGTATCGCTGAATAGCTTAGACGACCATGATTCATTTATGCTTTGTTCCTTTCAGCTGAAATTGTCAGTGAAGAGCGAGACACGAGGATCGCGGCTCCATTGAAATGAGCGTGTTTACGAGACCGTCGTCAAGATGGAAGTTGACCGAATTAACCTCGCCGGCTGAATTTACACAGGAGAGTATTGCAACGTGATGTCAACATGGAACTGGCTGTTATTGTTAACTTGGTCTGCGCGCACTGTGACGGAGTGCTCACTTTTGCAGTTTGGCAGTTTGGAAGATTGCGTACGTTCCGCTACCCCTCCAGAAATAATTTCCTTATGCCAATTATATACACTGCGTCCTCCTCAACTAACAGCACCACTCACATTTTAATAATAACTCCGCTAGCCTGTCAGGCGTGACGTCTAAATCGCCATAAAGACGACGCGCCCAAGATGGGCCACTGGCACCACTGCCTGTTAGCATGACAACGTCAGTAGGATCTGGCCTGGAGGCATCATTTCAAGCTTTGGATAATCCCTTGGTTTTCACAAAGAATATTTCCTAAAAAAATTAAATAAACATAAATCAAGGAAATATTTGCATCCCACTGCAAACACACATTCCGCCCCTGCCTGAAGGGCACCGGGCGGGCGGGGACCAGCGTGTTTCATCAACTAATCACTTGATTCCGTTGATTTAATAACGCAAATATTAGGAAATGTGAATATTTCCTAGGATTGCTTGTGTGCCCGTCAGTGGCTTCACATCCATGACAGCTACAGCGTTCAACACCGGGCCCCCGAGGTAGGAGAGGACTCTGCCAGAACTAATGAGATGCTTTGAACAATGTGCAAAGTTTGGAGGAACTTGCCAGCAGCACTAGCGCTATTCACAAGCGAGCAAGAAAAAACACCAAGGGGCTATTCTGAATGACAGGTGGCCCGAGAAAAGGGAACATATTTACACTGTCTAAGTTCACCAACCCAAGGCAAAGCGTTTTGCTCAAGCTCCAAAAGCGTTATTAAAACCATTTACCAGGCCCAACCATGTAAAGCTAAACACTGAACACTTAAATATCACTATTACCACATGTCATTCTTGTCAACTCTCAAAATGGTTGAAAAGGTTGTCCAAATGGTAATGTTACCATTTGGACATTGTTACCGATGTTATCATTTCTATGAATACAAAATGTACAAAGGATCATTTGGTAGGCCAATATCTCGGGCCAGCCCTAGACGTCAGCCCTGCCTGTCGCACTCCTTGAACCATAAGAGAGGCCGATCCTTAGGCTAGGTACAAGGTCTGAGATCGTCACATATTGGGTCGCAGGTAAGACGTTATACATTTTGCATTTCTTAGCTTCTTGGGCTTTAGAGATTTGTAAGAAAAAAAGAGGAGATGAAAAGTCTGAGGCATCAAATAATGAGTATTGATGTCATCACATACTTTTCAAGGTCGTTATGAATGATGATATAAAAGGTACAATTGATGAACGTACGAATTTGCATAACAAAATAAAATAATCTATACGATATTAATGAATAAAGGTGCTTTAGGTATGTTTGAGAGTTGTGAAAAGAGAGAGCCGAAAAGGGGAGAAGACAGCAAGATTTCGAAACCTTTCAACCCTAAAAAATGTCCCATCCCCCTCTGTTCCCGCCCTCCCAACGTTTCTATACCATTAAGAAGTGTTGCACCTTGATTGATTGGCAAGATGGATTCTCCGGTCCAATCACGTAAGCGATAAGCTGATTGGTTAGAAATGAGACAGGACCAATGTGAATCGAAGCAGTCTAATATAAAGGCAGGCAGGCGATTAGAAACAGAATTCTCCCAGCGCATTTCAGTCACTAATAGCTGGCATTTCAAACAAATTACACTCCTACAATTAACTCTTTAACATTTTACATATTGCTCTTACATCTTTCCCATGGCACCTTTAAGAGCCTATTATTATCCGTCCAATTATTTTGTTATCTTTCCAAAATTATTATGACTAAAATGCTTGTTTTCTCATCCATAATGAGAAAGGATTTCTGGGTTCTACTATAACATCCAGGCAATAGTCAGACACCTCCTACATTAACCCCTGGGACAGTTGGAAGCTAAAAGCCCCCACTCCTGTTGACCTGCCTCCCACAGTTCAACAGCAGAACCGACTTGGTGAATTAAATGTTGATTTATTTATCTCCCAGCGAGCAGGTCACTATTTCCATAAAAAGATCAAACAATGCATGGGAGTAGACGTCTGCGCGTTTCTGCGTGTGTGTTTGTCTTATCCCACTGACATGGTAATTTCCCAGTGTCTTTCCCATAGTTATAATTAGTAATGTTGCATTGTTAAAAATTGTATTTATTATTAAAGTAGTATACATTTAGTTAATTTATTTATATAATTGCTAAAAAAATATTTACCACTTAAATTCATATTCTCAGACACATACACGCAAAAATGTGATGAATATGCTTAAGTTAATGAAATTGTACAAAAAGTAATTCAAAAGGCCTTTCAAATATAAATGGCCAAAAATTGCTTCGCAAAAACAGGCCGAGTAGCAGGTAAAATGAGGTAGGTCAAAGCCGGGGAAATGCTGAAGTCATAAAACAAATTTATTTGCCATTCTGTAGAGATACAAAAGCCAACCAAACTCTCTCACTGAAGAAGGAGATGGCATGGGACAATGTGGGGAAGACGTGGGCGTTTGTTTGTCATTGTTGTGTTTGTGTTGCCTTCTCTTCTGTGGATAGAACTTCTAACAACACATATTGACTTTATCTTTTATAGTTTGTCATTTTTGGAGCCAGCGGTTGAGAGTTAATTTCAAACACGTTCACCATTAAGGAGCGAGGGTTTTGACACATTTCTCAAGGATGTCAACAGGTACACTGCGGTCAATGGGGGTTGAACCCATAACCACAGACACGGCCTGCTGCCAGCCATTTATAATCGGAAGTGGTCTACAGTTTGAAAGCAGGTGTGAGTCATCAATAGAGGTCTAAAGTCCTGAATCTAAGATGGTCGCACTCATAGCAACAGCTCCTCAAGAACCATGAGACTGCATGCTCCTCACGGCCTGGACGGTGAGGGCTCTCTAGGAACAATGTGCTGCTTGAAACGAGATAGGGGCGGTGATTAATGTACATGGCCACGGTGTTTAAGAGAGCGACGTGCTGTTAATGTGCTGCTCTGTGTTTGAGCCTGATTAGTCGTGTTCAGCTTCTCCACAAGCCAACGTGAACATGTCACACGTGTCTGCACTCATGTTGTACATGATGAGGCGTTTTTTATCCGTCTTGTTGTATCAGGAAAGGGTTTCGTTTAATAAGGTGTTTTATAAAGACGATGAAGCCATTGTAGATCATTTTGGGGATAGGATGGTGTGGGGGTTTGACTTTGATGAGGAAGCTACTGGGTTCGATCCCCACTGTCCACAGGGCTGGAGCGCTATCCCCAACCGGCTCGTAATGACATGACTCGAAAATGAATGAATCCAGCATGTATCTTGTTCAATATTTCTGAATTCTTGCTAATATTATCATTTGTAATGTGTTTTCAATGGAGATAAGATCAATTACAGTCAGTGGTCAAGCAAGAGCTGCAGAGCGTACACACACATACCCACACACAAGCTGTTGTCCCTTTTTAGATGATTTACTTTGGTGCGATTTAAATGTCATGAACCTACTTGAGAACAACAATCCTCCGAGGATCATAGGAAATATGAAGCCAATGCTGGGTCTGGGGTATTTCTTTCTGTCTCTATCTGTGTCAATCTCTCTCTACCTGCTTACATCTGTGTCTCTCTCTATAGCTGCCTCTTTCTGTCTGCCTGTATGGCAAAATCCCTGTCCATTTGTGTCTATCTCTCTATGCTTCTATTCTATCTCTATCGTTGTCTTACTCCATCCATCTGTTCTGCTACCAGGACATCTTTGAAAGGTTTAACTAAACTAAACTGTAATTCAACAGACAAAACAGACAAACAGACAAAGTCAATTTTATAATTTTGAAATTAAACCTGCACTTCATCAGTTTTGTACAGGTATTTACTATCTAAAAATAAAACACAGCCATCCAAGAGTCAATCCATCAAGGAAATCTATCTTATCATTTGTTCTATTCTGGTCCACTTTCCATGTCCATCGCAACATCTCGACACATGCTTTGTCGATGTGGTTACGGCGTTCTGAACCGAGTATCCCAGGCTTTCATAACAACACTTGGAAAAACACAGACAGCATATTTTGGTTTTAATAAGGTCAAGTTAACACAGGTTATGTTAAGACATTTTGGGGCTACCTGGCTGGGAACAGGCCGGTAGAATTCATTAGCCTTGGGTTCTGTTGTAGTCTTGGCATCATTCGATGTGGGCATTGACATTCTCCGGCGAGAATTATATCTAAAACTTACAACACTAGAGGTTGCAAATGGGAAAATTAACAGTGTATTTTTATACACCAACAACAACACCATGTAAAAATATTTGGTTTGCTTTTTCAACACAAGGAAGTTAATCGCTAGTCATTTATTTATTCATTTAACCTTTTTTCCACCAGGGAGTCCCTTGAGATTAAAATGTATTTTTCAGAGGAGACCTGTCCAAGATGCCACACCAGTGCAACTACAAGATCACCAAGTAATATAATTGGGTTGCCGTCACAGCATCTATAAAAACCCTTCGGCAGAGTGCTTAGAAAGCAGACATCTTGAGTCTGCATATTCCCACACCAAGAAGAAAGCGTCCTGGTAATATCATCACACTGGTTCACACTGCTCAGTTTAAACCCATTCCAACGGCCCTAAATATCAACACGCCGACCACCATTGTGGCACACCGCCTCAGTCTCTCCTGGATATGTAACACGTACGATCACCTTTACGTACATCGTTATAGCATACTCAAATAACTGACTTATGCAGATACGGATTATGGAATGTAACAAGCACTCTGATTGGCTTATGATAAAGCCATTTACATACAGTGAATCATAAGCGTTAGGAGAGTAGAGTTGGTTAAGTCATCACAATTTGGCCAAAATATGACTGAGGCAATTATGTTAAGAGGCTAACGATATACGACTTGGGCTCATGCTTATTAAAAGGGAAAATACACACAACCACACACACACACACACACACACACACACACACACACACACACACACACACACACACACACACACACACACACACATAGAGACACACCTAGCATGAAAGATGCTGTGTTGTGAAATAAAGTAATCTATTATTTGTAACCGTGACCGTCTGGGCTGAATTCAAAGCCTTTCTCCAGTGTGTGTGGTTTGAAGGGGAGAAGGTGGCGGTTCTGGTGGGGATATTGTCAGTGATTGGTGGTGCAGCTGGGCGGACACTTTGTCCTCTTTGTCTGTGGTTCTGAGGAAGTTGGAGGAGGTGGGAGAGAGAGAGACAGGGTGTGAGAGTGATAGAGCCTCACTAAAGCCTTGGGATGCATGCTTAGGTGTAAAAGAAATTCAAGTTCTAACATGTCCAAACACACACACGATTGCTTTTTTTTTCTTCACTCAAAGGCAATGAGTTATAAAACATCTAGCCATCTTCAGAGTGTACAGAAAACCCCTCAGATAATTCTCAGATAAAAAAAGGTGTGAAAATCAACAGAAAGAACCAATATTAAAGGGCTGATATTATGCCACCAGGTGTGAGTATTTTACATGCCCTTTGCTGTGTTTTAGTGACATCACAAGTGGGCATGTCCACCTAGATGTATGATGGATAGATGAGCAACATTTGCCACAGTCCACTGGGTAGGCTGGTAGACTGATCTATCCGGCATACATCTAGGTGGACACTCCCACTTGTGATGTCACTAAAACACAGGAAAAGGCTTGTAATCACACTCCTACCTGGTGGCATAACATCCCCCCGTTAAGTTCCCCGCTGCATGCAGGGAATGGCCCGTGCATGGTGATTCTGCAGCTATCCTCCCAGCTGTAACTCCTGCTCTCTCAATGCCTTCATGCCTCCAGGTCTCTCCAACAATGAAAACTAAATGTGTTCTCCTTTGTGGAGCAGGTGTAAGCCATACGTATTTTATTGTAATGGCAGTGATAAAAGTCATCAAGGTACCTTTTTTCTCAATGGTTATTAAAAAGAGGCAGTCAAGTTTTTTTTTGTCTTTGTCTTTGTGAATGTGCGTGTACATGTATGTGCGTATGGCTAATATGATCCAGGACAGGAACTTGATGTCTTTTCCCTGCACCTCTCCCTTAGTGGGAGGGAAGTCCGGGCCTTTTGGATCAATCCTCTTTCAGAATGTAGAAGCTGAAAAACAAGCGTCTTTCTACTTCTTTGTCGGCATGATACAGAATTCTGTTTCCCAAATTGTGAGCCCACACCTTGTAGCAGCAGGCCTGTTTACCTCCCAACACGCAGCCCAATGCTCCATGTCATTGCCTCTTCCCTTCATCATGTTTGTCTTCACTGTCGGGTCCATACAGACACAAAAAAAGCCTATAAAAATATGCGGGTATGTTTTAATAAGCCGCTAAGTTATTCATGTTTTGTGTGTCGAACAAAAGCAATCAGCCCCCCTTGGCTGCACTCTAAATTCTCATTTACTCGGTTCTTAGTTCCTCTGCGGGGTGGCTACTCTTAAGACCCGCACTGGCTTGTAACGGTGCCATGTTAGTAAAGGTTTCACGGAAAGCAAAGAAGAGGGACCTGCCACTCGGCTGTCACAACCCTGCATGTCCCCGCTTCCCATAACTTCCAGGACCAAAGTATACGACAGCCTATGTGCGTACCATGGCCTGTATACATCATGTATTATGCACCGCTCCCACCTCCCATTCAATCTCTGCCCTGTGTGGGGAAGTAATTGCCATGTCCTTACCTTGCCGCGGGCCGTGTGGGCTCCGTAAATAGAGTTTCCGGCCGATAGGGTTTGACCACAGTCAGGGGTAAGAGGAGGAGGCAGGAGGCACAGCGGGAGGTGCAGACTGACAGAGCATGGCCGGGCACACGGTATACCATAATTCAGTGTTCAGGCGAGGGGGGTTTTGACTTTGATGTAAATGTCAAGGACTGCGTAATGGTGGTCTTCCCTGTTTGGTTACGGTGGCGGCGCCGTCAGAACAGGATCATGGCGCCGGTGTGTGCAGCCTGTTGAAGACCTTTCATTTTACTGGGGTGGAGTGTGGATTTATGCACTTCCATGTTACAGACTCATAACTCATGAAGCTGCAGTTCTCAACAGAGTTCCTCCACTGAACCAGCATCATAGTCTGGCAAATCTCCCGTAGGTACACAATGGAACTAGTGGGTATAAAAGGGCCACAAATCAGACCGATGTCATTTAAGCACGTCACCGTTTGGCTTTGTTCATTCCATGTTGATTTGTTTGTCCTCCTTGTCTGCTTCTAATTCACTAGGAGTTTTATCAGTCCGCTCTGTACTTTTGTCTTATCACAAGGGCGATCTTGTTGGTGGGTCCCATCTCCCTGGTTACAGTGGAGCCGTGCGGTCTACCAGTTGATTCATCACCAGGTCATAAGAGCTAACAGCACCGCTCCTCCGGTGACCGAAGAACAGTTAGAGGGACCGGAGCGACACGTCATGGTACTCCTCTGGTCAGTGCTCCACATGGGAGGAACCTGTTGGCTGTCGCCCAGCATCACAGAGATGGGGTTTCTGGTCTTCAGAACAGGCCTACCTGCTGCTCTCAGGGCCAGCAGCTGATAAATTAAAACAAATCCTCCTGTTCTCATCCACCCCGGGTCTCCGGTAGCAGACCCAGGGCGAAGGCCTTATTGAGGTTAAGAAATATTGCCCATAGCAAAGATAAGAAACACAATTCATTATCACAGGAGAGGCAGTGGAGTGCTTGAAAGGCCTAGGTACTGAGTTTTAGTCCTGAGTGTCTCTGTCTTTTGAGGCAGGTTGTGTAAATGTTGCGTGAGTTTACACACTATCTATGCAAATGGTAACTCTTAACTTTTAGTATTTGAAAGCGCTATTATTTTAATCTTGTGAGCAACACTGAGCGGGTTTATTGTTTGAATCATAACAACAACAAAAACAACAACAGCCCAATTGCAGGGACAAAACAGGGTTTTTATCTTACTGTCTTCCGAGACACCTATCCAGCGGCAATTAGGCACGCGAGATTCAGTAATAACATGCACTAAGAGAGTGCCGTGTCCTTTATTAACACTTTATGTGCTGTAATGAATTCCTTTTTGGGACACTGTGTGCTTTCTGACACTATATATATATATATCTCAATTGTCTGGATGTTAAACATTGTAGACTCCATGTAAATCAATGTGTTGATGCATGTGATAACAAATGCAGACGCACCGCCTAGAGAGGCCTCCATTGTCATGGGGAGGAGCGCTGTGAAGACTGAGAACGGTGACATGTTCACCCTTCAGTTTGCATTCCGAAGGAGCATCAGGAACGATTCTGGTCCTTGCTTCTGTTGAGTCAGAATAATTCTCATCGCAAACAAAGTACTCCGGGTCCGTTGGTCTGGGATCTGGTCTGAACAAACCCAACTTGGGCAACCAAAGCAGTCAAAGCAGCCATCACCCCCGCCTTCATCACAAAACTATTTGACTTAGTTGTCGTACTTACAGTCTAGATGTGGATAAAGCCCAGCGAGCAGGACTCCTCCATCGTAAGGAAGCGGGGACTTAGCGCGGCGGTGAAGATACAGCGGTCATTAGAGGACTTTACCGACGTACCCCAGCAGCAGGAGACAGCTGTTCCCCAGCCCCCATGGAGGGAGCATGGATTAAACAGAGTGGTGTTTAAGGATTTATGGTCCAGTCAAGCACATTGCTACGGACATCAGCCAGACACAAGAGAGAGGAACAGGGTCTGAGAGGCTCATGTGTTGCATCACATGACGACAAAAGAGTCGTCCAGAGATAGAACCTTCATGGTGTGGAACGAAGAACTTCTTGTAGGAGACAGCACGACCCAGATATGGCTCATTAAGGTGCCAGTGAACTCAGAGTTGTCTTTTTAGGTTTCTGATGCTTTGTATTTCTTCAATGATCTTCAACCTAGCAACCTATACTGTTTTTTCATCCTCACTAAAATAACAGTGATTCAGAAGTACCAGTGTATGAAGTTCGGACCCAGTTCCGACCTCAAGTTTCATTGTTTTCCTGACGTCGCAATCCGGAAAGTGGTTAATGTTGATGCTAGCATCAGAGAAAGGATTGTGCTTCTCGGCCACTCATACACAACACTGCTCATTTTAACGCTCGTACAGAACAACGGTACTAGCTTAAAATAAATATCACAAAGGTGGCGTGAGTCTTAACCATGGCGATATCATGTCCCTCCTGCTTCCTAGAACTCTCAGCTAAATCTTCTTTTAATTTATTCCAAGTGTTGGCATCCGAGCTGAGAGAGGGGGTTTATCTCCACTTTGAGAAGCAGGTAGCCAACCTGCTCGGAGATACTAACAGGTTTGTACTGCAGATTTGGGGCTTGAACCCATAACCCATCCGGAGCGTTAAGCTGTTGTCCTTAAGGGAGAAAACATGTTGAAGCAGACAAATGGTCCCTTTCGTCAGCATTTAGAGATCACAGAACAAAACACAGGGTTCAGCAGGTACAACAGAAAGACTGAGAAGTTGCATAAAGGTAGCACAGGGAACCGATCAATAGAACTGATCGATGGATCCTGATCAATACCTTTTGCAATGAGCATCCCTACTTGGCGCCAGTCCTCCGCCCAGACTTGGAGCCCGGGTCGCTAAAGACCAAACCATTTGCAGCGACAACAGAGAAATATTGGTGAAAAGATCAAAAGAAAGTCATGACTGCTTAGTGGAACCACAGGACAGTTTGCGGATTTGGCTGGGGCGTGTCGTCCAATGGGATTCAAGCACCGTTTTCACTACATTTTCATGATTATTTCTTGTTTGGTGTGACACGGTAAACCATAACAATTTCTGCTGAGGTCAGTGATGTCAGGTATAAATATGTACTTCAGAATTGCAAATGCGGGTATTTCTATGTGCGGCGGCACATTCGGATAATTAAAATGGGGCGAAGGCAGTCCATGCATGATGAATGTGTATATTTTCTCATCACCGAGTTTATGAGCTGTTGTGTACTGTTATGTTCTGTGAGTTTATGTCCCAGTGAATACACAGCCTCAACAAGCACAGGCCTGAGTATTTCTGTGTGTGTGTGTGTGTGTGTGTGTGTGTGTGTGTGTGTGTGCACGCGCATCCATGTTCGTGTGTAGTTTCCCAGTACCATCTTAATCTGTATTCCAGTATACCTACCACTCCTCATTTGTGGTGTGTGTGTGAGGGCGAGAGAGCGAGAGCAAGAGAGAGTGTGTGTATGACGTTGTGTGAGAGACAATGTGTGTGTGTGTTTGTGTGTGTATGACTTACTTTGTGTGAGGAAGAAAGTGTGTGTATGTGTGTGTGTGTATGTGTGTGTTTCTGTGTGTATAACTTTATGTGAGAAAGAAAGTGTGTGTTTGTGTGTGTGTGTGTGTGTGTGTGTGTTTGTATGTATAACTTTGTGTGAGAAAGAAAGTGTGTGTTTGTGTGCGTGTGTGTGTGTGTGTGTGTCTGTGTGTGTGTGCGTTTGTGTGTGTGTGTGTGTGTGTGTGTGTGTGTACAATCTTTTCCAGGAGACCCACCACTCAAGTGTATTGCGTTGGCATTGTTTTTGTAGCAACAGACTCATTTGTTTACATTGCAAAACATCAAAATCCAATTTTGGTCTCATCCATTAAAACAAATGCATGAAGTTATCTCCAGGAGGAACCAATTAAACCCCCTCCGAGGAGAGATCCCCCAGAGCAGCCGGGACTTAATCTACCTCACTCCGAAGACATTGACCCGTCTGCTCCCGGCCCGCTCGCCTGCTCCGCTCCTCTAAAAGCACCTCGCTGTCCACTGATCAATGCCAAGACCATTTTGTTTCCCGACATACATTTCATATAGCGGGGACCTCCCCCCTCCCATGGTCCAGCAGGTGTCCAAATGGCCTCCAGCTGTGATGGAGAGCACCGTCGGACAGAACCTGCTTCTCCTCTCCACCCGCCCTGCAGAGAATAAACAAGCTGTAAAATTACGATTGAAGATTATTTAAAACACGACTTGGGTAGAAACAGCAAAATTCCACTGTTGCTGATACGGGATCATCAGACCAGAGTTTCAGTTGCTTCGCTGTGTTCCCACGTTCTCCTCGGATAACATTTTAACACTTTTAATGTGCCGCTATCCCGTTTTCAAACACTATCACAGTACTGTGCTTTTCTGCGGGAAGCACAGACTGTACTAAAAAGGCATAAGTGAATAAAAGAAGTCTGCTGGGTGCGGAATCTCTTGTGGGTGCGTGCAAAGTGGGACATTGAAGTTTGGCGCCCCAATCAACAACTATTCAGCTACCGGAAGTGCAAAGCGAGTGGCAAAGTGTGTGAGTTCCACTGCGACCCAAACTCCCAGGACCACGCATTTAGAATCACAAAAACACATTCCACTGTTTTCAAAGAGTCAGCAACGCTTGACTGGTTGTGCTGCTTCATCCAACACATTTTTTTGTGTGTGCTTTTGTCTGTGTTTGTGTGCGTGTGTGTGTAAACATTGTGTAAAATGCGTCCACTTTTTAGATATTAGGTAGCGCTATGATCCGGCTCGAGCCCTTTGTTGCCCTAGGTGAGATTAGGATTTTTGGGGCCCACCCTCCCCCAGGGACGTGGGTGGTATTAAAGAATATTAAGGGCCTGGCCCCAATGGCCCTTTCAGAAAATGTTGGGCTCTGTAACTTTTTTCGAGGCCAGTTGAGGTCACCACCGCACGCCGAAGAGCTGCCCAGTACTGCCTCATCACCTCCCACCCATTCTACAGTAAAGACATATATAACCCTCAGAAAACAAGGGTTTCAAGGGTAGATGGAGAGTCTGCAGTCCTGCCGAAGTCAGGACCGCAGAGTCGCTCACTAGCGTCTGCAAGAGAGTCAAGACTCACCTGTTCAGAGTTCACCTGGAGTCTGCCTAGCCTCCCCCAATCCCCCCCCCCCTTCTCCTCCATTACTCTCCTCTTATGCACTTATTGTTTGTTGTACTCACTTGTTTTATGTTGTACGTCATGGCACTTATAAGGGGAATGGGTTTACCTAGAAAGTGCAAATGCATGGCACGTGTTTCTGTGAACATCCTTTCTGTACCAACTAGTGTTGCACTATACCAAAATTATGACTTCGATACGATACCTGCCCGAAAATATCTCAATACTTGATGCTGAACCGATACCACGGTGAAAATCTAAAATATCTGGAAAAGAGATGAATAATGGTCCAGCTCGGGCTCACTAATTACTAATTAAATTTCTTGGCTCACATTTCAGCCATCATTTGAAATGGTACATTAACATCACACACCTTATCAAAAAGGCAAATCAGAGCCTTTATTTCCTAAGACAACTGAAAAAGTTGTCAACAAAAACCTTTCATGTGCTCTTTTACAAAGGCATCATTGAAAGCATCATCACAACTTCATTCACTGTCTGGTATGGGAGCTCTGACAGTCACACCAAGAGGAAATTAGAGTATTAAAGTTTATATTCTATTCTATGGTTTAACTTTCAGAAGCTAGGTCCTTTCCTGCTTTTTGAGCAAATTACGTTAATAAATTAATTCTACAGATCAGAGAATTGTATTCCAATTTAGGCGTATTAATATATATAGTACGCCTCAATCGGAATACAATTCTCTGATAGGAATACAATTCCATGCGGAATAGAAGAGGTGGTGTAGTCCGTTATAATCGACATGTATACACTTATTCCGATTGGTTTGGGGTGGGTGCGGCTACTTTTTAACTTAGAGAGATGGCAACAGCAGCTGCAGTAGTTCGTAATTGGTCCGTCGGTACTTGTATGCGCACCGAACTAGACCGCTGTCAAGGGAAGTGGATTTTTTTGCCCGATTCACGTCTTTCTTACCACTCCGCAAGTAGTCCAGTAACTTTTAAACCCCAGCGTGTCCGGTTGCTAAGCGATGATAAGCACTACGAATGGTAATTGTAAAAAGACACAAAGTGTGAAGATATTGTTTCGTTTTGTCAAGGAGCCGTGTAATAAGCGAGATAATCTTTAGAACGTCACCGGTCATTCGAAATTAATACCCTTCAGGGCGAAGCAAGTCACCTCCGCTTCGCGTCGGGGTCCGGTTCGCCCTGTCGAGGCTTATTTTCCCGATAATGACCGGCGTTCTGTACAACATTATCCCTTACATATATCATATAAGTCCAGACCAACATAACGGTTGTGTGTGCGGGACATACAGACATACGCTTACCACTTTTGTAAATGCCATATATACAATGCATTCGGATTGCATGACAGGAATAGATCTATTCCGATTAGAAATCTAATCGGATCAGAAATGTCATTAGCCGCGTTTACATGAACACTTCTGATCCGTTATATACAATTACTCCATATTTCACTTCTCCCGTCTTTTTTCTCCACAAGCCGAGGACTGTCGGCAAGCGCTTCCGAACCTGTCGCCGTCTCGTTGCCTCTCACTCTGACTCGCTCAGTGCACTGCATGCAGCTGCTGTGGCTGAGTGCGAACTGAGGGGCACGCCCACTGACTAGCCTCTGCGTACAAGGAGTACAACCCGGTATCACGCCATTGCGTGCTCCTGCGCACGAACGTTAATCTATTGAAGCGTGTTCCCGAGCACGATAGTCCGACTTTTTGCGTGTTACACAAAACGAAATGTAAACCAATGCATTCTGAATGGGAGTGTTCTAAGACAATTAACGTTCTCCACAAAACGCTACGAGAGAGAGAGAAAGAGAGAGCGGGAGGGACAGAGAGAGAGAGAGAGAGCGAGAGAGAGGCTTCAGAAAGGGTGTGCGCAGATAGTACAGTGCACCCTAGTTATGTTTATGCCAAAACTTATATATATAATTAGGCTATAATTATATTATTTAGCGTGTAATGAGACAATCTATAGCCAAATTGTCGAAGATGCCCGAGAATCTTTCGGGATATCAGCATGGGAAATCGGCGAATCAGACCCATGAATCTATTGTAGCGACCCTGGGACAGTTAAATAGTTTGTGTGTTATGTGTTACATTATATTTCGTTGTCCGTTATGCCAGTTGTTCTATGTGCATGTATTGTAATGTTATTCTTGTCAAACAGCGTGTGGGGCGAATCATTAGGTCAGCTGGGGGAGGGCCTTGGAAGAACAGGAGGGTGGGGGCCTGCACGCGAGTGAGACCGTGTTGCCGGGGTAACCGGGGTTTGTTTGGGTCCGGTTTTCAGCTGTTGGTTTCAATGTTGTTACAATGTTACGGGTTTCAGTGACCTGGTTTTTGGTCCATTAAAACTACCTTCAACTAATGACTCGACATGATTATGTCACCGGCGAGGTCGTTACACTATAAAGAAACACGTCATCTCAAGCGGGAGAGAAAGTTTGCGGTGCTGGTTTGTGTCACCAACCCAGCAACCCAGTCGCCAAGAAAAAACGTTGACAGTGCACGTTTCCATGAACACTGGATACGTAGCATTTCAACGTCAAAAATAGCGTGTTATACCTACAGTATCCACGTGTGCCGCTGTGGAGGCGGGTTTCGGGGTTTGGGACACGATTGTTTAGGGGGGGGGGGGGGAGACTGTTGTTGACCGGGGAGGGGGGGGGGGGGGGGGGAGACACGTTTGTTGAGGGGGGGGGGGGGGGACACACGATTGTAGGGGGGGGGGGGGGGGGGGGGGGGGGGGGGGGAGGGGGGGGGGGGGGGGGGGGGGGGGGGGGGGGGACACACCAACCCAGCAACCCAGTCGCCAAGAAAAAACGTTGACGGTTCACGTTTCCATGAACACTGGATACGTAGCATTTCAACGGCAACGACGACGACACACGATTGTAGGGGGGGGACACACGTTAGTTGAAGCGGGGGGGGGGGGGGGGGACACGTTTGTTGAGGGGGGGAGACACGTTTGTATCCTAACAACAAAACAAGTTAACAAAAGCCCCATTTCTCAACTGAGAACCCCAATTCCCAGAATCCCCCGCGGCTCCGGAACACGGCGTAGCTTATATTAATCTTTATTATCTGAATGGGAAATGCAATATTTTAGGACAGATACACCATTAAACGCGTTTCTAATGACATTTCTAGCGAGAAATGTACATTTTCCTTACATAATCTTCAGTCAGTGAATGTGTATGATCTTTATTAATCTTTATTATCTGAATGGGAAATGCAATATTTTAGGACAGATACACCATTAAACGCGTTTCTAATGACTTTTCTAGCGAGAAATGTACATTTTCCTTACATAATCTTCAGTCAGTGAATGTGTATGATCTTTATTAATCTTTATTATCTGAATGGGAAATGCAATATTTTAGGACCGATTCACCGTTAAACGTGTTTCTAATAACATTTCTAGCGAGAAATATACTTTTTACTTGCATAATCTTTAGTCAGTGATTGTGTCTGATCTTTAGTTTTATAGTTATTAGGATTTGATCGGCTCGCTCGCATGTTTCAACGACGTCAGGTTGCTTTCGCTAAACTAGCAGCTCACGTGCTTCCTGCGTTTGTGTTATTAAACTGTTACTTTATGTAACTTTTAATGATATCATCTTGTTAGAAACACGTATATCTGAGAGCCAACCCAGTCGCCAAAAGCATACGTTGACAGTGTACTTTTCGTGAACACTGGATTACGTCGCATTTCAACATAAAATACCGTGTTATACACACACACACACACGCACGCACACGCACAGACACACACACACGCACGCACGCACGCGCGCACACACACACACACACGCACACGGTCGTGCGCAGGAGCACGCAATCGCGTGACACCGGGTTGAAAGAAAGACGTCAACTCTGGAGTGACCGAAAATTTGCGGTGCTGGTTTGTGTGACGTAAGTTCAACTATGATTGACTGCTATTTAAAAACGGTTGAATGCTTGAAATACTAAGAATATGGAGTTGATAGTGCAAATAATTATATTGCCGTTGTCAAAGAATATTAACAGGTATTAACAGCTAATAACAGATAACAAAAGCGTTGCTTCATAGGCTAATGTAGGCCTACGTCGCCACCTGTCCCTCGGGTAGGCTAGCTAGTTCGTTAGTAATTGAAATTGAACAATGAGAAAGGCTTAGATAAGTACCATACACAGCATCATGTTAGAAGGTAATTTACACAATGTAGTCGGCTGTTTGTAAAAAATAGTTTGTTTTTAGTGATTTACTTTTTTCTCCCTGCAGCTTCAAATAAGCATCATACATCTTAACTATCTCTCTGCCAATGCTAATATTTTATATCTATAATCTTTCTTATCTATCTACTATCTGTGTATCTAATCTGTTTTGTTTATCTGTCTATTCGGTTTGTCTGTGTCTTTGTAAATTAGGTAATCTTTCAATATGCCAGGCAGCACATGTAAAACATGCCCCTCCTGCAAAACCATTCTGCCTTGCGCTAAAAAGGTTTGCAGGCACTGCAAAATGGTCCAGCCTGTAAAGGAACGCCTCAAAATTGCCTTGAGAAAATTTGAGGCTAAGCGGGAAGAGTGGGCGTCTTCCCGCAAGAAGAACCACAACATGGCTGTTGTCAAGCAGGAAATGTTCCTCCTGGTATGTAAACAATTCAGATTAATTATGTTCTACCTTTAACTGTCTGAATCACTATTGCTTTGAATAGTAGGTCTTTTTTGATTACTACAGGCAAAACATTAACATGCTGTGATTTCCTTACAGCTCGAAAAGCTTCAAGCAGCAGGATATAAACCTGTCCTGCTGCTTGGAAAAGCCACTAAAAAGAGCCATGTGGTCAAGGTGTTCACACCTCGTTGCACCTTGGCCACATTTGCGGAGGAGTCCCTCAAAAAAATGGGCTCCATCCATGAGTACATTTGTCAAGGTATGATTCTTTATTTTTATAAATTCCACACACCCTCTGCTTTGTTTACCAAAATACTAACTGCATCTTGTTATTTGTCCACCACATTCATTTTTATCATGGAACTATTGCTACAATTTTTTTGGTTGCCATTTGCAATTTAATAACCCTTTGCAACACTTTTCAAACTTGCACAGGATGGACCCCTTTTGCAAGTGGGACTGCAGAGGGGCCAGAAGAGGGCAGGGGGACCACTCAGGTGAAGACATACAGGAATATCTATGACAATTAAAGAGGCTAATCCTATATATTGTTATATACTGCATATATACTCCAATATATTATGCTACAAATTACAATATACTAAGTCAGCTGTATAAGTGCTAACCTCTTTTCATGTTTGTTTATGGTTATTTATGTGTATAGATGTGTATAGATCTGTATGGTCTTAATTTCATATTTTTTAAAACTGAATTTACACTTGCACTGTTGAAGTTCCACTGTTGGACTTTGAGTGAGTGTTATCTTATGTCATCTTAGATGGACATGGACATGGGAGAGGTGGAGGACAGGGCCGTGCAGGTGGAGGAGGGGGAGGAGGTGGCCCTGCAGGTGGAGGAGGGGGAGGAGGTGGCCCTGCAGTTGGAGGAGGTGGCCCTGCAGGTGGAGGAGGGGGAGGAGGTGGCCCTGCAGTTGGAGGAGGTGGCCCTGCAGGTGGAGGAGGTGGAGGAGGTGGCCCTGCAGGTGGAGGAGGTGGCCCTGCAGGTGGAGGAGGGGGCCCTGCAGGTGGAGGAGGGGGCCCTGCAGGTGGAGGAGGGGGCCCTGCAGGTGGAGGAGGGGGCCCTGCAGGTGGAGGAGGGGGCCCTGCAGGTAGAGGAGGTGGCCCACCCGGACACGGAAGGACCAGGTATGGATTTTTCAATTAAAGCATGCATGAGAAGGTACTAAGTGTCATACAAATAAACATCATTGCCTGAATGAGTAATATTTTATTTTCCATTCCAACAGCGGTCTCTACTGTGCAGAGGAAGCGGAGGAGAAAAGGTATGTTCAGAATGTCTGTACAGATCGAATTGCTAATTGACTACTATTCTTTTCACCATAGCATTACATTTATTGTAGTTATTTTGGAAAAAGGACTGTAATAAGAATGTTGGTTATGACCATTTGAGTCTTTGTTTGAATACCTCAACATTTCTTTCCTACAGAGCATCACAGCCAGAAGGGGCTTGAAAAAAGGAACAAGACTTTACCGAAGAGTAAGATGAAATAGTTTGTAACGATCAGAGCACTGACAAACCCTTTACACAATTTATAATTATGGAATTGTAAATTATTCTCCTGTGTATTCATAGCAGCGATTACAGCATTAATACAGTATTAATAATTACTGTTATTGATTTTATATTTGCGGTATTTTATATTTGCCAGTGGATAAGCATAGATGGTTTTGTTGTGAAAAACATGTTTTTTATATTTTCAGATTGCCCCTACCATATTGGTCGTGACTCCTTCGAAATAAGGAGTTACGGGAAGGAGAGGATGAGAAAGGTTTGACAGACCCATAAAGACCCAGCAAAAACACATGCGTGATTAACTGTAGGAATGAGATTCTCGCTGATTGATCATGAGCATGCATATTAAGTGCATACTGTAAATGTAATTTACTCATGTATACAAGTAATTTGCATAAATATTTTGGAATAGTACCGTCAATGCATTTTGTCTATCAAACTCATAGGCTAACACTGAATTTATTATCTTACTAATGAATTTATGGTTCCTTTCCTTGATAGGGCATTAAAGAAGTCCTTGTTGATTGGCAGCCTTGCCCAGTTTGGTATGTATTTAATTTGGTTTCTTTCTGTTTCACTGGGTTTTTTTAAACCACTTCATTGCTTTTCCGAGTATTCTATATTATACCATATTATTTTGCACCATCCTGGTGCAAAATAGCTGCTGCTATTTTAACGTTTAACAGTAGTTCTTCCACCAAACACACTTGCCAACCAGATTTCCTATCAAGTGGTTTCATCATTCCCTTTCTTATGTGTCATACACTATTACATTATTAGATCTTGAATTATTAGAAAATGACTTGAAAGTGTGGTATTGCTCAAGAACAAAAATGTGCAAAGATTGGGCTTGATTTGTAATTGCCTTTATAGATGAGAATCAATATAAAGTAGGTATATACTGTGTGTTATGTAAGTGGAGTTCGACCAATCATCACAAAACGGTTCATTGATATATTATTTGTTCTCTTTTCAGTGGGAAGGAGTGGGCCAGGTCCTGGCAGCCAAAAGATTTGAATTAGTCCCCCTGCCCTCTTCAAATAAAAACATATTTTCAGTCTTTCTAGAATGTGGTGCTACTCCTGATACATGATTGCCCTGCCATTCAAATGTGGTCACTAAGAGCTTAATGACACACACACACATATATATATATATATATATATATATATGTATGGACACAACAGTTAATATAAATATGAATTCCAGTCTGTAGGCAGTACATGGTGGGTAAAGTTAAAGTAACTCAAAAGTTGTGGGCTGAAGGGTCTCTAGCTAATAGAGTAGTAGCAGCAATTAATTGAGTATTTAATCCATTCAATGTATTTAAGATATGCATCCAGGTATAATTGCAAATGGCTATATTGTATAGAAAATATTGATTTTAAACATACAAGTGCAAGCAGGGCCTACTGAATGTCAATTTAGTCACAACAGATTATTAAAATATTGTGCTGATAGATCTTTATTCAACACCAAAACACCAGATTCTCTTGGACGATTAAGTTAGCTGCTACGTCAAACCAACCATGGTGTGGTGGTGGTTTCATATATGTGAAAGGGCATTCAAATATAGCCTACTACAATAATAATAATACATTTTATTTGTAAATCACTTTTCATAAAAATAATCTCAAAGTGCTACAACAAAACACGAAGGGCAATAACACAATAAAATAAATAATAATCTAAGGACCATAGGTGTTATAGGGTGTACCGATGAGAAGGCTGTTACAGTAATCAAGCCTGGAGGGGATTAAGGCGTGGACGAGTTTCTCTGCGTCAGAGAAGGTGAGGATTGGGCAGAGTTTTGATCAATGATCAATTAGGAGGCCGAAGCCCTAAAGGACAACCCTGTCTCATGAAAATTACGTTCCCAGAGAACTATTCGGCATTCTCAATTACGTTTGTCTGAAAACGTATTTTGTCTCGACAGAAAAACATGGTGGCTAAGCCTATGATGGTTGCTATGGACGCTGAAACTAGCAGCCCGAATGCCGTTTAAAGCATGGAAATAAAACCATTGTCTTTGCTGATTATGTTATTTTATGGAACCGTGTAATGATGTTATTTTTCCACACATAAACACAGAACAGTCTGTTCAACCCGGTATCACGCCAAGGCGTGAAATAGATACATTGGTCCACCTCGCAAGGAGTGTTCAGTGTCACGCTATGCCTGACCAAAGCGTGAAGAGATACACGTTTCTTCCGCCCATCTAAATGAATGGAGGAATAGCACCAATAGGGGTCGATACGTTCTCCCAGCATTTGGGGGAAATGGTTACGTATATATATATATATATATTAGATTAGATTAGAAAACTTTATTTATCCCAAAATGGGCAATTTCGTTCACAGTTTCCAGTCTCACATAATAGATTACTTAATAAATACAATAAATAGCAATAGGAGGTAGACAAAAACATATATCAAAGGCAGTCCAACACACACATTTAACTCACAATTCATTTCAGCCCGTCAGTAACAACCACCCTGCCCCCGGAAACACCCAGCAACACTGGTGTGCTCCTTACTTTTGTCATCATTTAGTAACCTGATGGTTGCAGGGATAAAAGAGTGGGAGTACCTCATTGTTCTTGTCCTGATTGAACAGTAGCGCCGCCCTGAAGGCATTAGGCATATATATATATATATATCCAATATTTTAGGACAGATTGACCATTAAACGTGTTTCTAATAACATTTCTAGCGAGAAATATACTTTTTACTTGCATAATCTTCAGTCAGTGAATGTGTCTGATCTTTTGTTCGATAGTTAGTTTTATGGTCTCCCTAGCATGTTTCAAAGACGTCAGGTTGCTAGGGACGCGACGATCTAGTTGTGGGCCAGCAGAGGGTAACATTTATACCGAATTTGGCCTGTAACCAAATGTATGATATGCTATACGTATAGCCTAGTTTATATGTTATAAATATTTGTTATATGGTCTGGTTATACCTGAACTTGGTTAAAGATGTTCAATGGTCAGATACAGATCATGTTATAACGATAATTGAATAAAAGTTATGGTCTACTTATAGATAGAATATTACACGACGTAATAATTGTATACATATAATAGCCTATATTTTAATACTAAATTAATTAATTACAATAACGGCTTTAAACATGTGACATGCCTACGTTTTTTGGGCCTTTTCTTTTCAATGGGCCTGCGTCAACGTCACGTGACTCTCGGCAAACCACGTTGGTTAAAGACGGCAATGGAGCTTGGTTAGGAAATAGAAAGATATACCATGAAAATATCTTCCCGTAACGGGGCAAACAAGGTGTCATTTGTCATCTACGTTTCGAGGCGATTGCAACGGTGCCATGCATGACCATATTTGACTATGTTTCAGGGTAGTAATTAGCTGTCGATTTTGGAGGCCTTTATAGATAATAACCAGCTATAGATTTGCTACCCGATTGAGTTTTCTGACAAATTACATGTTATTTAGCATCTACATTAGCAGCTGAGTCCAATGAGATCAAGCTCGACCTTCTGCCACACAGAGATCATGCCCTAGACCATAGGTGTACCATGTAAAATACAGGGGCCATGTAGTGTAGGGGGCCGTGTAGGGCCGTGGAGTGTCATGCTTTGTGTCATTGGACTCAGCTCAATGTGTAGATGCTAAATAACATGTCATTTGTCACAAACTTTTATCGGGAAGCAAATCAATAGCTGGTCATTATTGATTAAGGCCTCCAATTTCGACAGCTAATTACTACCATTAAACATGTTTGAATGTGTTCATGTGTGGCACCGTTGCAATCGCCTGGAAGCGTAGATATTGAAGGACATCTTGTTTGCCCTCTTACGCACCGGCGCTACAAGAAATTACTCAGCAAGTGCTCCATCTTGTTGCACCTCACCCAGCGGCTCGCTTACAAGATTTTGGTCTGAAGTTCTACCCAAACCTACACCCTAGCCATCCAACATGCATATCTGAGAATCAGGCCTCTCTTTAATAATGACAAAAAGTTATGAGAGAAACACACATTAACTTTTTGTTATCTCATAAGCGGCGTGGTGCCGGCTCCTTTTGACCTTTTGACCCCCGACTTCAAAAACGTGGCCACAGGCCAGCTGTGTCTACACACCTTTAGCCACAAATGTACACCTCCATCCCACAAAAAATGGGGACTAGAAATTAACCTCTGTCTTATGTACATTTACTGTACTGTTGGAGGTCACGCCCCTTTGCCGACCTTTTCGAGATAGCTAGGGATGCTAAAATGTTTACACACATTTCCCGGGGCCCCGTGTACGACATATCCGAGATTTGGAGTTCTAGCCCTTAGAGAAAAAAAGTTTTCCCAAATGGAGTGTCATTTGGACAAAGCCCCTCAGAAGTGTAGCCTGCAAGACCTAATGGTTCAGAAAACAGTTTTTGAAATAGGAAGGTCCTACCGCCCTGAAATTTTAATACCTTGTTCTAGGGCCTAACTGGGACCTCTGCACCGAAACTTGGCCCGGTCGGACCCCGAGGGCAGGAAGGGGGGGCCCTTCCTGTCCGAGACTTGGCCCGGTCAGACCCCGAGGGCAGGCCCCCCCTTCCTGCCCTCGGGGTCCGACCGGGCCAAGTTTCGGTGCGGAGGTCCCAGTTAGGCCCTAGAATAAGGTATTAAAATTTCAGGGCGGTAGGACCTTCCTATCTCAAAAACTTTTTCCACCACATTCTGAACCATTAGGTCTTGCAGGCTACACTTCTGAGGGGCTTTGTCCAAATGACACTCCATTTGGGAAAACTTTTTTTCTCTAAGGGCTAGAACTCCAAATCTCGGATATGTCGTACACGGGGCCCCGGGAAATGTGTGTAAACATTTTAGCATCTCTAGCTATCTCGAAAAGGTGGAAAAAGGGGCGTGACCTCCAACAGTAGAGTAAATGTATATGACAGAGGTTATGTTTCTATTCCCCATTTACTGTGGGATGTAGGTGTACATTTGTGGCTTAAGGTGGGTAGACACAGCTGGCCTGTGGACACGTTTTTGAAGTCTGGGGTCAAAAGGTCAAAAGGAGCCGGCACCACACCGCTTATGAGATAACAAAAAGTTAATGTGCATTTCTCTCATAACTTGTCCTTAAAGTGACTGTCAACGTATGCTTTTGGCGACTGGGTTGCCATACCACAAAGGTTCAAAATAGTTTTTCATCAACCCCCAAACCTTGACATTCTTTCTCATTATAACAAGATATTTCTCGAATCTCATCCACTTCTGAAATTGTATATATGAATGAAATTCATAGCATCCGCGTTTACATGGCACATCTGATCCGCATAGATTTCTATGCGTCATAGATCTCTTCCTAAAATGTGATCCGAATGTACTGTATACATGGCAGTAACAAAAGTGTCCGTTAAGTCTCGTGCATAGAAATCTATGCGGAACAGATGTGTCCATGTCAATAAGGCTAGTGAGGTTATAGCACTATTTATTCTCACCCACCCCATCTTGAATTGAAGAGATAGATTTTTTTATTTTAAACATAGCAATAACAATGATCATTTGTGTACATCAAGCGAGGCACGAAACCACACCATCAACTAAGTTGCTTGTTCTCTTGCATCTTCCTCATCCTCGCTGGTGTCTGGACTGACCAAGCCCATCGGATCACATTCCTCTTCCTCACAAACATCAAGGAGGACAGAGGCCAATGGACCTAGAGCAGTCTTATACCGCTGCAGGACCATTTGATGTCGTTCTTCCACTTCCGCAAGTCTTCTTGCCAAGAGACAGTGAAGTCCATTTTCATCTTCTACAAGTAGAGGACAGAAAACCCAACGACGTTAATATATATTGAAACATCCCCCACTAATTGAATACATTAAATGGGATCCCCAAAACTTGTCTTTAACTTACCGTATCTTGCAAGCTCCGTCTTGAGGGCCACTCCCAGGTTCTGCAACCACGTACAGTGCTGGGCCATCTCCAACACCAGGATAGGGAGCTCCTCTTCCAGCCGTGTTTTCAGCATTTCCTGGTCGTGCAGTCGTTTCTTGACCCCGATTGTTACTAATGATCCAAAATATTAAGATCAATACATGAGTATCTGGCATAACATTTAGCAATGCAACCATAATGGAAACAGAATTTAGAAATGATGTTTCTTTCCCAAAATCGTTTTATATATTACAAAACCACCATTATATTTAATATATCATTTCAGGATAGTTCACTATTCCGATATACTGCATGACATTTTAAAAGCATTGAAAAATGCATACCACTGCCATAGTCCTCCCATGGCCATATTGCGCCAGTGCTCTGTCCAGCCAAAGAGTGGTCAACCAAGGCCACATCAATCCTTTTGGAGAGGTCTGCAACAAGACTGTTGTATTTATCAATCTCCTGGAGAAGGCGCTTTTTGTCTTCCGTCAACTTTCTTCGGAGACGATGGCGAAGCTTGTTGCTGTCTAGATTGTTTAGGAGAAACGTAATATGCAGACACAAAAACCTTGTATAGGTTATATTAAAAACAATATAGATACATTGTTAGGTATACCGGATAACTCAAGAAAAAGCCTACATACCATTCTGACGGTAGAGGGTTTGTTTCTGTTGCTTTAGACCCAGATGGAGACCCTCAATGGACTGCTGGAGAACGTGCAGACCCGTTACTGGGGTCTCTGTAGATATCCGTTAGGGTGAAATTAAGCTCAGTGTACTGTATTCTATACAATGCAACCGAGTTTTCTAGATTTTTGCAGCACTAATGCTTCACTGATTGTGTATTATTTTGATTACCGTTTGAACACAAATGTCTGTAAGGAAACTGCAAAAAGGCATGTATATTGTTCTGTCCTCACCGCTCTCTGCCCATTCCTTGACTTCAGCAATCCACTGTACAGCCATTGCATTTGAGCACTGCAGGTCCTTCTGCAGTTGTGACAGCCTCTCTGCCTCTTCTTCTGCCCTTTTAGATGTCTAAAATATTTACAATAATTACAATAGGAACTCAGTCTGCCTAACAACTGGCACAAAAACATACATGAATATGAAACATACCTTCACATATCTTGTGGAGAGGGCCTTGTGTAGCGTCTCTGCTTTGTGATGGTTCCAACCCATTGCATGCACAGTGAGCATGTCCACACGTGCTGGTATAAGGAGAATTACATTATGTTCTGCAATCTATGAGCAATATTAGATGATAGCATAAACTCAGACCAAAGTGACTTACCTGCTTTTGACATGTACTTTGTTGTCAGGGCACAACGGGAGAGGTAGCTGTTTATTTGCTCCACCTCCTCACCGGCAGTTGTGCCTGCTCCCTTCTGATTCCGACCACTCCATTTTATCTGTTGCAAGGATGGGTGGATTTGGGGTTCATTAGAGCCAATGAAGCAGTTGGAAAACGTGGACAAATATTATGGAAAAGGAATTCAGCTTAAAGCTGTCCATTCCTATAGTAACACATGGCGTATTCATTTGAAAATAACAGATAACAGACATACCTCACACTTGGTAGCATGAGCTCTTGCATGCATGATGCTCAGGAAGGGCTTCATTTCTGTGAGGCTCTTGAGAGCTGGAATGACCGAAGCAACTTTTTGTAGGTATGGCCAGTATTTGCATGCCACATCCATAGCAAAAAACTGTGCCTTGCTTGGGAGAAGCTCCCTTTGGAGATACATAGGATACGCAAATATCTCTCCTCGGTACATGTTAAGGGCTTTTAAAAGGAAGCCATGCCGACACACCGCAACCTCAACGCCTTCCTCATCCAGTTTAGAGGCCCGCCTAGAGGTCTCCCTTGCTGCTGCCCATTGAGAGTCTCCACATGTGCCTCTCCCCTTTATCTGTGAATATAGTGCATACACATATTGTTAATGTAATTCACGACAAAAGAGTAGGGAGTATGGAATACTTCTAGAAGTCCAGGAAATGCAATGATTCCTTTAGTAACAGAACTATTTGAGTGTTTAAACTTAGCTTAAACTTACATTCTTCACCGCCATCTGTATTGTGTTGACAAAATCAGACACCTCACTGTCTTTGGCTAGAAATAGCCCATCAAAAAAGGGAGTGTCATTAGATCTAGGGGAAAAATATATAACATCCATTACCTACTCTTGTTGTCACTTACAGTCACGACTCAATTACCAAAGAGAACTTAAAGTGCACCTTCCAGTATGGCCAAAGCGATAAAGCTTCCTGTTGCCATCTGCTGACACTGCTACCATTTCAGGTGTGCAGGCAGGGCAGGTGAAAGGGGTATCACAGCAGAGCTGGTCTTTCTCAAAGGAGGCGTATGCAAACTCAAGAAAGCTCCTCTGCAGGGCATCCCCGTTGATCTGTCCAGACTAGAAAGTATATCAGAATATGGAAAACATTTTTGAGATAGTCAAAAAAAAAATAAAAAAATTGCTGACAATATTGGTGAGCATAATAAATAGTATTGCTGATGTCACTTACTCTTCCTGCACACAGTGTGCGATGTTCCAGCATTTTTGCAAGGGCTTGCCTGGAGAATCCAGGTGAGATCAACTTCAGCTCCTGAAAGGTGTTGAGGAGGTCCACCGTGTAGATTGTGGAAGCATTTGCAGAAGCTGGCTAATATCCACTCCTGACTAGGTCTCTCACATCAGGGGCCCACTGCTGCAGGCATGTTTGGCACACATAACGTGGCAAATGCAAATCATAACGCCCTAACGAAAAAAACAACATTAGTCATAATCATTGACACATATTGTATATTAGACTAACAGAAGTCTAAATAGAGAACTGGTTTCTACCATTGATGGTAATCAAGATGACTGGTTTCCCAGCTTCCACTGTGAAGCTAGGGACCTGGCAGGTGCAGTGCTGTGCTGGCATTGTGGGTAAAATGCGATCTGTCGAAAAGAAAAGTGAACATTCTGTATATGGCAGCAGACTGAATAAACAAGATAAGGATCAGGAAGTCTAGACAGGTAGATTTGTCAGACCTTACCTTGCTCATGTGTGGCATATATTCCAGTCTCTCCTCTTGAGATACATGTGGATGGGGGAATGGCTTTAAAGAAGCCATCCACCACGCTGTCCCTGTTGTGGAGTGGCCGTTTGCTGTGGTTATGCATGTCGCAGGCCCCACAAAACCACTGCTCCGGAAGGCACTCTCTGCACCTAAGCAGACAAAACACTCAAGTCAAGTCACTCAATTTATATGATATACTTTTTTTAGTGTACATAGATACATTCTATTATTTGATTGATGAACATCCAACCTTATAACAGCCGGCTTGTGGCAGAAGCAACACAATGGCTTGCCAACAGCCTCAGATTCCAAAAGGCATCTGAGGTGGTACGGCCGTGCTTCCTCCCAACGGTCAGAGGCTTTCTGCTGCCTAACAGACCACGATGATGCTGCGCTTCTCTCAGGCTCAGCAGGACAGGGGCTTGAATCCAGTAGGGCAGAAAGCCTCTCCATGTTTTGTTCTGCAAATAAAATATAACCAAATGATCTACATTCTATATACAGTATTTGGATTTCAGAATTAAACACTGTATATTTACCAAACATCTCTTGAGGATTTTGCTGTGCTCTGGGTAAGGGCAAGGAATCCTCTGAAGGAAGTGCCAACACCTCAGTGTCCATGCCTGTTAAACAGTACATGACAGATTAATATATCTCTACGGCAGACACTCAAGTGCTTGCACTGCTGCAAGAAACTCATTTGACAGTAAGTACGTCAATCAAACGGTCGTACGGCACTCCCTCTCCCCCGCTCCCATGTACTTGTACTTGGAATGGGTAGAGTCAGCGTTGAAGGAGAGGGGGTAGGACCATTTGAGTTGTGTATTTTCAAAATCTGCTGGCGTTTCGCAAATCCCATACCCAACCTTTAACGGTCCAAATGTTACAAATCGACTTTGACCCACGGGAACGAAAAATCGAATAATAGAAAATTCTGACCCATCCCTAATTGCCATGGGTAATTGTTTGTCACCAAATTAAACTAATCTGAATTTGCACATAAACAAACCTGTAGTTAGGCCACTCCATCGGTCTGCACGGCCTGTATGGCCCGCACGGCCTCCACGTCTCCCTCTGGCCTTGCCGCGTCCGCTCCGTTTGGTTGAGCTCCGTGGTGAATCCCCTCCAGATCTTGCCCGATTGACATTCTCCGCAGCCTCCTGTGTGTTTAAGTCCAACATCTTGTTAGACGGAGTTTCTGAGGTACTGAAACATTCATTTCATGTACAAGTTCAAGTTCAGTTAATGTACAAAAGGTTGTTACCATGGCTTCTGCAAGGAATTGGTCATGCATCAACCCAACGGCAAGGTGTCTTCCTTCTGTGCGGGGGTCACGGAGATCCAGGTCAAACAACTTGTCCATAGCAACACGAGAGAAAAGTTACAGCGATAGAATGAATAGAACTACTGCCGACAATCGATCTTGAGAATGCTTGTAAGATTAGCAGTCCTATCTATATGTCGCTCGAGAGCAGCGTCATAGAGCTCGTAAATTCGCCCCTTCCGGTAGGCCCCTCATGGGACCTCTGAGATCGAAAAATATGAATGGGTTTCAATGGAGAGAAAGTAATTATTTTCTGGTCCCCGTCTTTATATGTGCTGGATTACACATATGTATACGTAGCGGAAGAGTCTGAGCCAGGCTGAGCCAAAGTCGGCGCATTTTCCACATAGCCTGCATTAATAGAGTCATTTTTTAGTTTTTATAGTTTTTTATAGCTGCTAGGCGTAAAGAGTTCACCTTTCAAAGCGGGATGTTTATTGCGGGGGAGGAGCCACGGCGGCAGTCGTGATCGTAATTTCCGGTTAGTGCACCACGGAGTACTCGATTTGGAACAGCACTCACATCTGAAAAAATAACGTAGTAGATAGTACGGATAGTATACTTCCTTTAAGTATACTCATGGAAGTACAGGTATTGGAACACGGCAGCCTTAACAGCATAGCCTATTTGTATAATAAGGGAAATAATTACTTTTCCAAAGCCAAAACTTACTTTATTTTTCAAGTTTTACAAAGAAGAAATCTAAAAATCATTGTACAAGATACTGTTCGTGTGTGTGTGTGTGTATGTGTGTGTGTGTGTGTGTGTGTGTGTGTGTGTGTCTGTGCGTGTGCGTGCGTGTGTGTGTGTGTGTGTGTGTATAACACGCTATTTTATGTTGAAATGCGACGTAATCCAGTGTTCACGAAAAGTACACTGTCAACGTATGCTTTTGGCGACTGGGTTGGCTCTCAGATATACGTGTTTCTAACAAGATGATATCATTAAAAGTTACATAAAGTAACAGTTTAATAACACAAACGCAGGAAGCACGTGAGCTGCTAGTTTAGCGAAAGCAACCTGACGTCGTTGAAACATGCGAGCGAGCCGATCAAATCCTAATAACTATAAAACTAAAGATCAGACACAATCACTGACTAAAGATTATGCAAGTAAAAAGTATATTTCTCGCTAGAAATGTTATTAGAAACACGTTTAACGGTGAATCGGTCCTAAAATATTGCATTTCCCATTCAGATAATAAAGATTAATAAAGATCATACACATTCACTGACTGAAGATTATGTAAGGAAAATGTACATTTCTCGCTAGAAAAGTCATTAGAAGCGCGTTTAATGGTGTATCTGTCCTAAAATATTGCATTTCCCATTCAGATAATAAAGATTAATAAAGATCATACACATTCACTGACTGAAGATTATGTAAGGAAAATGTACATTTCTCGCTAGAAATGTCATTAGAAACGCGTTTAATGGTGTATCTGTCCTAAAATATTGCATTTCCCATTCAGATAATAAAGATTAATATAAGATACGCCGTGTTCCGGAGCCGCGGGGGATTCTGGGAATTGGGGTTCTCAGTTGACAAATGGGGCTTTTGTTAACTTGTTTTGTTGTTAGGATACAAACGTGTCTCCCCCCCTCAACAAACGTGTCCCCCCCCCCCCCCCCCTTCAACTAACGTGTGTCCCCCCCCCTACAATCGTGTGTCGTCGTCCCCCTCAACAAACGTGTCTCCCCCTCCCCGGTCAACAACAGTCTCCCCCCCCCCCCCCAAACAATCGTGTCCCAAACCCCGAAACCCGCCTCCACAGCGGCACACGTGGATACTGTAGGTATAACACGCTATTTTTTACGTTGAAATGCTACGTATCCAGTGTTCATGGAAACGTGCACCGTCAACGTTTTTTCTTGGCGACTGGGTTGCTGGGTTGGTGTGTCCCCCCCCCCCCCCCCCCCCCCCTACAATCGTGTGTCCCCCCCCCCCCCCCTCAACAAACGTGTCTCCCCCCCCCCCCCCCCCCTCCCCGGTCAACAACAGTCTCCCCCCCCCCCCTAAACAATCGTGTCCCAAACCCCGAAACCCGCCTCCACAGCGGCACACGTGGATACTGTAGGTATAACACGCTATTTTTTACGTTGAAATGCTACGTATCCAGTGTTCATGGAAACGTGCACTGTCAACGTTTTTTCTTGGCGACTGGGTTGCTGGGTTGGTGACACAAACCAGCACCGCAAACTTTCTCTCCCGCTTGAGATGACGTGTTTCTTTATAGTGTAACGACCTCGCCGGTGACATAATCATGTCGAGTCATTAGTTGAAGGTAGTTTTAATGGACCAAAAACCAGGTCACTGAAACCCGTAACATTGTAACAACATTGAAACCAACAGCTGAAAACCGGACCCAAACAAACCCCGGTTACCCCGGCAACACGGTCTCACTCGCGTGCAGGCCCCCACCCTCCTGTTCTTCCAAGGCCCTCCCCCAGCTGACCTAATGATTCGCCCCACACGCTGTTTGACAAGAATAACATTACAATACATGCACATAGAACAACTGGCATAACGGACAACGAAATATAATGTAACACATAACACACAAACTATTTAACTGTCCCAGGGTCGCTACAATAGATTCATGGGTCTGATTCGCCGATTTCCCATGCTGATATCCCGAAAGATTCTCGGGCATCTTCGACAATTTGGCTATAGATTGTCTCATTACACGCTAAATAATATAATTATAGCCTAATTATATATATAGGTTTTGGCATAAACATAACTAGGGTGCACTGTACTATCTGCGCACACCCTTTCTGAAGCCTCTCTCTCGCTCTCTCTCTCTCTCTGTCCCTCCCGCTCTCTCTTTCTCTCTCTCTCGTAGCGTTTTGTGGAGAACGTTAATTGTCTTAGAACACTCCCATTCAGAATGCATTGGTTTACATTTCGTTTTGTGTAACACGCAAAAAGTCGGACTATCGTGCTCGGGAACACGCTTCAA
This sequence comes from Pollachius pollachius, assembly GCF_949987615.1. Taxonomy (NCBI): domain Eukaryota; kingdom Metazoa; phylum Chordata; class Actinopteri; order Gadiformes; family Gadidae; genus Pollachius; species Pollachius pollachius. The sequence continues at coordinate 33,554,462 of NC_136935.1, read as the reverse complement.
TAGATTAACGTTCGTGCGCAGGAGCACGCAATGGCGTGATACCGGGTTGAGGAGTATGACTGAGAGTTGATGCTGCTTGTGTATGTGCAGTCCTTTCGTTCAGTCTATTTTTCTTTCATATTTTCTCCTTTTCTTTAATACATTTTTTTTTTTTTTTTAGTAAAAGTATCAACGCTAAAACATGTGCGTATAATATCGTTTTTTGCGTGAGGGAATCGTGATACCTTTCTAGTATCGTTATACCGTGCAACACTAGTACCGACAGAGATATATGGTTGTTTTGCTTTCTTCTGACAAATGTAATTATTGTAAGTCGCTTTGGTTTAAAGTGTCTAAATGCCCAAAATGTAAATGTAACTGTAAATAGAGTGAGCTGTGATACTCTCCTACACATACTGATAGTTTGACAATATGTGGCTGCTGTTGGCTCAACAGTGACTTGAGGGTTGTGTTAAATTAATATATAAGCAGCATTTGTGTGTGTGTGTGTGTATGTGTGTGTGTGTGTGTGTGTGTGTGTGTGTGTGTGTGTGTGGGTGTGTGTGTGTGTGTGTGTGTGTGTGTGTGTGTGTGTGTGTGTGTGTGTGTGTGTGTGTGTGAAATTAAACAAATGTTAAAGAGCAAGTGAAGCCACTTGCGTAGCTAGAATTCGATCACTAAAGAGCAAGTGAAGCCACTTTTTCAGCTAGAATTCGATCACTATGAGATTAAAAAAAATGTCTATTGGGCTGACGTTTCTAGGGGCTTGCTATTCCTGTGGTTATGTGACTGACGGCAACTTTGTGCAACTTTTTTAATACCGTTGTTGTAGATGAGTGTTATAATGAACGAGCTAGTGTATAAAATGTGCCACACATCGTGGCGTCATGCTTTTAAGTGTTAAGCCTAATCCTCACTCGGACGCAGACATTAAATAAGTCACTGCTCGGACTTAGCTTCCCCGTCCACACACACCCTGGCATTATGCTATAGGTGTCCGGGAAGCCTAACCCTCTCTTGGACGCTAACATCAATTAATTGGCTGAAGCATTTACATGCTTCACAGAGCAGTGGAGATGGGAGATCAGATGCCCCTTCGCCAGCGGCCGGGGGCTTCTGCAGATATTTCCTGAGCTTGTCTGGACAGTTAAAGACCAACTGTTAGATAAAGTTAGCCTATTACATGAAAGAGTATATAGCTTCTGCTGCAGAGAAGCCATCAAGCTACTACAAATGAAATGTCTACACCTGAACTGCATTTTAATGTTAACCCAAAATGACATTCCTCTATATTGGGCTTTCCTTTCCTCCCTCCCTTTTCTCAGTTTTCTAAACTGTGCACCTGAAGGCCTGGACCTTTCCATTGTGGACAACTTTGTGTGTTATCAGTCAGTCAGCTATCTTCCTCATCGATTCTTTCATCTCTAACTTGTGATGCGCATCAAACAGTAACCCCTCGTCCCACCTTCAGTGCACAGATTATCAATTGTGAGGAACAGCGCTGCATGGTGTATTTATTTCATTCTTTTTTTATTTATCTGTTAACTCAAGGCAGAAAATGAGGAAAGGCTCTCTGCGAAAATTATGTGTATTTGTATTAATTTGGTATATATTTATTTCCTTTGAGGGCAACCCGCGCCCAGCAGAAGGTGGGGTGCCCCAGTGGCCCCAGTCTTCATGGCCAATGTATTTAGCCGGCCCTGGATATGATATTGATCACACTGAGTCAGGTAGAAAGATCAGGGAACAAATTACGAAAAAATAAAGAACAAGTGAAAACACAGACATGGCTGGCAACTGCTGGACTCTGACAACGTGAAGCTTGTTCTTGACGGAGCAAACAATCGTTGGGACTAGGTAAGAGAAAGGAGGGGGCGTGGCTATGTCTGTAGGTGAGAGTCAGGAGGGGGCGTGGCTATGTCTGTAGGAGAGAGTAATGAGGGGGCGTGGCTATGTCTATAGTTGAGAGACTGGAGGGGGCGTGGCTATGTCTGTAGGTGGGAGACAGGAGGGGGCGTGGCTATGTCTGTAGGTGAGAGACAGCAGGGGGTGTGGCTATGTCTGCAGGTGAGAGTCAGGAGGGGGCGTGGCTATGTCTGTAGGCGAGAGTCAGGAGTGGGCGTGGCAATGTCTGTAGGGAAGAGAGAGGAGGGGGCGTGGCTTTGTGGTAGAGCGATATGCAGTGATTCGGCTCTTGTGGCCTGACCGGAAGTCTCCTCTGTAAAGCCCACACACATATTGTTTTTCTTCTCAGCTTATTTCATGAAGGATTAACTTGAACATATGATTCTTGACTATGCAGTGACTTTTTAACCATGGCAATCTGGGAACCATGGAATAAAGCGCTGATAAACTGCATGTTCTCTTATGATATGTTCTCCTTTTTTTGTAGTCTGTCAACGTATTCGCAAGTGTTTTCATTGGAAGAAGGATCATTGTTTCCAGCATAGCCTTGTTGAATGTGCTTCTTTCTGCCTACTTATCAGGGTAAGCCGGTGGACATGATTTATGGATGCCCATTATCTATTGATCAGGTATTAGGAATTGGGAAATAACCTTTATTCAAGTTAAACTTTTGCAGCTTTTTTTCCTAAACTGATGAAAAAAAAACAATGGAACTAAAATATATTTTGTGGCTGGACGGTATTCTAACAGAAAGGAGTAAAGGTAAGCGTTCTTTTTCAATAATTCAACATTAATCTCTTCTTCCAAATCGTTTTTCCCCTCCCTCCCATTCCCAGACCGTATTCAAAGTCACAAACTCACCGACCGGCCCACTCACTCATTCATCACCTGCCAAACTAACTCACTCACCAAATCACTAATCTGCAATCCAGCAGTCCTACTATGTTAAAGCAGTGCTTACTTCGTAACTGAGATATTCTACCAAAGAAAGAGAAAGAGAATTAATTTGCGAGAGTTAAGGAAGTCTCCAGAAGAGGACTTTAATGAGGATATTTCTACAGTGGCCGCTCTACATGGTTCTGATCTAAAGCAAAAGGAAGGGTCACGCCCCATGCACCCAGATTTGAACTTGTCTGCCATCGGATTCGAGGTTATTCGTCTAAAGATTATTTCTCTGAAGTCTGATTTGTGAGACTTCCAAACCACTGACTCAGTCCCTGTGATTCAGTGGTTCACTCCTGACATAACGAGCCAGTGAGAACCAAAACACAACACGGAGCATCTTACCTTACATCAAAGAGGCAACAAATCAAGTCGTGTCTCCCCTGTCATTTTCTCACGTCTGCGTCCGACCAGATTAATGGCTCCACTAACAGGGCTTTTTGTTTTCGCTAAACATGGCGCATTCATCGCATAATTACATCGCTTTGCACTTTGTCACCGCCCCCACACTAAATAACTGCTTGCACTGTGTGCTATGTTGTGTTGTGTGTGCGTGTCTGCTAATCCTCAGCCACTTCTTGTGTGGGCAGGAAGGTGGGATAAACTAATGTTGCATCGCCAGGCAAGCCTCCAAAGCAGCACTTTGTTGTTACACGCAGGTGGAAACGCAGAGGTCTGTGGTCCTGTTTTCAGACAGAAGGTATTTCAGAAATGTCACGTCACTCTGCAGATTCATTCCCAAAGTTAACAAGATGGTAGCAAGTGAAAAAGTAGCAACAGCTATATTTTCTATTGAATAGCTTCAGCGACATTTTATTGTATTGAACCGACAATATTCACATTCAGCGTACTGGAGAGGGAGGGCAGATGGAGAGGAGGCAAGAGAATTAATCTCATTAATAAAACGCCCCAAAAACGGAGAGGAAACGATTAAGCAAGCACATGGGGAAACAGAGGGAGAAAAACAGAGAGGTGTCTGAGAGAGACGAGCGTGACGATGGAGCAGGCAAAGCAGAGGAAGACACACACACACACACAGACACACACACACACACACACACACACACACACACACACACACACACACACACACACACACACACACACACACACACACACACCAGAGCCAGAAGGAGACTGGAAGCCCTAAACATGCCAACAGAGATCCTGCCCCCAGAACAAGCAGAGACCCCGGGCCGTAACACCCCCCTCACCCGTCCCTCTCTCCTTGGGTAGACGTGGGAGTGCACACGCCTGCACGGATACAAGCACGTGTAACAGGGTGTGTTCTCACGAGTGTGTGTTTCCGTGGGTGTTAACGTGCACAAGTGTGTGTTTGTGTACCTACCGGATTTGGTGTGTGTGTGTGTGTGTGTGTGTGTTTTTGTAAGTGTGTCCTTTCCGTGTGTACTTACGTGCCGTTTGTGAGTTTGTTTGTGTGTGTGTGTGTGTGTGTGTGTGTGTGTGTGTGTGTGTGTGTGTGTGTGTGTGTGTCTGTGTGTGTGAGCGCACGTCTCCTGAAAGCCCTTAAGAAAGACGGCTAGGCCGGGCTTGTAAAACAAAGCAGGAAACTCTTGACTCAAGTTAAGTGTGTAATGTTAGGCTGTGGACGAGGAGACTCTTGCTAAGTGATCAATAACTCCACACCAGCGCTGCGCAGCTCTTTCTCCCGCTCTCTCTGACAGCTGTAAATGACCCCGGACGCCCCTTCTCGACACAAAGTAGCACCTCGGAGCCACGGGGGCGGCTGCCGCTAAATCACCCCAAACTACAGCCAATCTAAGAAACAATACCAACTCTAATACTGCAGATCCCACGAGCACGCGACAAAACAATACGTCCTTCACTGCAAACAGAGAGAGAGAGCTGCAACATTGGTGAGCTCCATAGGTCAACGGCTGATTGGCTGTCAGTGGGGTCGACAGGGTCGTTTCCATGGAGATGTCTGTGTCACAGTGTGTCTTCAACAGGTTCATAGCCTGCCTTATCGGATCTATCACAACACATTTTAAATCTTTGTGTGTTTGCGTGTATGTGTGAGCCGCCCTGTGTCCATGTGCAAGTGTTTGTGTAAATGGGTCTGTTTCTGGCAGAAGGGCAACATTTCCCCAGCAGTAATTCAATATGGCTTTCTGAGGAGCTGGGAAAGAAAGAACTAATAAAAATGTGCAGAAATTGTTTAGTTTGAGGCGAAACTAGCTGTCCACAGTTAAGCCTATTAGTGGTCCACCAGTCCACAGGCCAGTGTGTTTGTGTGTGTGTGTGTGTGTGTGTTTGTGTGTGTAGATAAGTGTCTGTGATGTGTGTGTGTGTGTGTGTGTGTGTGTGTGTGTATGTATACGTTTGTGTGTGTGTGTGTGTGTGTGTGTGTTTGTGTGTGTAGATAAGTGTCTGTGATGTGTGTGTGTGTGTGTGTGTGTGTGTGTGTGTGTGTGTGTGTGGCTTAGTGTTTGTGTTATTCGGTTGGCATGTGTGAATAAATACATTTTTGCTGGAGAAATATTAGCTTGTTATGTAAAACATTCTCCTCCCTCCATAACTCGCGGCCTGATTCCTTAACGGCGGATCCTAAGAAGGCTTCAGTGTGTAGAGAACTAGATCTAGAGCGATCACCCGGGACACAGGGTGGTAACATCTAAACATGGCTGTGTTCACGACTAGTTTAGCTAGCCATTTGTTGTGTTCAGCCCTTGTGTTAAATAAAAACCTACATTGATCTCACTGTACATTCACACACAGAGATAACAGACGTGCCTGAGGGCCAGTGGCGCCAGCTATCCTAGACAACATGGCCGCCATCGACCATGGATCCAAGGATCCAACCTTCAGCCGCGAGGCCTTGCTCGGTGGTTTCATAATGTGGTTCTGATCGCGGAGCCCTGTGGCTCTGCTGCTTTAGAGACGGTTGCCATGGAACCGCGGTAGTGGTAGCCAGAGAACCAGCGGTCTCTGGGCTCTTGGCTAGCTTTAATACGCTGGACCAATCAGAGCGGTGGTTGGACCGTGCTGAACAGCGCGTTCCGTCTGGTCACAAAGAAGAAAGAAAAAGGCTTGAAAGATGGGGCTCTTTACTCTGAAGACTAAATTAACTTCTCACAAAGGGCTTGAAAGTATTGCTGTATCTAGAGCACCCATTAGACTTAGCCAGGGTTAAAGAAAAATGCAATTGATATGTCTTGGACTCGAAAAGAATGGGCCAAGACAACAACTTCATCAATTAGGTCCTAAAAGACCTCTACAGAGTCAGATTGAGCTGAAAGTCTTACAATTACCTTACAATAAGGACATACTGTGTTGAAAACTAAAAAAAATAATAAATAGAAAGACTTAGTCACCCGTGGCCCAACTGGCACGAACATACTGTTATCTCTCAATCATAAAGAATATCCAGTCTAGAGCATCTCAAGAAAAAAAGGTGTTCATCAAAAGTGGAAAATTTAACAAATGAAATGTAACTTTACAAATGAAACTACAATTATTAGTGCACTTATGAAAAACTTTTTAAACAAAGAACGAATGAATTAATAATAAATAATACCGTCAATGTTTTGTATAATTTTAACTCATTTTTGTCTAGTTAACCTCCCAAAATCGGTATGTTCCATTGAGCCATTGATCATTATTCAAATGTAAACGTGGCGAGCCAACACACAAGTGACTGCCCTCTCCGCTTAGCGCCACAGAACGACACGGGGCTCGTTAGCTGAACTGGGCGTCCCGGGCGTCCCGGGGATCCCTTCCCCCTTCTGTGTAAGGAAGTGGGTGTATTTATAAGAGCCAGGGTGGAAGAACGCAGCTTTTTTTGTTCCGTTAATTTTGATGAGTAATTTACAGATTTTAAATTACATCCAATGTGACCATTAAAAAATAACTGTTACTATCTTAGTCGCGTTTGCTCTTCACAGTAGAGACTCATAATGTGTAATGTGTTGTATATATTAATAACACTATTAATATAGTGGATACATTATTAAGGCATTCATGAGCCTTTGATCTAATTAGAATAAATTAATTCAGACATGGTAGACGTCAATTGCATAAATATATATAGATGCAACATATATATATATATATATATCTTTATGACAAGCAATGGGTTTGTGCATTTGTTGTGTGCGTGTGTGGGTGCAGCAACAACCAAAAGCTGTTTGATGTAGCCATCAGTGTGAAGTAGATTGTGTTAAGCGACTACACTATCCCCATCCACTCACTTCTTTATATGTCTTCCGAGAGACGCAAGCAGACTGCACCCTTTGACGAGCAAACAAACCTCCCAGCGGTGACGACCCATATGCAGGAATACAACGTTTGACTCCAAGCCCAAAGGTTCTGAGTTCAATTCCCTTGTGTCCACAGCCTAACCTGTAGGTGACCTTGAGCACGATGCCCTTCATGACAAGTATGTGGTTTCACTGGGATTCGCTTTCGTTAAAAATGTCTGCAAAATGAATTAATGCGTAGGTATAACAAAGTAATTTACTATCGCCATTAAGCTTCCATTGCATATGTTATATGCAATTTTTGTGGAATTCCAAATACATACATATGCATACATTGTGTAGTCATTTTATCTCTGTTTTTCTTTTCTAGAGTGGAACAAAATATGCTATCATAACAACTTTATCCGCTTGCTTCGGGTTTAAAATCTTAAGTAAATGATAGATCATTTTCAGAACATTTGCCAAAAATTAGCAGCTGGAGACTGCTGCTGCTTCCCTCCAATGAAGTTGCATGTGCGCATGTATGTGTGTGTGTGTGTGTGTGTGTGTGTGTGTGTGTGTGTGTGTGTGTGTGTGTGTGTGTGTGTGTGTGTGCCTGTGCACAGTGGTGTGAGTGCCTGCGTGCGCGCATGCATGGATGTGTGTGCGTGTGTGTGTGTGTGTGTGTGTGTGCGTGTGTGTGTGTGTGTTCGTGTGTGTGTGTGTGTGTGTGCCTGCCCTGCCCTGCTTCCACATGTCCAGCATCTAAAGTGGTTGACTCCTCATCAGGGGGCTATTTTTTTAGCAATAGCTGAAAAGTTCAAACGGCTACAAAATACTCACAGCACCCGCTATATTTTATTAATCTGATAGTAATAGTTGTTTTCAAAGAAAAACGGTCCCGTAATCTGTTTTCAGGGCATTCATGCTACATGCTACTTGCACTTCTGTGTTGTTTCTCAGTTGTTTTTGACGATTGCTTTGGACACTGCACTGCTATAAACTCAATGCACTCGAACACTCAGTCTCTCTGACTCTCTGTCTGTCTGTCTGTCTGTCTGTCTGTCTGTCTGTCTGTCTGTCTGTCTGTCTGTCTGTCTGTCTGTCTGTCTGTCTGTCTGTCTGTCTGTCTGTCTAACTCGCTCTCCCTCTCGCTCTTTCTATCATTGTCTTTATGTATATAGGGCTTGTACATCAGAATGCATTATTGGGATTCTTTTGGGAAATACTCTGCCATGTTGAGACTCCAGCGATTCTAGAGAGAGTTGTAATTCTGTAAAATCTATAATAAACATAAATATACCATGACCTAGGCTAATGAAATGTTGTTTTGCCATGACTCACATGAGAAGCCCTGTGGCCATTTCAAACACAACGTTTTCTGTTGATATTGACTAGTATTCATTACAACACAATGACACAAAGACATACCAACACAATAACTAACACTCCAACGCTCCTATGCATCCAAAATGGCGGGTCTCTCTCTCTCTTTCTCTCTCTCTCTCTCTCTGTCTCTCTCTCTCTGTCTCTCTCTCTTAGCCCAGTGCTGTGGTTGCTTCCTTGGCAACAAGGAAATTCTCAACCCCAATGAGAGGGGAGAGAGAAACAGTTGATCATGAACAGGAATACAAACATAGATTATGAGGAGGATGGTGATTGTGATTTAGATGATGGCGATTATGATGGTGAAGATGGTGAAGACGATGATGAGGAAGGTGGTGATAATGATGATGATGGAGAAGATAATAATGATAAATACAATCATGATGATGAGGGTGAAGGCATTTGTGATGAAGATGATTACTTGGATGACATTGAAGATGATGCATATAATGATGGTTAAGTAAGGTAGATTTATGTTAAAGATGGTGACGATGTTAAGTTGTAGTTAATGGAGATGAGGATGGAAGTCGTGATGAAGATCATCATGGTGAAGGAATTAAAATGAGGGTGGCGGTGATACCGAAATTGACGGTGAAGACAACGTTGATGAAGGCGACAATGATAATGACGAGGAATCCGCCTCCGAAATGCACTCAATGTTTCAAAACCCACTGACATGTGGGCTTGTCGCGCTAACCAGGTCCCTGTGAATGTATTTCTGCCATTAACGCCTCATCCTCTGATCCTCCCGGCCAGCTTCTGCTGCTTCCTGGTTCAGAGCCAATCACAGCGGACAGGAAACGGATTGAGCTGTAGATCTTAAGATGTTGTTTTCATGCGAGGAGGCGGTTGGGAGGAGTGGGGGAACAGATGTTTGATTTCCATGATGGAGTTCAGGTCGTCACGGAGACGCACACAAGCCAGCCGTGCAGTAGGCAGTATCAGCAGTCCTTTCAGATGTCTCTCCATTTCTCTATTTCTCTCATTATCTCTATTTCTCTCCTCTCCCTCCCTCTCTCTCTATTCCTCCCCTTCTCTCTACTTATCTCCACTCTCTATTCCTCTCCTCTTTTATTTTCTCTTCTCTCGATATTTTTCTCTCTCTCTATTTCTTTCCTCTCACTAGCTCTCTCTGTCTCTCTCACTCTCTGTCTCTCTCGCTCACTCTCTACCAACCATACACACAGGCATACATACGGTCATATATCATAAATCAAAATATTAGATATTACATTACATATCTTCCTACATATCCTGTACTCACACACACAGTCTCTCTGAACATCTGACCTACGTGTTTGAGAGCTGCGAAGACATTGCGAATCTTACTTAGCTTTAACCTAATGACACACACATACACACGCACATACACATAAGAAAGCACCCATGCAAATGCAGACACACAAACATGCATACATATAAGCACACACATACACACTCACATACACAGAGGGAGCCCATTAGCAGTAATCTATCTTTAACCTGCCCTCTGGATCATTAATGAGATGTGGGGGGTGGATAGTGAGGTGTAATTAATGACATAACATAGTGGACTGTCCCTCAGGCTAACACACACACACACACACACACACACACACACACACACACACACACACACACACACACACACACACACACACACACACACACACACACACACACACACACACACACACACACACACACACACACACACACACATATACACATGCCCACACTAACACGACCTGAGATTATACATGAACATTGCAGATTATAATGTTTGTTTACCTCTGGAGTGATTCAAACATCACATTCATGGGATAATGAAATATCATCCTGAAAGTGAAGACGATGAATATATGGTAAATGGACTGCAAATATACTGTGCTTTTCTAACCAGTGGCCACTCAAAGTGCTTTGCAATGTTGCCGAGCATTCACCCATTCATTGACACACCAACAGCGGTGTTAACCATGAATGGCAGCCAGCTCGTCCAGGAGCATTATGGGTGAGGTGTCTTGCTCAAGGACACCACGACACTAAGCTAGGAGGAGCCGGGGATCAACCTAGCAACCTTCCAGTTACAAGCCAATCCGCTTTACTTCCTTAGCCACATGCCAACCATATGAAAAAAATTGATTGAAACAAAGAGAGATATATAGATGTATATAGTATAAAAGGTTAATCAATAATCGAATAAAATTGGCAACAAAGCAGAGAGTTGTAAAAGCAGAACTCATTCTATTCATGTGAAAGGAAACTGCAATGTACTTTCCTTTTTAGAAGGTGAAGATTAGTGTGTTGAGCCAACTGTGAGAGAGAAAAAATGAGCAGTTGGAGGCAGAGACAGAAAAAAGGTGACAGTTTGATCCTGCTGCTGTGAGGCTGGAGAAAAGAGCATGACAGTCTTCTAAAGGAGAGTGTGGGCGTAAAGGTTTACAGGAGAGGAGGGAAAAACAAAACCTCAGATGAGGCTCAACTTGACAAATACAGCGGAATGCTTTCAAAATATAAGTTCACCGTTTTACAATTTGTATCAGCCCACATTTGACTTATTGTTTTAGGTTTCAAGAAAGGGAAATATTTTAGGATATTATAAGGACTGACATTTATTTGTACTGTTTTCGATATCAAGAAAGGGAAATATTTTCTGGGAGTGACTTTCTTTACCAGTCATATAGAAGATTGACAGGTTAAAAAAAACAAGATGAAGCTGAAAGTGGGAAATTCCTCGGTTTTTGTTCACACTCATTAATATAATGTGTATGTACACACACACACACACACACACACACACACACACACACACACACACACACACACTCTCACACACACACACACTCACACACACACACACACACACATCAATAACACCGCTCGCACCATACCTGCCAGTCAATCCATCTATCACCACGGTTACGGCCTCGGATGACATCACCAGCCCAATGAGCAGACTCCACCAAACGGCTGAGAGAGGTGAAATTCTCCAGGACAAGGTAAAGAGCGGAACGTTCAATTAATACTCGGAAGGTGTTGTTGTTAGTGGGGCGGGGAGGGGGGTCACCTGGAAAGTGGGGACATGATTGGTGAGAGATTTTCCGCCATCGCTCATCAACGTGATGTGAAAATCCATACGGAAGACGAAGAGTTGCCTCTCTTGCGGCTCCGACCGGGAACGAACGCCAATCGATGGCGAAGGAAATTGGTTGCCGTGGCGTTTGGGTGGAGGAAGGGGGGGGGGGGGGGTTGACGGTAGTGAGGAATTAGCGAGAGATTATTTACGATGGGACATATATATATATATATATATATATCTGTTGACACGTTTGGCAGCCGCGTGCCGGACGAGAAGCCCTTCGTCATGTCCCGGGCGCCTCCTCCCCGCCGTTCCCCCCGAGAGGTTCACGCACACGCTGCACGGAGGGCAGGACGGGCACCGCCGCAGAATGTAATTCTCCTTCTCTTTCTTCCCACACTTTCTCATTTCTATCTTTCTTTTTGTTTACTCCCTGGCGATATCTCTCTTTCATCATGGCTGCCCCGCTCCCCTCCCTGACTTACTCTGTCATTTATCGCTCTTTTCTTTTTTGCTCTAGCTCTCGCACCCCCTCTTTCTCTCTCTTTTTTTTTATCTGTCCATCTCTTCTTGCGTCTCATGCTCATACTATCTACTCCTTCTGCTCTCAATTAAAATCAAGCTCTCTCTTCCTCTTCCTCGCTTTCTCTTTCTTCTGCCTCTTCCTCACTCTCTCCTACATGTCTCTGTTTGTATAACCCTGCCTCTATCCCGTTCCTTGGTCTTTATCCCAGCTCTGTCCCCCTCTATTCCTGTGTCTCACTCTCTCCTCCATCTCACAGTCGTCCCATCCCTTCCTCTTTCTCTATCCCCTGCTATCTTTCCATCTCTGTTGGTCTCTCTCCAATTATCTTTCTATTCAATTAGTATCATCTCTTCCTATTACATTCAAATTAAGTTGCTTTCTCTTTCCTCGTCTAAATTGCACTATATCTCTTAAAAAGTGTAATCTTTATATGAATGATGAATGATGTTTTTTATTTCCGTGTCATGCCACACAAGTGGCCCATCCCACATAGGATTACAGCACACCGATATAACTACACAAAGCGTGTAGTACATATATATGTATCTTGCTCTATTTCTCTATCTCTCTATCCCTCCATCTATGTATCTCTATCCCTTTATCTCTCAATCCCTCGTTCTCTTTCCTTTTATTTCTCTATGTTTCTATCTTTCTATATCTACCCCGCTATCTTATATTTCTCTCAATCCCTCTATCTTTATATCTCTATCAGTCTATCTTTCTATCGCTCTATCCCTCTATCGCTCAATCTCATACCAGGGGACCCAGGAAATAGTCTCTTCATTGTATGCATCACAGGGCCAATCTGTCAGCCTGTGTGTGTGTGTGTGTGTGTGTGTGTGTGTGTGTATGTGTGTGTGTGTGTGTGTGTGTGTGTGTGTGTGTGCTAATTTGTGAGAACACAATATTGACATCCAAATCAGTCAAACTTTCCAAAAGCCAATCTTCACATGGATGAATAAAATGTATGCAAGTACTACAAGCTCATGGATAAAAAACATGCATTGCATTGTATTAAATGTATGAGGAGAGGGATATGAATTAATCAACTGTAATTATTTTACGCCTTTTAAAACTGAGTTTAACAAGCTGATAATATTGCATGGTAATATAGACTCAAATGTAAGTAATTATCCTTGTTCATATCTTCAAAATATTGAATATTATTATTTTCTGCCCCTCCCAACATGGTTCCCAGGCCAAGGCAGCATTAGAAATATTTGAAACCAGTTCTTTAAAGAAGCAGTAGGCCTCTAGTGTTTGTTAATTAGAGGAACATTTGAAAAAAAACTATTGAATTCAAAACATCTAGCGGACAAAGAGCTGCCTTTATTCCCATTAAAAGCATGCTTATTCACGCACAATGACCGCTGTTTGTTCCAGCGACCGGGAGACGCGTTGTGTGGACTATGAAACAATGAATGATAAATGTAGTCAATAAAACATCCCACACTCTTGAATAGAACAACCGGTGGGCCGCAACACAGCGATAAGGATTAATTGGGGTGATGCGTGTTGGTCGGCTGTATATTTAAGAGCAGTCCATTTCCTGCCCCTCAAAGTTTAGCATTCATGCTTTGTTTCTGTGGTCTGAAAGCACGATGCCAGTCGTCATATCAACGTCGTTGAGACAATATCTCTCATTTAAGTATTTTTTGGAAAGTTTATCGATTTGTTTGGAAGTGCTCAGGTGTTGTCTGTATATCCACCCAACATCCCTGTTGGCATTTTGATTCACTGAAAGGAAATCAACTTGTTAACTGCGGCCCTGGCCGTTTTGGATCCGTCAAGGCGAATCTTGGGAGGCCGTTGGTAGTAAAGTGAGCTGTAGAGCCGGCAAACAGACCCCCGTGTGCTTTCCTCGTGGCAAAGATTACCTAGAAAAGAGGAAGGTTATACAGGAATCAGCAAACAATGTTTAAGTTAGTGAAAGGAAATAAAACAAAAAAATGGATTACAAATATTGGTTCTTTGGTCCAGTTCTATCCTGCAATGTGTCATCGTCCGACACAAACCCAGGTGAAGCACTTATTGTCTTGGAACACTTATTTAATACTTATTCATGTGAAGAGTTACTTAGAGTGCTGCACCACATCTTTAATCAACACAAGTGTGTGGGTCAGGTCAGACACACCCACACACCCGCTCCCCTGTGCACACACACAAGACTACACACACATATGCCTATGCACACACTCACACACAAACACACACACACACACACACACACACACACACACACACACACACACACACACACACACACACACAAACACTCACACACACACACACACACACACACACACACACACACACACACACACACACACACACACACACACACACACACACACACACACACACCTTTAGCCTTCACACCTGTGGAGTGTGAATCGTCTCTAATTAGGCCCCCCCAGCGGTCTTCAGAGGCCAAGGAGTGTGAGAACCGGCAGAAGAGGAGAGAAGAAGAGACATTTTATTGGCTGCTGGATTAAAACATCTCTCCTTTCCTTAGTACTGGCTGCTTAATACTGGCTGCTTAGTACTGGCTGCTTAGTGCTGGCTATTAGTACTGGCTGAATGGCGCTTATGATGAGCAAAAACCACAGTGCTAATGGTTTAAGAATGACACGTTACGGTGTCCAACATTCAAATAAGTGTTACCAGTGTTATGTCGGCTGATGAATTTAATAGTCGTGCCAATAACGACTGTTTCTCAGTTTTTTGTTTCATGTTGAGCAATTGATCAGCCGTCTGGCTGGACTATTTTTGTTTTACTGTAGATTCATTAAATGGTCACGCTTTTTTATCTGCCGGGAAGTTCAAATTAAGTGGCATTCTGTAGATGCTACATTTACCAAGGATCAACAAATTGAACACTGTGTAAAAGAAGCAACTTTAACCAATGAGCTCTTAATGACTAGAGTGGCTAGAAAAGGATGATGAAGAACAAAGCGTTTGAATTCATATGTCTTCATGTTGAAAGGATTTTCACTTGAATCAGGAGTTTCAGATGCAATTTAATTTGGCTTGGTGGACAGGGGGAGAGGTGGGCGTTGGTTCAGCTAGGCTCTGTGTTGCTTCGCTGAACCAATCTCTTTCTATAAAGAGCTTGTATTTAATCAACCCAGGTTATGTTTTTTTTTTTTTTTTAACTGGAAGAATAAAGAAAGGTAACGAATATTTAACAACAGCGGCCGGAGAAGTGGCGGGGGCTTTTTCATTTTCATGTTAACCGAAACTATTCCGCAATGACCTCTATCAGAACGTCCTGGAAAGGAGACGAGATGCTATGCTAAAGCTTTAAGATAGTGTAGTGTTTTGGGTGACCAACTCCCAAAAGACAAAAGTACTGGGTTCCATCCCCACTTCGAAATCCCGACTTAATCTAAGCTGCCTCACAATGACGTAGTGCAGGATTTACTGACGAAAAGATTTTGCCAAAGTGTCAGGATCGTGTTGTTGCTGGGGTGATCAACTCCATAGGGACGAAGGGTTTGGAGTTCCATCGCCAACTTCACTGACGCCGCCCAACAATGACCTTTTACAGAATTGACCGGATAAAAGACTTTTCTAAACAGGGCAAGGTAGTGTAGCAAATGATAAATAGATTGCATTTATACAGTGCTTTTTTATCCAGTGACCCCTCAGAGCGCTGTACAATATTGCCTCCCATTCACCCATTCATACACACATTCACACACCCACTTATACACACATTCACACACCCACTTATACACACATTCACACACACATTCACACACCGACGGCGGTGTCAGCCATGCAAGGCAACAGGCCGCTCGACGGGAGCAGTAAGGGTTAGGTGTCAAGAAGAGTAGGCGGGGATCAAACTAGCAACCTTCCGTTTACCGGAACACGCTCTACCTCCTGAGCCACATGCCGCAGTGGTCAGCCCAAAAGCTTTGGGTTCCATCACCAGCATCACCAGCGTTGGCCCACAATGACCAATTGCAAGACTTGGACCTAATGCAGATTGAGAATATGCTAAATAACTACATTGTAAAACCAAGTCCTAGCAGCCTGTGTAACTGTAGAGCAAGGTGCATAGGTAGCCTGTTAGCACTTCATGACAAAATGTTCAAATTAATTGTCAAAAGAAAAAAAAATGACTAATGAGTTGTTGGAGGAAGATGAAGGGCGGGGAAATGAGTTGTGATATGAGTTGTGATAACAAAGTGCTCCACTCCGAGGAAGCTGTTCTGGCTAATAGGACTGACAGGAAACGTGCATGTGCACACACACACACGCACACACACACACACACACACACACACACACACACACACACACACACACACACACACACACACACACACACACACACACACACACACACATAAGGAGGCTGATAAGACAGCTTACCTCTGCTGTATGACAGCCCGCCCAGCGAAGGGCAAGCCTTAAAAAACAGCGCGCCAACCTAATGAGAATGGAGTAAAGTCTTCGTTGATTGTGAAGGACGGACAGTTTTTGACGCCAATGCGTCCAATCTCGACTTAATCGTTCTTGATGCCTCAATCTTACTGCACATTGTTTGTCTTCCTGAGAAGTGTCGCCAGAACTTAATAAGTTATATTCTTCCTGCCTTACAGGAGCCTATTGAGAAGTTAGCGTGAGGGTTGTGTGAATGTTTTCCTTGTACTGAAAAGGTTAAGTTTAGAAGTTTTTGACCTTTCGGATTCTCGCTGGCCCATTCGGTCAGGTCAGAATGCTTTTCTTTGGAAGTAAATATATATATATTTATTTGTATAAGTCTGCTCTTTACACAACTTCTCCTTCAGGAATTCCTCAGGTGAATCGAAGAGAATACACACGTTAATGCCAACAGTGCCACATTCTGGGAAGTAATAAGACGCATTGAGGAAGTTGATTACTGTTCATACACAGAGATTGAGGGGGTGTTCCAGCACCCTGAATCTCCTAAAAACCCAGAGGGTGAAGGAACCTTGAGAAGATAATAGAACATACTGTACCAAGATTGAGAGCAATAGGTGCTGGCTACATATGGGATATGATTATGATTGTTCCGTCTGTCTGAAACAAACCAAATATATGAAATGTATCTTAAGAAAATCAATCCAAGTTTATGATAGTTTATAATATAAAACGAAATACAATAAGTGTGTTTGTTTGTGTGTTGATGTGTCAGACACACATCCCCATTCAAACTGAGTAGAAAGTATTCTCTGTTGCATTATTCGCTGTTATCGTATTTGGTGTCAGACACACATCACCATACGTACAGAGGGTAGATCTGCTTGATTGACTGAAATTAGTTCCAGGCAGAGCTCGGTCGGGGGTCTCCTTGTGAGGTCGGCCCCTTGTGCTCGTGAACGATCGAGGAACCAGAAATCACATGGTAGTCACACTCTCGGGCGATAAGGGTCCATTACCACGCTAACATGCTAATATTCTTCCGGGCATGTTTAGCATGTTGACTCCTAACCCCTATATACTGCCCATTAGCTAGCGCTTACTGGGAAAACAATGCTAGCACACTAACAGAGTATAGGGTTTGCCTGACCCAGCAGTCTTCTGTAGCACACTTGGAGGGGCAGTTAGAACGGCTTTACAATTATCGGGGTTACGGGGTTAGGGTAAGAATTTTGTCAATAATATACATTTTTGCTATTCACCTTAAACATGTGAATTCATTAAGTAGACTTAAGTAGCTTGGTTTAGCTAGCCTCGTAAGACCATCCTGATCTTGTCTCAGTTTCAGAAAACAATGGCATTATGAGTACGGCGACAATGTATTTACTAGGTATCTTGCGCAAGGATGCCTTGACTGAGGACATGGGGGTTTGGACCCTATGCCATTCAGCAGGGAGTTGAATAACTGGAGCCATCCTATCCTACCTCCATGCTAACTGTCCGGGTCTTTCGCCTCCTTCGCTTGGCCGAAACAGAACACATAAATGTAGCCCCTCCAACCTCCATGACAACCACCTCTGGACCCTGAGAAGGACCAATTCACGCTGTAACCTTCAGGATGTGTCATGTGTGAAGATCTACAGGCTCTTTCAGGGCCACCCCATGGACCATTCACACTTGATGGAAAATTCCGTTCAATATGCTAATTATGGTAATCCATTTCTTTCCATGTGCGGCATAAAAATATTATCCATTGAAATATTTTGTTCATTTCTGGATCTTTTAACTGTTCTAAAGAGCTTGGGAATAACAAGGAAATTTGATAAATCAAGATCTTCTGGAGACTGCTATTAGCTATGCAGTTTCTGGCTTCTCAATTTAATCAGAGTACTGGAATTATATTGTCCAACTCTGAATTCGTTCTTTCACATAATGCCTGCCATCGTCATAGGCTTTTGTAGGAATAAGCGGATAAAGTCTACGTACAGTCAAATGTGATCTAACTACCATTAAATGTATTCCTTAACAAATGTATCATCAAAAATGACTCATTTTATGGTACCAAAGCGACGGTTGTACCGCTTGTAGCTACACGTCATCATAAGACGAAAAACTTGAAATGAAGAAAAGCCTACAATGATACTACATTTTCGGAAGTGATCATAAAGAAGCTGTAATACGCAATTAAAAAACACTCTCAAGGAAACACAACACACTGGATCTACAAGCGGCTCACAGAATTCTCCGGATCTAAATCAATAGCAAGAACCCGGGGGAAAGCAAGAGGTTTAGAAATCTGGCCCACTGTCATCCCTCCCCTCCTCCACCACCTGCTACCTGTGTTGTGTTTGTACTTTTCATTGTTAAAAGACAAAGGCAGTGGAGCCACAGGCGAATGTTCTTTGATGTGCCCACCCTGGCTGTCAGAGGGCCCAGAGAGGGGATTCAAAGCCGGGCAGCGAGCCTCTTGACGGCGCCCTGAGCGTGGGGGCCCCTAATCATCCAGGATGGGGCCCTGGGTCACAAGGTGAACCAAGAACATGGTCCATGCAGCCGCAGCACGTCGGTGACATTAAGATGCACACCGCATGCTACTTTGGACCTGAGGGTAATCTGTTCTGCTGCTAGCCGAATGTTGTTATAATATCTCACAAGTGTATCTGTCTGTCTAGTCATCTATCTTTCTTTCTATCTATCGATCTTAAAATCTCCATCCATCTATTTATCATATCCATCCTACTCAAATAAAGTCCATATACTGTAGTTAAATGTGAAACCTAAAATCCCAAGGGCCATTACAAACATTTCCATTGGCAGAGGTGTTTTGTTGAGAATCCCTGTCTGTCCAATTATCTGCTCCTCTGAAAAAATATATATTAGAAATTTCCCAAACATAGTGGAGTGTTTCTAGAGCTTTACCATGACGGGTTCAAGAGGAGCGTGATTGTAAAGCTGCATTAAGGCGCCTTCTTCAAAGAACACGAGGAAACAGCCATTCAGCCACCGGGATACGCTGGAGGAACTTGATTTACAGTAATAACCTTATTGTAAAAGCAATTTCCCCTGGAAAGAGAGGTTGTGCTTTGTCAGAATGTTCTTCAATATGTAAAGACGGTACAGCAGCAGAATCCCATTTTCATAAACCCTCCTATTCAATGACTTCCCTTTAGATTTTAGATTTTTTTCGTCTTTTCTTCCTCTGGAATGACCACATGATGCCGTAGTCCCTCTCCGATAAGTTGTTCAGTCACTGATGGTGTTGGTGTCTCCGCTCTCTCACACCTGTATTCTGTCCCTCAGTGTTGCCATGGTAAGGTGTTGCTTAGTTTTAGGGCTGTACCGCTCTATCTTGTAGTAAGTCTCCATAGGGACACAGTGTTGCAATAATACACACTTATCATAATTAACACACTATCACACTGAAGTCAAAATATATCGATAAACACACATTGACACGGGTAGACAAATAGTATTACAATAAACAAAGAATATCACAATACATTATATAACAGATAAACAAACAGTAACGCATCTAACGTGATATCAATGTAAACACACAGTAAACTCACAATAAACACACAATATCAGAGTTAAACACAATATTTTCTTCGGTGATCTCACAAGTTAAAATATTTCGACTTGAGCAAAAACGCTAATCTGCGTAGTTTGCAGTGTTAATTTCTGGTGAACCATGCCGTTGGAGCCATTTGCATCTATTCACGTCTGTGCATTGACTTTCTGTGTAAGGTCAATAAGAACGCCTAAGCTCTTGGTGTAAATGCACGGTTAGCTTCGCCTGCTCCACTCGGTTATGGCTCTGTATGTTTCTAGCGGGATTAGAGATGCCAACACGCCGGACAACATCGGTCGGTCTGCATTGACATGCATTTCGCGATGGGGAGAATGCAAACGTGAAGGAGAAAGACCCCAAACAGTGGATGAAACCAGGAGGATTAGGATCAGGAATGCCGGTTTGAAGGTAGCCACGCAGTGTTCAGGACCCCGGAGAAACCCTGTGTGACTGATTCACCCACTGTCGGCCACGCCAGCAACCGTTCCTGTGAAATCTGCTGGAGGCCTTTAGAAAGTTTATAGTAATCTTTAAGGATGTGCGGTATGTGGGTCAGCGTGGTAGCATGATAAATGAGGGAGAGGGGCCCCTAGGGGCCGCCGGCGTTGAATCCTGAGCACATGTGGGAGTTGTTTCCCCTTGGGCCTCACTCAACATCCCTTCCTTAAGGGACCCTCAAACTTATACAAACCATATATATACATATATATAAAGATAGATGCATTCTTTATCTCAAAGGGAAATTGCTGTAGGACACATATGAATCGCTACTTTTAGGAACGTCTGACAGTAACCAACGCGGCACGTAGGCCTCTGATTTGTCTGTAGTGGCTCTTCTGGGCTGAAGTTGGTTGCCTCAGCTGTCCAGCGGGGAAGTGTGCAAAAGAGTCATGCTGGTTTCTTCCCGGGACGAATGCTTTACCTGCCGCAGAAAAAGGCCTGCAAGGCTCTGAGGAAAGTTGAAATCGTGCAGCGACGTTGAAGGCGAACGGCTGTATACAATTTCAAGCTCGCTGAGCGTCTTCTTTGAAGTTCCACTTCCTGCACCTTTTGCTTCTCCTCCAGCTGACCAAAATTTCAACGCTCAACAGTTTAATATACCGTTTAGAATTATGGAATTGCACGCACACACTCACGTAATTTATAAAGGTCATGGAGATGCAATTACTTGAAACTAGAAAGCAGCTGAACATGTTCTTTCGAAAAAAGGACTTTTTCACTCTATTTTTTTTTCCGTTTTTATAAATTGGCTGAGCTGTCAGAATCATTAACTGTCAAGATAAATATGCAGGCCGCATATCGGGGAGGCTCCCACTTTGCATCTAAACCAGCTATCGACCGGCTGGTGCCGCCACTGCCAATTGATTACTCTTCTAATGCGGAAAGTCTGTGTGGTGTGGTGAAAACCTTTGAGGAGGTTAGGACAATATTAACTGCACTTCATAAGGCCGGCTTCCGGACTCCCCACCTGAGGGAATGGGCCATCCACTGGGAAGATCGTAGCGAGGGAGGCCGCAATGACGTCCTGCCGTGATGCTGGCTTGATCCACATTTGACTGTTTGACGTCCGGCGAGGGCGTTCAGTGATGGGCGTACTGCTCCTCCCTCCCCCACCCCACAATCAATGCAAAGATTGTATCAGAGAATGTGTGAGTGTGTGGGTGGGTGTTTTTTCCCATATGCATTTGCTGAATTGTTAATATTCCTCAAAGTGGTGCATTAAAAAACATTCCTGAACACAAACAGAGAGGAGTTCGGGAAAAAGCCTTGGGGACGAGAGAGAGGGAGAGAGGGAGGGAGATAGATCATTTGCATTGCTGACCGTCGTCAGGTTGTCAGGTTTAGCTACCTTCAAACTGCTGGAACAAATCCATTATTTCATAATCTGATCTCCAGTTCTGTAGAAATGTGGTACAGAAGAGCAGAGCCAAATGCTCAGTTACAACACATGATTTGAACGCACGGGTTGGGATATAGACATGGAAATATTGGGCAGGGCGTGGTCAGGATGTTCGACTCCCAGCTGAATGGTTTTTGGTTTAAACCCTATTTCCACGGAATAACCTGTAGGTAATCCGTGTGCAAGATGGCCTTACCTGCTCCTGTATGTATCTGAGTTTAGTGGATGGCTCTGTTGATGGAAGCATCTGCTAAAATAATAAATAGTAAATATCAGAAGCTAATCTCCATCCTTTTTAAAGAGTTAATTCATTATTCACAACATACTCTACAGGATTATAACAGAGCAGCGTTTGACCTCCTCCCTATACAGTACATGTGGATGCAGTGGAAAGATCGATTTCACTGGAAGACCTGAAATCCAACCTTCTCTGCGTCCCTGGGAATCAGAGGCAGTCCATTTTTCAAAACCTCCATAGATAGGAAGACATATTTTGCTCCTTCGTTTTTCGCGAAATTATTATTTTTCCTCTCCCAAGGACCTCAATTTTGAGGTTGTCTCCAGAAGACATCATTTATTGATATATCATCTATTATGTAGCGCAGAATCGATCACAAAGTAATAATTTACAGCCAATTTACTGAGGTGTCTTAGACTTGTAGAGTGAATGACGGTTCCTAATAACACTTTGCTCAAGGACAGCTTCCCTCCAGTGGTAATACCCTATACCTGACTGATGCTGGGGTTTACAACAAGTGACCATCTGGTTACAGAGAGACTGTTCTAATAATCCTATATAATAATAATGCAGACAAAGTAAAAGAGGCTGTAGAATAGTCTGTTGTAGGTAGGTGGTGAATACCTGGCGTGGATAAAACCCATGGTCTAATACTCGAATGATGAAGGATTTATTGTCACCGCAGAGAGTAACATCATCACCTGAGTTGGTTTGCAAAGAACTCGCGAACAGTCTCGGAGATCTGCGTTATATCCTAATTGTGTGGTCTCCCCTAAGATGTCCTTGGCCAATCACAATGCTCTAAGCTACGCACGCCCCGTTCCCCATTAGCATTTATGTCCCGCACAAGATGTTTAAAATCCATTCCATACAGTAATTCAAGCATTACGTACAGAAGGGTTACATGTTAAACATTTGTTACATGAAGTCACATGTTATACATTAGTTATATGAAGTGAGGTCTTTCATTAAAATCCATTCATCGCCTTGTTTATTGACTTGATCTTAAATCACCGTGACTTACCAAATGGGTAAAAATGGGCTCATCTCAGGTAGAGATGAGCCCTGTGAAAGCAATATATATTTAAACAGTAAAATATGCATTTGTAATAGTGAACAATGCCACTTTATTTGTCTGTGGCATATACAGTCATAATCCTAAAGCTGGTAGTGGCTGATTTTAACCAGGGTATGGATTAGTTATCTTAACTCTAACTTGGAGCCTTATACATTCTAAAACCAGAGGAGAAACCATAGGAGGGCGTTTCCTCTCAGCGTAACGTGAGCCAGCCGTCTGTGAGGGGCCACTTATACGTAAATGAGGGACATGTAAATGTCCCTCGGAATGCAAATACTTGTTGACCAAGGAATGCCAGGTAATATCATGTATTAAACATTTCGCTCCAATGTTAATATATTTATCTTATATTCTTGTATAGTTAATGCTTTAAGTTAACCTTACTTATACTTTTACCTAATTGAACTGAGAGATAGACTGATGTCATTGGCTACAGAGATGTTGAATAACAATGGAACAAGGTCTGGTGCCCCCCCCCCCCTCTGGTACATTTCTTTCCACTAATATATATCAAAATTTGGCAAATATCCTTTTAAACCTTCATTATTTTCTACCACAGACCCAGACTGGCTGTATATCGGTAGGATTTTTCAAACAGGGCTCTGTAATAGCTCAGTAAATGGTGTGTTAATTAGATTGTTAGTTGATGAACGCATAGCCCACATCAAAACAACTACCGCCCAACTGTCACATTCTTTAAAACAGGGCAAACATTGTAAGCGTGAATAAACAATGGAAAAACAATGAAACATTCAAAGCCAACCCAATTCTGCATAAGATTTCACTGAGAAGATGATAGTGGTTACTACAGTAGTAGTACTTATTTAATACTCCCCCTCCAACCACTTAAAAACAAAAGCACTCTGCATCCTTCTATTAGATGAATAACGCACAGAAAAAATAACGGCAGAAACATCAAGTTATTTTCCCATCAATGGCTCCCACTTTACCTCGGCCCAAACGCTGAGAGGGGCCTCTGTGTCTGCTGCAGGGCTGATTAGAGGGGGATTTCCTTTGACACCTGTGATAAATACAGAGATGTAAGGCTTCCCCCTCGCCCCCCTGCCGTTATTCAGTAGATGACAATATGACCTTGATTATATTTAGTGTACATCAATCCCAAAGCGTTCTTCAATGATTTGATTTTATCCTTAAATTAATATTTATTTATTTTACAACTGCGTCAACTCTGAAGTAAAAATGTGATTTAAATTTGGACATTTAAAGGCGGGGACGGCAACAAAATGGTGAGAGGGAGTGAGGAGTGGATAACCCAGGGATGCAAACACAGGTATGACAAAAAAAGAGAGCGCTACCCAAAGTCGGAAAAAATATGACGGCGTAATGTCCTATTAACATGAGAAGGCCTATGCTATATGCTTTAATAAATAGGAAATTCAATTAAGCATACACTGCTTCATAAGAGACAGACGGACAGACAGCACCAGCTAATCTTAAGCAAAAAGATTGTGTCTTACCTTTATTTATGTGGCAGTGATCTCATCCCGTGGTGTAGCCTACCACATCCACTTAGTTAAACAAGTTATCGAAGTTATCTGAAAACTAGTAGGTACTTGTCCACACCGTCCCCAGTGAATCGACTCCTACAGGAGACCCTGTCGGAGACCCTCTCCGTAGCTCTACGTGCGCATGCGCATCCAATATTTAACTATCAGTCGATGCGACGGCAAAGGCTGTGATTGGTCCCCTAACAAAATCATTCCCGGAATCACTTTTCGTTACTTCGAAGGCTCGAGGGGTCTCAGTCAGATTACGGATTATTGACACCTGCACGCGCGCACCGATCGACACGCCCCCCCCCCCCCCCACAAAAAAAAAACTCTTCGGATCTGCACGAACCACACAGGTCCCCAAAATCTATGTAAAAAAGCGACTCGCGCCAAAAAAGCGACCCGCGCCAAAAAGCGCGCCGTTTGCATGTCTGATAACCATATACACACATATTTACAAAGATAGACATACAGGTGACTCTGCAAATCCCTGCAAATACAAAAATGCTTATCTAAGGCCCTGTCCACACCTACGAAAACTATCCAAAAAAGAAGAAGAGGAGGTGGAGCATGCACATTAAGCCTGCATGCTGCATATAAATATACAGTCGAAGAAGAAGAAACCAAGAACCGAAACCGAAGAACAACAACAGCAATTGTTAAACCTTGTAGATTGAGCAGATAATACTTTGTAATGTACAGTTAGTAATTATATTTACCAAGGGGCTGTATTTAAATCTACAAAAATAATACAAATCAAATAAAACAAAAATAATTAGACGGAAATCTAACGTTGCCCACCTGGTGGGTGGGCCGATGACGTCATCGTTTGAGAATCTGGGGTTCTCATGAATCCTAAAACAAAAATGAAAGGGGGAGGTCGTTTTTCTCTTTTTCACCCGGGGACCTTGTTTCAAAAGAGTGCGTTTGCAGGCACGGAAAACTCTGTGTCCTTCTGGACGGTCGGCCAAAACGTGCAAGACTTCCGCGTTTTTACACAAAAATCGTAACTGTGTGGACAGGGCCTAAGCTAGCTTCAAAGGCACTGAAGAAACCTTGAACCAAACAAAGAAGCGTCTGAAGAACGATATGAAGTAAACGTCTGATGTTCTCCAAGGGGCTCATTGGAGACATACCCCAGAGATGAGCCGACCCTCAGATAAACCAACCACACCATCTTTCATTCAGGAAATACTTTCACTGGAGGATCAAATGATGCGGGCCAAGGTGGTGCTTATTGTTTTCCTTCTGTGGTTTTGTCTTGGATTTGTTCCTAAACAAGCTCAGACGCCACTTTAGGGTAGAATTGGAGTAATAGGTACCCTTGCACAGCAAGAGCATATTTGCTGCGCTCATTAGGTCTGGAAAATCTGCCGTCGGCGTTATTAAAAGAGCTTTAGCGGGTCGGACCCCGAATAACGTATTTCAAAAGTGAACACCATTAGCGAACGTAACCGCAACCGTTTTCCCTGAAGTAAATGCATTGCGTTCGAATCAATTCCAAAGCAGCATGAATATTATTGTATGAAACAAACCTAATGGCAAAAGAAATGGCACTTCCCAGTTTTGTCATCATCCAGCATCACTTGCTGGGGCTGGTTGACTAAGGCTACCTTTGCAAGGCTAAGAACAAGGTTGACTTTATTTAGCTCTTCTTTAAAGTGTTCAAAAGCTTCTATAATTTGGGGGAAACCATCTTCTGACCTTGTATTTCTGAAATCCACTTAATGTCACAGCTACAAGGCACTCTGTGCAGTAGTTTGAAACTTTGTTCGTGCAGCACTTGGAAATGTTTTATTTATTTATGCCAATGTTGAGGGTGAATACTTCAAACGCACTCAGCCTCACTTATAACATACATTTAAGATTTAACATTTGAAGACATGATTTTTTGAAAGGAGACATCTTCTCAATATCACTGGAGGCTCATACATGCTTCTGCACAAACAGGGAAATTTTACTAGATGCATTTTCCAGTGGCTTACAAAGGGGGGGGGGGGGGGGGGGGGGCATGTGCTTCAAACACATGCTAATTAGACCAAACAAGCAAGTATCCAAGGGTTACAAGAAACTCTTAAAATGCTTTGCTCAATACTTGACCAAATCGAAAGGATCAGAGTCTAGATGAAATACCCGGAGCTCAGGCTAAAACACAACAGACAGGAGTGCTGCGGTAGACAATCAATACACAGAGATTCATCAAAGCCAGGATAACAGGAATAATCTCTGCATTTTGTTTAGTCACAAACATCTTAATGTATTTTAGTTTTGCAAAAAATGGCACATATCGACTTTTATCACCTTGAAATTGTTGCTAGTAGCAACCGTTGGAAATGTTCTACATTACATACAGTACAGGTATTCAAACTGTCAAGCATATGGTTTCCTTGGGTTACGTAAGGGAGATGCCTCAAACGATTACTGCTAAAGGTTCAAAATATATTTAAGCCTCTAGCAGGTTCACTGTTGAATAGACAACAGTGAGTCAGTGTCAAAAATGAAACATCCGCCCTTTCACATGCGCTCCAATCCCCAAAAATGCCAGTTGATCAAATAAAAGATAAAAATAAAACACCAAGGTCTTTACCACTCCAGATGGGCTCTACGTCTTCATGGCGGTGGGATGGTAGGGGAAGACACATCTATAGGGGGGCTGATGATTTGGGAGACAGAATGAAACAGCGGGCGCCATCTCTCTTAATGTTATCTATAATAAAGCACATCCGGAACGGATCCAATGCTGGCAGTTATCCATGGAAACGGTCTAGTCTCCCCTCGACTGAGCCGCTAAATCTTTCACCAGGCATTGTCTCCTGATTCCAATCTCGCCGGCGCGGCGTATCTGGTCTGCCGCCAAACGTAATGTGTCTAAATAACGCACTGTGTTCCGACACACATGCGAGCACACACAGGCCCCAGATTTGGTTTATTGAGAATGAGCTAAAGCGATGCAGCGTGATAATGAGGCTGATGTTTGGAAGCATGAAGGGGAATCTCCATGCTATAATTAAACAAGGCTACGGGTTTATGCTTTTGAGTCAACTTCAAATAAAAGACATGTTTGTTTATTTTGGGGTTTTGTTTTTTGTGTGCCCATGCTCTGGCAGCTGGATTAGATACAGACGCTGTGGCGTCATGCAGGATTTTTGGGGTCAGGAACGCCTTGCACCGCATTGCGTAACGCAAACGGAAGCAGCGATCCGATTGGAATGATTTATGCAAAGGGCCTTGAAGCAGGCAAGTGTCAGGGAGTCTCCTTTAAGGATGACTTAAGAGGACCCCTGTGTGGGCGAGGGTATGTGAGAGTGTGCGTGTGTATGTGTGTGAGATTGTGTGTGTGTCTGAGTGTGTGTGTGTGTGTGTGTACAGTTAGAGTGTGTGTGAGAGTGTGTAAGAGAGTGTGTGTCTATGTGAGAGCGTGTGGTGTATGTGTAAGAGTGTGTGGGTCTTTGTGAGTATCTGTGTGTGTGTGTATGTTAGAGTGTAAGAGAGTGTGTGTGAAAGTGTGTAAGAGAGTGTGGCTGTTTCCCAATGTGAAGGAAGCATGCTCAACGGCTGCCTTTTTAAGGACGCTACGTCACAGAACGCCGACAAGCACTGTTCCAATGTTGAGAACACCCGGAAATTCACGCCCTTTTCGCGTCCTTTATTTTTGAGAATTTCGAGATTTTTCAAGAATGCGTCGATGGATCCTCAATAAGCCCAAATAACCACAGTCCTTTGCGTTCACATGCTGCGCAGGACAATTAAAAACTGCCTATAGAAAGCAACACACATTGCTTTACAAAAGTGAAGTTGTTTGAACGTTTTCAGAAATATATTGTGCCGAATTGCTTTTTATAGATTAATCAGGTAAATGCAAAAAATGAACCTGTGTGATATCGTGCAAACGTTTTTGCAACGTAATGATATATATATATTTTTTGCATGGATATTTTTTGCATGGATTGATTTGCTATATTTTGCATGGATTGATTTGTTTTAATATGTAAGTAGGTGGTGTTAAAACAAACTGTCGCCAATAACAATTACAACAATTAAAATATTAAAATATTTAACACTGGAGCAACATTAAAAAGCGGAAGTGGAAGCGCTTCCACACTAGCGAGTCGTTCCAAACTTTGAACGCTACAAACTCTAGCCAGCACTCTAGCCCCATCTCCATAGGACGCGACTAGCAAGAAAGTGTTCTAGCAAGGCTGCAGCCTTCACTTTTGGAAACAGCCTTTGTCTTTGTGTGTGTGTGTGTGTGTGTTTGTGTGTGTGTGTGTGTGTGTGTGTGTGTGTGTGTGTAGAGAAACTCAGAGGCAGCATATAGTAGCTAGGTTTCACACTAGCGATCTAGGCTAAAGACACCGTGCGCGATCCCTTTCGATGTCCCGTAGGTGCGTCGGATCAAAGCGTTTAAATAGTAGTAGGCCGTTAAAAAGTAGTCGTAGTATATGCAACCCTTTACCAACCTTTTATAAGAGGAAACGCTGCTGTCAGTCAGATTTGAGAGTTGTGAAGAGAGCGCGAGCAGGAAAGAGCAGTAGAGAGCACTATAGTAAAGCTGAACTCCCAAAAACAGGTCCACACCCTCTCTGCTCCCTCCCTCCCTACGTTGGTAAAACTTTGCACCAACATTCATTAACTATGAATTAACAATTAAATAACATGACTAAATCGAGTAATAAGCGATAACCAACAGTTGATAACCAGTAAACGAATGGTCTGGTAATCATTTACTCATGGTGTTCATGTAAACTAAGATAATGATTAATTCATGTTAACTAAAGTATTCATGTATATATGATTTAATAGCGTTTGGATAAGGGAAAGGGGTAACCCTTACCCTTATCCAAACCCAATAACCCTTACCCCCTTACCTAATACATGTCAATGCTTTATGATAATGCTAATTACTGCATTAACTTAAGTTACTTAATGGTTCAATCGGGCACCCTTCTTGTCAAGTGTAACCATTACGTTCCTCTGCCATTGAGAAGTCGTGCATTTCACACACCTGTTATTGACAGGTAAGATGGATTCCCCGAACCAGTCACAGAAGTGATGCCCTGAACATGCAGAAATGAGACAGTAAGTTTCCTCATACAGAGGCACACACATTGACAACTTGAAATAGATATTCTCACAGAGCATTGCGCTTACTAGCTGACGGATGGCTATGGCATATCTAATAAATGTTCTTTTAGATAATAGTCTTTAAATCGTACCTACAGCTCCTTTAATAAACTACCATCGTCTCCTATCTTCAGTCATTTATATAACCAGCGCACTCAATGCAACTCAGGAAAACTTAACGCATTGCCCTCATCAGCCATATCGGAATATACTTGCGAGTTACCCAGGGAAAGTAAGCCTCCTTCGTTGTCAACTTGTAACTATTATTATTATCTGCCTGCTACAGCCTACTTGAAATCAAATGAATAATTTAAGACTTATTTATCTATTTTGCAAAGTGCTGCCAGTCACACTGACACGCCATACATTATGCAGATTGGACGCAGCCTCTTAGAGAGAGCTATTGCACACAGTGGAGTTAGTCACGTTGATATCTATGTATGTTGACGTTTCCATTTAGAGGAGAGGAAGACACGACTCGGGTGACACAATGATTTCCTTTGGGGACATTTGGCTCAGTTTCGATAGAGTTTAAAAAAAACAAAAGTTCATAAGAGGTCGTTCTTTGGTCGTTCAAGGGAAAAAGAGGCAGAACGATAGATTTTCTTGCAGGCAGATTGAAATCTGTGAATTCAGAGGTCAACCCAGAAGGTTAATATCATTTTTAAATAGTCATTGTGCGCTATTAAAATTAATACCCTTATTCATATTATACAAAATATGAGTTAAAGAAATGTGATTATGGAGATGGGATTCCTTCAGTGAGGGACGGCTTGGCGCGGGGGGAGATAAAAAAAAAGGCAATTGGGCAGGATTCCTCCTTCGTTATGAAGGCACCTGTTCCGGACCCCCCCTCTAGAGACGTTCGACTGTAATCACTCCCTCTCTGGGTGACAGGTCCCAAAGCCCCCCCCCCCCCCCCCCCCCCCCAAGCGCCCACGCCTGAGCGAGGGGTAATTACTCCGGCACGTTCAAGGACACGCAAGGTTACCGTCGCCGATTACGCGTCAACCCGGGGAACAAACTGTGATCTGCGTAATAGCACTAATATCATGGTTATCTATTGGAAGTCTTCGGACAGGGGGCGCCGGTGCAAGCTTCCTGCTCCTGATTGGCTCGTTAGACATGTGGGCTACACACACCGCCTGAGAAGCTTAGTAAAGGGAAGGATTGAAAGTCACGGCATGTTGTGATGACTCCTTCAATACAGAGATGAATAAATGCATATTACTTATGCCTGTTCATGAGTAATGGCTTGAAAGAGGAATTCAACCGTAAACGATTCGAACGGTGATGTGTTTGTGCTGTTGTTTCTGAAATAAATCGTCTTGTTTTCTCTGCCATAAATGTTTTGTGCAAAACACAAAAGGTACCCAACCTTTTTCAGTACTTTATCCCTCCGTGTTAGGGCTTACTCCACGGCTTCCAGAAAATTAATTTAGCCCTCGTCTATATTTATAACATAAATATAGACTAGGGCTAAATTAATTTTCTCATATCCATAGGAGCTTAAAGAGCCACATTATTCAAATCTACAGTAAAGGCAGCGCACCAAATCGAATAAAGTGTTCCACAAATGGAACAAATAAGAGAGAAACGGGCAAGTCGGATAAATCGAGGCAAACTTAAAAGCACATGAAATGATAAAAGAAAAGCAGCTACCCCCCCGGTGTAGCTCCCCAGCTGAGACTAAAACCCAGGTTTCATTTTCTATATGTTCAGGACAATTCTTCAGCCTGAATTATTCTCCATAGTTTACCATCTGATTTTTCCCACTTATCTCCTAAGACATTTGGTGACAGCAGGGCACTTTAAATATTTACTACTTTGCAGACCGCCCTCCTCATTTTATCTAAAGCATCGTACAGCTCATTAAGGAACAGGTAGCTGCTCTGGCAGCTTGCTCAAGGATAGAATTTGAACCTGGGGATCAACCCCACAACCCCCTTGGCTGGGGTACTTACAACCTCACTATTCGACTATCCTGCCCACATTTCCCAGTCACTCATTCACACATCACTGCGATATCAGGGGGAGATTAATGCCCCCAGTATTTTGTATCATACACAGTTATTTATCGCATAATCCGTTGTACAAAAGCTACCTCAGGGAACTCCCCCATCAACCCTTTCAGCAACTGCAATCAGCTTTATGAGAAATTTGTTTTTAATCACCTCTTTACGCGGCCGGGCCAGCGTAGATCAGGACAAATGTAAGTGTTGCAATCGCTTTCTAAACGACCGTTAAAGGGGCTGGAAAATGGAAAAGGACACAGGCCATTATGGATGGAAACTCTCTTGATTTCTCCGGGAAGGGGAATTCTGGCCGCTGGCTGGCGGGGGAACAGACCTTACGGAGGCGTCATCAGCGCTGTGGGAGGCCTACAGAGTCAACAGGAGTCTGACCCCCAGCCTCTACCACCCTGTGTTTGACTTAACCCCGTCCTCTTTGCCAGTGTTAAATAGGTCAAAGGCCCCTCCATATTTCATAAGAACCCCCCGTCGAACAGGGACCCATCAGACGGAGAAAGAAAAAAAAGAACAGAAAGAATCAAGAGCGGATTTAGACACCGTAAATTAATAATGACATTTTTTTACCATACATTAATTTTAATTTGTGGCGATTGGCAATTTATGCACATTCTAATTAATGTATTCTTCTTCATCTTTGTTCGTTTGTGTGATTTTCCATCATGTTTTTATTTTTTTTATTTCCCCATGGAAAGTTTCCTGTCAGACTCAATCTCAGTAGATCCTGCTTGATTACGTAAGGCGACTAAATCGTGAGCCCGCGATGTTTCAACATTTATTCAATGGGAACAAAGCGTTCTGTATCTCGTGGTCCTCGGACACACGGCGTATGTTCTCTGTTATGACATTTCTTCATCCACATGATTCTCGTAATGAGTTACGTGTCTTGTGGAGTTCTCCAGCGCGCAGGAAAAAGTAGGCCACATGAGGCCCTTCAGCATTAAGCTAATGCCCTCCTCAGCGATGCAAAGTTTCATTAAAACAACGGAGACCATGTTGGTGCATTGTTTTTCTCTTCCAGAACCCTATTTAATTGCAGTCCTGAAATGTCCACAGTATGCGTGGAAATGCTTTTGTGATATTGTACATATATATATATATATATATATATATATATATATATATATATATATATGTGTGTTCATGTAGAGTGAAGAGTGAGGAGCCTGCACAGATTGTCCACATTTACTCCTGATGGATACAAATCAATTGCTTTTTCATGGGACATGACCTTTGCTAAACAGCACCGACATCCACACATTTCATCCCCTCAAATAAAAATGTATTTTTGTCGTTCTGGCCTTGTGTGTTCAGATGTACTCAGCATTTAACAGACTCTGCTGTGTGTGTGTGTGTGCGTGCGTGCGCACATGTGCTTGTGTGTGTGTGCGTGTGTGTGTGTGTGTGCGTGTGTGTGTGTGCGTGTGTGTTTGGTGATTTTTTATTCTCCAGCCCCTTCCTCAAGGACAGGCTTCAGGCGTTATCTGTTAATGATTCCTGAGAGAGGGACCACTTGTGTTCCTGCCCCCAGGGAGGGCTTTTATCATGCAAACACACACATGCAGGCTCATACACACACACACACAAACACAAACACACACATAAAACCCAAACACACAAACATAGACAAAAATACGCTCATGCATTCACAGACAGACCAACACACAAGCAAACACACCAAGTGCACACAGACACAGACTCAAAATGAACACACACTAGCGCTAGAGAACAGCATGCAAAGAGCTACAGCATGTGGGACCTAACGCGCTGGAAGCTAACATGCTTGAAACACACATGATTTAACCCGTCTGCAAACACCCGCTACAACGCCTTTCCCATGAGCTGATACCACCGCCACATCCGTATCCCCTAGCTCAGAACGGCTGGGAGGGGAGGGGGAGGGAGGGATGGAGGGAGAGGGACAGCTACGGAGGGGGTTATATGAGAGAGAGAGAGAGAGAGAGAGAGAGAGAGAGAGAGAGAGAGAGAGAGAGAGAGAGAGAGAGAGAGAGAGAGAGAGAGAGGAGAGAGAGAGAGAGAGTGAGTGAGAGAGAGAGAGAGTGAGTGAGAGAGAGAGAGAGAGAGAGAGAGAGAGAGAGTGAGAGAGAGAGAGAGGAGAGAGAGAGAGAGAGTGAGTGAGTGAGTGAGAGAGAGAGAGATGCATGAGAAGAAGGACTACAAGGCCATCTGCATCCTTTTTTAACCTTTTTGGAGGTCTTATTTGAGCCCTCAAGGTGAATTTTATTTGATAAATAGCAAACACACGCCCCTTAAGTAAGCCACACGCACGCTTTAGGAATTAAAAAGATCAAGTTGAGAATGTGTGGTTATCTTGCTATAATAGCTGGATAACTCAACATTCTTACCTTGTACTAACCCTAACCCCGTAGAACAAGCAGGCTTTCGGCTCCTCCTCCTCTCTTTTCTCCTCAGCACCAGGCGATGAACTCCCCCTGAACACTCCCGCAGTGCAGTCAGAACTGGGCCGGACCCTCGTGCTGGACCATCTACAGAAGCCGATAAGGTCGCTCTGAAGCCCGGCGGCCACAGAGTGACCTCTCACTCCTCACTCCCCGCTTGCCCAGAGCACTGTGAGACGGTGGCCAATGGGAAGGCGGGGCTGGGGGCTCTCTGTATGCGGGAGGCACTGCGCTCTGGCCTGTAATTCTCACAAGCTTCTTTCTGTTTTATCTCCTTCACAAGTTGAAGTATGGCAGAGTGTGTCTGGACATGTGCACAGACCCTGTCTTTGAGTAGGTGCGTGTGTGTGTTTGTGTGTGTGTGTGTGTGTGTGTGTGTGTGTGTGTGTGTGTGTGTGTGTGTGTGTGTGTGTGTTTGTGAGTGTGAGAGATAAAGTATGTATTTGTGTGTGTGTGAGAATGTGTGTTTATGAATGTGTGTGAGAATGTGTGTGAAAATGTCTAGTGTGTGTGTGAGAGAGAGAAAGTATGTATTTATGTTTGTGTGTGTGTGAGAATGTGTGATTATGAATGTGTATGAGAATGTGTGTGAAATTGTTTAGTGTATGGGTGCGTGTGTGTGAGTATGAATGACGCAAGTGCAAGGGTGTTTTAGAGTGTGTGAACGTGTATGTGAGTCAGTATGAAACTGTGAGTATGCATGAGTGTTCGAGAGTGTGAGTGAACATGTGTGTGAGTGAGTGCATGCAGCAGGCCTGAATGTGCTGCTGGATGATAAGGAGGACATGTTGTGGCCCTGGGGGCCGCATGGCTCCCTGAGGGCCCGAGGTAATGAGCAGATGGAGAGTTGTTGTTATGGCCAGGGCCGGCTCTTCACGTTTTGGCGCCCTAGGCGAGATTACGATTTGGTGCCCGACCACCCAGACACACACCACCAGCACCACCAACACATTACTCCAGTAGTAATACACAGTAGTGCCTCATCAACACAGATTTATTCCATCAAAAATGTTTTTTATAATTATAAATTGTTGAATCTTACCAACTACCTTTACATGTTAGTATAAACCAAGAAACTGGCGCTTGAATCTCGATAGATTACACCCTTACTCAAAACCAGGTGCCTGGGATGTTGCTAATTGGTCCCTGGGATGGCTGTCTAACAAGTGTTTAGTCATTCTACTACAATTTAGACTATTATTAACAAATACGTAGACAAAAAAACTATTAAAGCTGCACAACGTCATTTTTTAAATAAACAAGGAGGATAAGATAAAACGCTAAGATAATTACATTTATTCAAACAAGACAGCTTTGTGCACTGTTTTTAATTAGTGTTGTTTGGATGTGTACTCCAGAAATTAAGCTTACCTTGCATAGTTTTAATACATTATTTAAAAAAAATCCTATTTGCTCTTAGCTGGAGTTCTGGATGTTGCTTGAGCTGCAGGCTGTTTCACTGGAGGTAGCTGAATTGTTACATGTTGCTTGAGCTGCAGGTTGTTTCACTGGAGGGAGCTGCAGTGTTACAGGTTGCTTGAGCTGCAGGCTGTTTCACTGGAGGGAGCTGCAGGCTGTTTCACTGGAGGTAGCTGAATTGTTACATGTTGCTTGAGCTGCAGGCTGTTTCACTGGAGGTAGCTGGAGTGTTACAGGTTGCTTGAGCTGCAGGCTGTTTCACTGGAGGGAGCTGCAGGCTGTTTCACTGGAGGTAGCTGAATTGTTACATGTTGCTTGAGCTGCAGGCTGTTTCACTGGAGGTAGCTGAATTGTTACATGTTGCTTGAGCTGCAGGCTGTTTCACTGGAGGGAGCTGCAGTGTTACAGGTTGCTTGAGCTGCAGGCTGTTTCACTGGAGGGAGCTGTAGGCTGTTTCACTGGAGGGAGCTGCAGTGTTACTTCTTGCTTGAGCTGCAGGCTGTTTCACTGGAGGGAGCTGCCAGCTGTTTCACTGGAGGGAGCTGCAGTGTTACTTCTTGCTTGAGCTGCAGGCTGTTTCACTGGAGGGAGCTGCAGGCTGTTTCACTGGAGGGAGCTGCAGTGTTACTTCTTGCTTGAGCTGCAGGCTGTTTCACTGGAGGGAGCTGCAGGCTGTTTCACTGGACATAGCTGAAGTGCTGGCTGTTGCCTGAGGTGCAGGCTGTTTCACTGGAGGGAGCTGGAGTTCTGGATGTTGTTTAACCTGCAGCTGTATAAACATAAAAAGATATATAGTCCTATATGTAGTACAGTATATTTTGTAAACATATAGTACAGTGGTACATCACTCCATTATATTGTTCACTCTAAACGCTTTAGTTAATATGAGTAACACCTACATTTAGGTAATTTATTAATAAGGTGCAAGGGTAACTTTCAACAATGATTGAAATTATGATAATGACAATATAGCAGTCTACAAGTATAAGGAGACCACTGATATTTGGCTGAACTTACATGCTTCAGAGAGAGGTATATGTTGGTTGTCAGAATTCTCATCTCCTGGAGCCTGGGGCTTCTGCTAATATTTTCTGAGTGCATCTGGATAGTTATCGAGTAAACATTGAAAAACATGTAGCCCAGCTGCAGAGAAGGACAAGCAACTGAATTCTATATTGTTTGCCATACAGATTCATATACTTCAATTTGTCAAGCATTTATTGTAGCATCATCATATACTTATAGCTTTAGCTTTGTTGCTACTTAGTTAGCTCCTACAAATGAAACGTTCACACACAATACAGCATAAAATATTAACATATGAAGACATACCTCTAAATTGTTCTTTCTTTCCTCCTCCTCTTCCCCCCCGTTTTCTTCCTTACTGAAGGCTTGAACCTTTACATTATGAAAGAAGTTGTGAAACTAGATATCTGCCTCCTCTTGACATCTGTCCATCAGTCTCTCAGTCCAGCAATCTCAGGCCCTTGTTACATCCTGGACATAGGAAGTCTGTGATGCACATCAAACGGTAACCCATCTCTCACTTTCAGTGCACACAGTACATCTTAGTGCAGGCCAGGGCAGATTTAAAACTTTTGTGGAACAGGGGAGCAAAGTGTATTCCTTTCTTTCTTTCATTAATAGTTCATTTGTTCCCTCCAGGCAGAAAATGATGAAGGGTTCCCACCGACTGTTTCTGATATTTCCTTTTTTCATTTCTTTCTTTGAGGGGGACCAGGGCCCTACGGAAGGTGGCGCCCTAGGCGGCCGCTTGTATCACCTATGCCTTTAGCTAGCCCTGATTATGGGGGTCATGAAACTGGCCTAGTGCTGCACCGACCATGCACAGCCCGGCCGAGGGCACCCCAACAGAGAAGCCATTGCTTGGATCAGCCAGCACCTCCACTGCTACTACTTGTACCACTGTTTAGGCATTTGGCTATATATATATATTTATATATATATAGCTATATAGCTATACCGGATGTGATTTATGAGGAAACACACATCGATGGGATTAAGGAGAGGGATAGTCTTGTTGTGGTAACTTTCGACTCCCATCTGAAAGCTTCTGTGTTAAAACATATTGTCCCCAGTCTACCTTTAAGCAATCCTCATGTCTAACTCCTTCCTGCTCCTAAATTCAGTGTGAGGCGCTTTTGACTAAGGACTAAATAAATAAAAACAACTAAATAATAAAGCAGGGCAGACAGTAAGCAAGGACGTTGGGGACTTAACCCATTGCACCGAAGTGCAGTCAAATTTTTGTTGTACACCCAAATAGGGAATTAGGGAGGATAGTCTGGTGATCTCGTTGTTTAACTGCCTGCCAAAAGGTTCTGGGTTTGATCCTCAATGTCAGCGGTCTAGCTGTAGACTCCCTTGAGCAAGATTCCCCCAAACGCCTACCTGCTCCTTAAGGGCAGGAGTGTCTTCAAAAATAAAGAATTATAAGTCTGACCTCAATGACTTTATAGAATAGTTCAGGACGTCCTCAACATTGTTTAATTAAACTAAAACTTGGCACGCCTACATGTCTATCCAATTAAAAAGAAATGGAGTGTGCCAGTATCATCTAAAGATCCATCTTCCTCCAAGATGGAACCATGGAGGCAGGACAGGAAGTCTGATTGATTACCAACATTTATATTTTACTGCACAACAGCGATGCATAAGTTGCACAACCACAGACTACTGAAGTATAGCGAGGGCAAAGAAATATGGTCAAATAAGTGCCATGTTTTCACTTAGGAGATGTTCATAAAAAATACAGCACTGCCATTTAACAGAATTGCACACTCTTGCACTAGGAAATTACTCTTAATTGGATTTTTTTTTTTTACAATTCTCATGATTGCAGGCTGTGCTCTTGTTAATGCCACGCTGTTCAGCAACACTGTAATTAATGACCTATTGACAACACCAAGTCATTGAGACTGTAATTACTGATTGATTTGTTGTACCTATATTTTCGTTTAAACCTTATTATCCTCAAACACAGATTTAATTGAGCACCCCCCCCCCACAAACACACACGCACAAACACAAATACACACACACGCACACAAACACACGCACCCACCGTGTGTGTACATGTAGCCAAAGATAAAAGTAATCTTTTACACTCAAGATGTCATTAATTAAGTCTTAGACTCTCTGAAATGTTTTATTTCCTAATCAGTCACTGCCAAAGACATACAAAAACAACCATGCTTTAGTTCACACGCTAGTGCGATAGATCATAATTGTTTTGCTATATTCACCACGTGGTTTATGACACACTACTTTTAATTAACATCTTGTTAATTCAAAACTATCGCCGTAGCTAAAAGCAATCTCTGAATGCAAATAGGTAGGTGTTAGTGAGGTGTGATGGATTAAACCCTCAAGGCTTATTATGTGTTCCATGAAGATATTTATTGTTAAATAATTTGAATAATTGATTGAAGATGCATTTTTGCCGTAGTGAAGTAACACATGATTCAGTGAAGGGATGGATAACTGGCATGTGAATTATTAATAAGTTATTATGTCTATACGTCTATATCTATATGTTATTGATGTCTCTCTTGTACGCCTCTATTCCATCTTTTGACTGATGAATTTACATACATGCATACATATATAATTAGAGCATTTGGTGTACGACCCACTTCTTTCCGTCTTTCTATTTTTCCTGATTTCTATCTTCCTCTTCATCCCATCATCATCTCTCTCTCTCTCTGTCTCTCTCTCTCTCTCTCTCTCTCTCTCTCTCTCTCTCTCTCTCTCTCTCTCTCTCTCTCTCTCTCTCTCTCTCTCTCTCTCTCTCTCTCTCTCTCTCTCTCTCTCTCTCTCTCTCTCTGTCTCTCTCTCTCTCTCTGACTAATCTGCGGGGGTGGCCTCCGAGGGCCCGGTGCTGCGGGGCCCCCCCTCCCAGAGTCCAGCGTTGATTGATTGGGCCGGGGGAGAAGTTTGGCGGGACGGCCATCATGACTGGATCTCTGGGCCGGTAATAAATTCCCGTCTCCCCCGAGGAGGACACGAGGAGACATGGCTGCCACGCACATATATTCATGATACATGCTGCTGGCATGCTCTCTTTTTCATCCTCCTTCTCTCTCGCTCCCATCCTTCCCCTCCCCCCACTTTTTCATAGTTTCTCTCTCCTGTCCTCTTTCCCTCCCCCTCCCTCCCCCTCTCTTGCTCATCCTCTTTTCACTTCATCTTTTCTCTCTCTTTCCTTCTCTCACTCTCTTTTCCTCTCATCCTTCCCTCTGTTGCCTTCTCTTTCTCCTCACATCCGCCCTATCGCCTGCTCTATTCGCCCTATCTCCCTCGCATCCTTTCCTTCGCTCTGTTAACCCTAAACAGATAAAGTTAATGTGCGCGTGTGTGTCCAACAGCATATGGTGTTTACCGAGCACAGTGTACTTGCGTGTGTTGTCAAGTGTATCCAGCCTCCTCAAATGTGTAGTATAAGTATGGCTTTATATGTAGATTGTGTTTGTCCGTCAGCCGAGAGCATAATCCATTAATCTGCAGAACACCAGTATGGAACTTCTGCATGGCTCAAAGCATTGTGTGTGTGTGTGTGTGTGTGTGTGTGTGTGTGTGTGTGTGTGTTTGTGTGTGTGTGTGTGTGTGTGTGTGTGTGTGTGTGTGTGTGTGTGTGT
This sequence comes from Pollachius pollachius, assembly GCF_949987615.1. Taxonomy (NCBI): domain Eukaryota; kingdom Metazoa; phylum Chordata; class Actinopteri; order Gadiformes; family Gadidae; genus Pollachius; species Pollachius pollachius. The sequence continues at coordinate 33,514,123 of NC_136935.1, read as the reverse complement.
GTGTGTGTGTGTGTGTGTGTGTGTGTGTGTGTGTGTGTGTGTTAGTGTGTTTGTGTGTCTGAATGAATCGGAATAATATCTGGGCTGTAAGGATAGACTACATACCGGAGCAGGGAAGGAGGGATTACTTTTATCGGGAAAGTGTCGGGACAAATGGATTTTCTCAATTAAATCCCAGACAATGGACACGAAGCAGCTGGCTGGATGTTCCTCAGCCTAAATGTTCCCTTTCCATCCTACTTCACCCATCAGCATCGGCCGGCCATTAAGAACAGTCAGGCGGGGGGGCCCGCCTCGTGCCAGGACTAAAAGGGGTCCTGTACAGGAGGCAGGTCTCTGTCTGGAACACGTGTTCATTCATCACGTTAGGGATGGCTCAGAGCGGAACCACGGGCGGCCCATCAGCGGATCACTCAGCCAGGGAAAACACTTCCAGGTGCTCTGTCATTCAGCTGCTCAAGAGGTTACTGTAGACACACACACAAACACACACACACACACACACACACACACACACGCACACACACAAACACACATGCACTGGGACAACCTGGGTTTAAGATTGCACCACCTGTGTACAGCACCACCTCCCCCCGGAAACACACATGTTCACGATGTGCTCACCGATGGGTCTCCGGGCCGGGGGTACATTCAAGTGTCCTCCGAGTCGTGTCGACGTGTTTCAATTCTAGTAAGGCTAATTCATTTCAACAAAACGTTTATTTCCTCTTCCACCGACAGCAAAACCCGCCATCCCTCTACGTTCTGTGTGTTGTTTACGGAAACCAGTCATTGACCTATAATCCAGCGTCAAAGAGAAAATGAGATTTGGACTCTCAGACTGACTGCACGGGACTGATTGACTGGATGGGACTGACTGAGTGCCAAAGATTTAACTTTTGGCACTTGTTACTTGTTTACAATGACTTATGAATTGCCGGACCAAAGACAGAAGGGCAGTAAGGTTCTGTTAAAATATGGGTGTTCAATGTGTAGGGTGTACAATTTGAGTTTGCGTCCTTTTGACGTAATTTAAACCGTTATGTAAAAGTGACTAATTATACAAACTGAATAACTAATACTAATGGCAGGAAAGAGACCTGGCACCCGAACAGGTAATACAATAAAACAAATAGAAAACTTGTAAAAGCAAACAGTCACAGTGAGCATGCAAACACACACATATAAGCAAACACACTCATGCACACACACACACACACACACACACACACACACACACACACACACACACACACACATACACACACACACACACACACAGAACCACACACACAAACCCACACATACACAGACAATGTATGCACGCAAATACTCATTCGCACACACACACACACACACACACACACACACACACACACACACACACATACACACACACACACACACACACACACACACACACACACACACACACACACACACACAGACATCCACACAACACAATATCTTATACCCTCTGCTGTCTATTTGATGAAGGATTCTCTAAAAGGCAGAATATAGGTCTTCTGTAAAGTAATACTAGTGCAATATTAGTACAATAAATGCACGCGTTTGGTTGGAAGGAGTTCTAAATGAGGTGTTCCAATTAGTTTTGGCCTAATTTACAACTCAGGAAGCAGTGAGATGCAATAAATGAGATAGGATGGTTAGAGTTTACTCTGCCTGCTGTGAAACGTTCCCACCTCCACCATCACAACACGATAACCTGTGTTAATGGCATTCATATAACATATTTAAGAGCACATATTTATTGAAATGTGCAATGAAATCTTGAGTGTTGAGGCACAGTCATAAATCTATGAAACACTCTTCTTTTTTTGGTGTGAAATGTGGGGAATCGCAAGTGACAGAAACTATCCTGAGCTTGTGCTGGTGTAGAGAAAGGATTTGATTGGGTTGTCATCTTGCTTTCAGTGTGATAGCGTCTTCGTCCCCCTACAAGACTGATGGAAGAGAGGAAATAGTGATGCAGCATTATACAAGAGGGGATTTGATGGGTTTCCAATAAGACCTCACTGGAATTGATGGTGAAAGTGTGTGAGTGTGTGTGTGTGTGTGTGTGTGTGTGTGTGTGTGTGTGTGTGTGTGCGTGTGCTTGGCCTGCCTATCTGTGTCTGTTTCTTATGTGTGTGTGTGTGTGTGCGTGTGTCTGTGTATGTGTTTCTTTGTGTGTGTGTGTGTGTGTGTTTGTGTGTGTGTGTGTGTCTGTGTGTGTGTGTGTGTCTGTGTGTGTGCCTAAGTTCATTCTTGTGTGTGCCTAAGTTCATTCTTGTGTGTGTGTGTGTGTGTGTGTGTGTGTGTGTGTTTGTGTGCACACATCTGTGTGCATGTGTTTGCCTTCCTGCAGCCTCTTTTATGGCATCACAGCACCAACTGAAGATCCAGAACAAACCAGAATAAACCAGGACAAAACAAAGCAAACTGGGATCAACCAGAATCATACAGAACAAACCAGAACAAACAGTAAATAAACTGAACCAGAATAAACCAGAAAAGAAAAATGAAAAACAGAAGATTGTTATCCAATCATCAGTACAAATTATCATATCCAATAATTGCCTCATATGCTATGGCCACATGAAGTCAAGGATGCGGATATGATGAGTTTGATGAATGGATAATGAAATTTAAATACGTCTAAATGTAAATAAGTCTCCAACAACATGGTCAGGAGATGGCATCCTGTTGTCCATTGTTCTGTGATGACAGGGGCCGATGACGTCCCTTTCAATTCGACATCCTGGAAGACGGAAAATAGTGAATACAGTTTTTATATTGCAAACCAATTGAGGTCAGCCAGCATCTAATATGGCCCTGACACATTATCTAGACCTTTCTCCTTTCCTTCACCAGACTACACTCAATAAATAATGCTTCCCTTGCAACAAGTCTGAACTCTCAGTTTAGTGTCACTTGTGATGAATGTTATTTCTTTATCTTTTTGATCCAATTACCACGCTGTATAAAGACTTAGGATTCGTCCAAATTAGATCAGATATTTGACTATTACGCAACGCATCTCGATTCAGCCTAGGGGTGCAAGTTATTTATATATATATATATATATATATATATATATATATATACATATATATATATGCAAAGTATTTATAGGTCTATTAGGTAGCAATGGTGAATGGCTCTAATAGAGATGGCCCTCTCTGCTCTGTTTCTCTGGAGGCCGGCCTCTTGTAACGATGAACCCATGCTTCTCCTGCAAAGGACATGTGATTTGCTCTCTCTCTCTCTCTCTCCCTCCCCTCTCTCTCTCTCTCTCTCTCTCTCTCTCTCTCTGACAGAGTGAGCATGGATGTGTTCTCTTCAACAGCCCTGGTATTGCATCCTGTCAGTGTGTGCTCTCCTCTAGGTCCTCTGGGGGCTGAGCGGCGACAGTCGTCTCTGTAGAGCATGGACTTGTGATACTGCATGAAGACATCTCTTTTCCTCTCTCTCTCCCCCCCCCCCCCCCCCCCCCCCCCTCTCATTCTCTCTATGTCTCTCTCTCTCTCCTCTATAGATACAGGTGTGCGGGCTTAGTAAACCGCTACGGGGTTGGAATCTAGAGCCAATCAATACAATCCAAAAAAAATTATTACCTCAACTTTCATGATGTAAGAGTGAATTAATAGTCATGAATGACCTTGCATTAATGGTTATTTTAATACACTTTGTGTGTGCCTGTGTGTTGCACATGTGTATGTGTGTGTGTGTGTGTGTGTTTTAACCAGTACACTGTGTCCCGTGTGGGACACACGTCCCGTCCCTTAAGGGGATGGTGTGTGTGTGTGTCATCCGCTGGCCTTACCCTGCACCTGCCGGCTTGGGCAGATGAAGCCGCAGCCCACCATGACACCATGACATAATAACGCCATGACACCATGACGCCATGACATAATGACACCATGACGCCATGAAGCCATGTCGCCATGACACTGACACCATGACGTCATGACGCAATGACACCTTGACGCCATGACACCATGACGCCATGACACCATAACACCATGACGTCATGACGCAATGACACCTTGACACCATGGCGCCATGACGCCATGACACCATGACGCCATGACACCATGGCGCCATGAGACCATGACACTGTGACGCCATGAAGCCGTGACGCCATGACACCATGACACTGTGACGCAATGACGCCATGACACCATGTCAACATGACGCCATGACACCATGACGCCATGACACCATGACACTATGACGCCATGAAGCCATAACGCCATGACACCATGGCCCAGTGCTTTTTTAATATGAGGGGGGGACTTTGATAAGTCCTCAGCGGGGACGAGGGCTGTCAGGAAGACGGATACCAGGAGCATTAAGGCAGCCCAGGGCCCCTCACCCATCTGCTTAAAGATGACATGGAGAGAGAGAGGGCGAGAAAGAGAGAGAGAGAGAGAGAGAGAGAGAGAGAGAGAGAGAGAGAGAGGGAGATAGAGAAATAGAGAGGGGGGGAGAGAGAGAGAGAGAGAGAGAGAGGGGGAGGGAGAGAGAGGGAGAGAGGGAGATATACAGGGAGAGTGAAGAGAGACAGGGAGAGAGAGTGACAGAGAGAATGACAGAGATAGGGAGAAAAGGATATAGAAAGTGATAGGAGAGAGAGAGAGAGAGAGAGAAGAAGCGAGAGAGAGGAACTGGTCGTTGTCTGGTCCAGTTTGAACGGACCCCTGAGGTGCTGATTATGGTTTAGCCTCCTTGGATCCTCTGGAAGCTTAGATACTTAGTAACCTAGATGCACGCTTAGATACACAATTAGATACATACCTATAAACGTACTTAGATACACTGTGTTAAACACTGAGATACACAATTAGATACACGCTGAGATTCACATTGAGATATATACCTGCATACACTGAGATACACACTGAAATACACCCCTAGATACACAATGAGATACACACTTAGATACACTGAGATACACACTTAGATACACACTAAGATGCACTGAGATACACACTTAGATACACACTAAGATACACTGAGATCCACGCTTAGATGCACAGAGATACACACTTAGATACACTGTGATACACAATGAGATACACGCTCAGCTGCTGCAGATCAACATTTTTCTCATGACATTGGTATAGACCACATTCTTCCTTAGGCAGATGTGCCACCCTCTACTGGTCTAGTGGTGCTTTTGGGGTTTTCTTTATGGATATTGACCACATTTAGGTCTCTAAATTGTTCTAACATCAATCTTTTATTATATTCGTATTCATCTGTGTTTTCAGGGCATTGCACCAATGTCATATTGCTTTGTTTTATTTATCCATAGGATGTTTGTCTGAGTTTGTATCTATTTGCTTATACAGAAATACTCCTGCTATTTGTTCTGTTGAGAAGTTCTTTGGATGGTCAGAATGCGCTCTGAAATGAGTAAACCTGAGGTTGAACTCAATAGATTATGAGGAAACATAGCCAATATACAACAAAGTGAATACATTTTCTTAGCTCAGGTGACTAGCAGATGGGCATTAATAATTGATGTTTCATGCTGCTTGCTATCCATGACTTATACATTAGTAATTTTTTCTCAACATTGTTATTCATGAAGAACCTTTATTGCTCAAACCAAGCTATTGATACAGTGTTGGCATTAAGGGACAGGATAATGATTAAAATTAGCATTATATATCAAAGCCTTTTAAGCGAGGAACGATTGGTAAGATATGCAAGGAGCGTAGGCTATGTGTTTATAAAGAAGAGCTGCTTGCTGTTTGCTTCGTGGTCTCCACCCATTAATGCATGTGAACCGGTTTGAACTGGTAAGAACCTGTTAATGCCGCATTCTAGCCCAGCATCCATTAGAGCACACCGAATTGCTTGTATTAGTAGTAATCTTGGTAATTACATACAGATTGCATGCTGATGTTGAATTGATTGTAAACAAACACGTGTTTTCTACATGCCGCTGTAGACGGATAGCCGAAGAGCGAGCTAATAGGTTGAATTTTGTGTTTGATGTGTACTGTTTTTCATGGTTGTAAGCGTATATTCACCGCTAAAGAATTAATTGAGGCGAGTGAGAATATTTCAATATATTTTACAGTGAAAAAACTGAAATAAATAAAAATAAGAGATTATTTTACCTTCTTAACATCCCCGAATTTATTATGACAGTAGAAAAGTGGTTATTTCCACTTTTCACCTCGACTCTGCATAGAAACCAATGCACAGCCAACATTGAATGTTGTACGTCCTGGCACTTGTACATTGCACTTATTCAAGGTACTTAATTGTGTAGCATCTACAGTAGCTGCTAGTAAAAACATACATTTACTAGCCAACACACGGAAACCTCATTAAGATAACAAAACGAGAGTCGGATGCAAAACATCTTAGACACAACCTGAAATATTCCTTGAGGGAAATGTGGGTATCAGAAAGATACATCTGTGTTAGAATAAACAGGGGAGTAAATAAAGCTTTGAGAAATGGTATTTACAAAGGCACCACTGTATGGCACACATGGAAATAAGGAATAATTCAGCCTAAAACTAAAAAAAACAAAAAACATTTGCTTACTTTGAAAATGGATAGCATTATTTTATTTTACCAACGAGTAATTATATTTGAATACCTTGTCAAATATGCAAGCCCTCATACTGCGCCTCCTAAATGGATACAATTTCTATCGAACTTAAATCAAATGCACGGCATGGAGCATGGTCCACAGGTCCACCACTTGGACGTAGCTCAGAGTCCGACATAATTCACCTCCAACCTAGCTACAACATTAGTAATACATTACCAGCCTTTGTGGTCTTCTTAAAAACTAAATCTAGCAGCAAATAGCCAAAATAGCTCTAATGACACAGGGCGACAGAGGTCGCGCTACACGCTAAGTCGTGGCAAAGCATTTACCGAGCTACCTTTGTGCAGACGGACACAAAGACATGGCCTCCATCACGAACACGGCCGCATCAAATGACCCACACGCAGCGTACAACGCTAGATAATGTCTTTCAGAACTGCTGATCAGACCAGAGAAGCTAACAGGGCTCTCTGCTTTCCAACTCCACTACTTTTTCTATCCCTTCTTCATATTATTTACAGGAGAACATGCTAGCATGGCGGTGAGCACACTGCCTGATGAATCGCGCCGCCGTCGTAGCTCCATCTGTAACCCCACCGCGGGTGTGGGGGGGGGAAGAAGAGAGATTATCACTTCAAAACGAACCGGCCGACGGCGGCGGCACTACTGGCTGGCGGGGCCGGCAGCGTTCTCTGGGCCGGGCCAGAGGCAAGGCTAATTTCTCATAATCAGCGGCAGCTTCCACTGATGTCAGAGCTTAAGGAGGCATGGAGCGCAGAAGCAGGTCGTGTGTATGGGTCTTAAATTGGGGGGGTGACCAGGGGGCGTAATGGGGGCGCTGGTGAGACAGAGACTGAAGAAGAAGAATCACCTGAGCTGGTTGCGTGTACGAATGAATTATCGTTGTTAGGAAAATAGAATCTCAGAGGTAATGGAGAATCTAGAATATGGAGGAACGCTTTACGCACGCATAACGTGAGCACAACAGATCATAGGTAATTTATTTTCTGATGGCAGGTGACTTAATTGTCCATACCATTTGAATGTGGTAGACACACACACACACACACACACACACACACGCACACAAAGAAGCAAGATTTGATAGCCTCAACGCTGTCATGCCAAGCATGAATGAAGCAATCATAAGAGGGAAGGCAGAGCAAGTCTTTATTGTTCCTCCGGATTGCCCCTAATTGAGCTACTTGTGTTTGTTACATTCTCAGTCATCTATCTTTTATGCGTATGGATTCACAATCTATTACCAGCGCAAGTCTTCCAGTCTACTTAAATCATAATCATGAGAATCCCTACATTCAGATTCCTAAAAGCACTGAATAACACCCATACTCACAACCAATTAGTCTCAGCGTCTTGGCACACAGAACCCTGCTAGTTCCACACAGACTCAGTGAGACTAACGTTGTCGTTTTTTTTATCGCTAGGACTTAGGTGGAATACATCAGTGATTGAACTGCATTGTACAAACACTCTCTCAGTCTCTGTCTCTTTCATCGTCTCTGTCTCTCTCTTCCTCTCTCTCTCTCTCTATCCTGCTGTCTCTCAGTCTCTCTCTCTATCTCTCCCTATCTCTCTCTTTCATGGTCTCTCTGTCTCCCTCTCTCTCTCTGTCTCACTGTCTCTCCCAATCTCTCTATCTCTCTCTCTATCTCTGTCTCTCGTTCTTTCAGTCTATCTCTGTCTGTCTCCCTCTCTCTCTCCATCTGTCTCTCTGTCTCTCCCTCTCCCTCTGTCTGTCTGTCTCTCCCTCTCCTTCTGTCTGTCTGTCTCTCTCTCTTGTAAGCGTGTCTACACTTGAGCCTCTGAGAGGATCGGCGGGCGTGTTCCCAGCGTCTCCTCTGGCTTAATGATTGGTAGCCTATTTGTGCAAATTAGCATGCTGCCGCTACCTAGCGGGTCCAAGCACTGATTGAGGAGGAGTGTGTCCTCTAATCAAACAGGCTCACGGGTGTGTGTGTGTGTGTGTGTGTGTGTGTGTGTGTGTGTGTGTGTCTGTGTGTGCGTGTGTGTGTGTGTTTGTGTGTGTGTCCACTGGATGGTGAACCCCGTCTTGCAGCTCCCGGGAGGCCGCTCCTGGTGTCCGAGTGATGGTTTCCTCCTAGTACAGCACCTGAAGGAACCACTCGTTGGAGGAGGAGGCAGGGGAGGAGAAGACAGCAGAGGGGGTGGTTGAGCAGAGGAGAGGGGGATGGAGGAGGCGGAGGCAGAGGAGGAGGAGGTAAAGACAGACGAGTGAGAGGTGGAGACAGAGGAGGAGGAGGTGGAGGCAGAGGAGGAGGAGGTGGAGACAGGAGTGGGAGGTGGAGACAGAGGAGGGAGTGTTGAAGACAGGGCACATGAAGGTGCAGGCAGTGACGGAGAAGGTGGAGGAAGGGGAGAGGGAGGTGCAGGCAGTTCAGGAGAAGGTGGAGGAAGGGGAGAGGGAGGTGGAGGCAGTTCAGGAGAAGGTGGAGGAAGGGCTCTCTCAGGGCTGATGGACTCGTCACACTTGGGTGGTTCTCAGCAGAAACAAGACATTCCTGCTTTGACATTTTTGGCATCGTTTTGAGGTATCTTTTATAAGGGCCAGGGGGAGAGAGAGAGATGGACAGAGAGACATAGAGACATAGAGAGAGAGAGGAACCAGGGGAGAAACACACAGCAAGAGAGGAGAAAGGCAAAGACAGAAACACTCTCAGTGTCTCTTAACAATGAATATAGAAGGCCAAGAATGGTCAAGCTATGATCTCGCACACAACAGAACACACACTCAGAGACACACTCGTATGCGCACACATACACACAAACACTGGTGAGCAACTACGCAAAGGCGCACACTTTTACAAGACAGACAGATGTACACATGCACATGGGCACACACAAACACACATGCACACACACATGAACACGCACACACACACACACACACACACACACACACAGACCAACATACACACACACACACACACACACACACACAGTGTATCAGTAACGTATTCCATTACATCAGGGCTTTATCTAGCCTTTTATTTCGCCTTTATATGGAGCATGTCAATGGCGCCGTGGTCCGCATTAGCGGGGCCGGTCATTTCACAGAACACTACATGTTCATGTAAGCTAGCCGCTCTTACACCCATGTATGTCCTTGGTATTTGCTCAAGGGAGTTGGAAGAACAGAGAGAGAGACCAGTTTTGTTGTTTTAGGTCTAAAATAAGGGTTGTAAATGGAAGGAATGTACCATTATGTTATTCTGCAGGAGGAGCCATTACAGGGGGCTGATCAGAGCTTCAGGTGATGGACCAGTCGCTATGAGACCGCAAACCTGAACCAGAGGGACCACAAATTCAAAGAGTGTTTGTGATCATGTTCAGTAACTACAGCATGAATATATCTACATGGCCCAATCACTCTTTAGGATTGGATTATTCTTTTGGCTTCCCCCCATCTAACTTATGGTTGATGTGGTAAGTTAACCAGGACGATTTCTCCTCGTCTCATTCGCCCAGGGTAAACCCCAATGGCAAACACATCAATATTGTCCATTTCAATGGCTGACACACGCGGATAAGGTGGCATGTCATCTCTGTACTTGGGCAAGTAAATAGGGTTTGTTTTTTTTCTTCTCTCCCAAGCTCGATATGTCCATGTTGAGTTCAATCATCATTCTACATTGGCTAATGCACAATGACACAGAGCATGAACACTGTATGACTCACGTAATTAGGGACCTGTCACAACCAATGGTCCAAAACAACCCTGTTTGTCAATTAAATGATACCACAAAAAAAAGGAAATTAGAAATCGGATTCCAATTTTAATCCATTAAGGTTCAGCGGGCTCCGCCCAGAACTATAAGGTCATGATAAGGTGTGATTACAAAGCAGTGAGTATTTACATACCTGTAGTGTCCTTTGGGTAGCAGTGCACCAAGAGAAAAGTATTTCTGTCATTTTTAGGGCTCCATTTAAATGACTGGGTTGCGATCATAACTGTACCAGCAGCTAGAATAACAGTGTAGCTATCATCACAGAACCTTCAGCTATCATAACAGTATAGCTCTCATAACAGTAACTACAGCAATCATGATGGTATAGCTATCAACGGTACCAATAGTTATCATGATAGTATAGCTATCATAACAGTACCTATGGCTTTCATTAACAGTGCCTATAGTTATTTTACAGTGCCTTTAGCTTTCTTAACGGTAGGCTCTAACTTATCCACCTAGCTGCCATATAGGTTAGTTGGATTGGGAAACCTGGAATCTTTGGGGGAACCATGATAACTCAATGGAAATCTATTCTAAAGGATGCCCGTGGCGGGGGAATGGAGTTCAGAATCAAACGCAATTTGTAAGTTTGCCATGGTTTCCAAAGATTCTAGAAAGTTTCCCAAACCAACCAACCAACACGGCTGGTGAATAAGGTCTATTATTCCGGTTGATGAGAAGCCTCTGAAAGTGTGGTTATCTAAATGTGAGTCCTGGGAGAAGGTAAAGTACACACATAGAAGGGATCCTTCCACACAGATTTACTGCGTTGGGCATATCTGTGTTTTTGGCTAAAATAATACCAAGCTATTATTATTATTATTATTATTATTATATTTCCATAATGAATACTTTAGCGATAAGTCATGTTAGTGTTACTATTAAAGGTTGCATCAGCGATGCTACGACGAAACATAAATGATCACATTCATGTGATCTTTCCTCACAATCCGCCAACTGCCTGACCCATAAGCAGGCCGTCATGAAACTGCGTCTCTCTAGAAAGCCTATGCTCCGAGATCGCACAAAACAACAAATGGTACTACCAACCACTCAAAACCAAAATAAAAAGTATTCCAACAAATCACTGACATGGGGTGGGTGTTGTGGGGTTTTGCGCTGCATTCATGATAGTTTTTACTGGATTCATGAAACACAGAAGGGCGGGGCGAGCTGGCACTATTTGTTTGGGATCTCGCTTCAAATACAAACAGAAGTGACGTCAGCCAACATCGCCACTACAACCCTTAAGGTAAAATCATGAATTACATAATTACGTATTATGTCAGCATTATATGCTTATGGTAATTTGTTGATTACATAGAGCTCTATGATGCTCCAAACCTATGGAAAATGAGCCTTCAATGTGGCAGCTCCCACCCCTGGAACTCTCTCCGCTCCGACATCCAAAATGCCTCATCGGCCACCTTTAAAACTCTTCTCAAACTCACCTCTTCAACTTTGCCTACTGCCTGTGACCCCCCGTCTTGTTTGTTTGCTCGTCTCCTTGTTTTATCTTTGATTATGTTATTTTGTTTTCTATGTTCCTGCCCACATTGTAAAGCGTCCTTGAATTTGAAAGGCGCTATGTAAATCGAATTTATTATAATTACTATGATTATAATGGTATTCATTATTATACAATTTCAGTAACTTCTTTTTACATAGTCTGACCCAAACTGCCATCCAGGACACTGCCTAGTTCATGGTTTCACCCCCATCTGTTTTGTTCCTTTCTTGTTTGTTTTTGTTGTCATCGAACAATTTTAATCAGACCCAAAATAACAATACAATACTTAAACTTGAGCGTTGTTTATTTGTTGTTAATTATACAAATATAATAACAAAGCCTGTTTCTTGAAAGGATCCATTGATCCAGGCTTACTGCTACAGCTTCAATGTTTTTGTGTGTTGTTCCGCTAATGTTCCAACATTTTGGCAAGAAAATTGCCCACAGCTATCTGAGGGGTATTCCGTCAACCAAGCCAAAGGCAAAGCCGGGCTTATTTCGCCAAGCCTTGCTACTTTCAGCTAGAGTTGCGTTCCATTAGCATGGCTTAAAGGATACATATTATGGTGTATTCCCAACAAGTAAACATAGTATTTGAGTTCTAGAAAACTGATTTTAGAGATTAATATGATGAAGGAATTTTGAGTCCAGGTCAATCTGGTAAGGAGAAACAAGGCTGGTTCATATTTATTGGCCAATATTTCTCAAATGGAACTAAATAAAACAAATTCTGTTCGATGATTTTTGTGAGGCTTGGTCTAAAGATTTTATGTGGCGATTCTGGTGAATTTTTGATTATTTTTGTAGCCTGTGAATCTCTTTATCATGTTTCGCTTTAATATGAAATAGTGGGAAAAGTAAACATTTTTATGGCATAAGACCCTGGGTTTTATAAATGCATCTGATTCTAGAGATTAATATTCTGAAATAATTTTGAGTCCAGGTCAATCTGGTGAGGAGAAATTTTCGATTTACGGTATAGGCTGCAGTATAACTTATACATAATTTGAGGGGGAAAAAAAACGTTACAGAAACAATAGGGAACCAAGCAGCTTCGCTGCTCGGACCCCTAATTATAGATGGGTATTTATATAATATTATATCTAATATCACAGCCAAAAGCTATGTGCGCCTCGGATGATATTATGAATCATAAAGACTGTGTCTGACGTCTCAGGCACTTCCCAACAAGTAAAGACTTGTAGTGGGGGATATCTCGGCCATGGTTGAGAGGAATTGGGGGAAAGGAACTTTGGCCTTGACTCTCTGAAGTCCATGAACCGCGACATGGAGGAGAAAGGGATTGTACTCCGGGAGCTGAGCTGCCAGACTTGCCGCCGAGCTCCCCGCGCCGGAGCTGCCGGACTGCCGCCGAGACCTACCACTGCCGAGGGCTGTGTGATTGTAATGAGGTGAGTTGAGATGATGAGATGAACTGTAAAGATACAGTGGGGCAAAAAAGTATTTAGTCAGCCACCAATTGTGCAAGTTCTCCCACTTAAAAAGATGAGAGAGGCCTGTAATTTTCATCATAGGTATACCTCAGCTATGAGAGACAAAATGAAAAAAAAAATCTAGAAAATCACATTGTCTGATTTTTAAAGAATTTATTTGCAAATTATGGTGGAAAATAAGTATTTGGTCAATAACAAAAGGCCATCTCAATACTTTGTTACATGCCCTTTGTTGGCAATGACAGAGGTCAAATGTTTCTTTACAAGGTTTTCACACACTGCTGCTGGTATTTTGGCCGATTCCTCCATGCAGATCTCCTCTAGAGCAGTGATGTTTTTGGGCCTTTGCTGGGCAACACGAACTTTCAACTCCCTCCAAAGATTTTCTATGGGGTTGAGATCTGGAGATTGGCTAGGCCACTCCAGGACCTTGAAATGCTTCTTACGAAGCCACTCCTTCGTTGCCCGGGCGGTGTGTTTGGGGTCATTGTCATGCTGAAAGACCCAGCCACGTTTCATCTTCAGTGCCCTTGCTGATGGAAGGAGGTTTTCACTCAAAATCTCACGATACATGGCCCCATTCATTCTTTCCGTCACACGGATCAGACGTCCTGGTCCCTTGGCAGAAAAACAGCCCCAAAGCATGATGTTTCCACCCCCATGTTTCACTGTAGGTATGGTGTTCTTTGGATGCAACTCAGCATTCTTTCTCCTCCAAACACAACGAGTTGAGTTTTTACCAAAAAGTTCTATTTTGGTTTCATCTGACCATATGACATTCTCCCAATCCTGTTCTGGATCATCCAAATGTTCTCTAACAAACTTCAAACGGGCCCGGACATGCACTGGCTTTAGCAGGGGGACACGTCTGGCACTGCAGGATTTGAGTCCCTGGCGGCATAGTGTGTTAGTGATGGTAGCCTTTGTTACTTTGGTCCCAGCTCTCTGGAGGTCATTCACTAGGTCCCCCCGTGTGGTTCTGGGATTTTTGTTCACCGTTCTTGTGATCATTTTGACCCCACAGGGTGAGATCTTGCGTGGAGCCCCAGATCGAGGGAGATTGTCAGTGGTCTTGTATGTATTCCATTTCCTAATAATTGCTCCCACAGTTGATTTCTTCACACCAAGCTGCTTACCTATTGCAGATTCAGACTTCCCAGCCTGGTGCAGGTCTACAATTGTGTTTCTGGTGTCCTTTGACAGCTCTTTGGTCTTGGCCATAGTGGAGTTTGGAGTGTGACTGTTTGAGGTTGTGGACAGGTGTCTTTTATACTGATAAGGAGTTCAAACAGGTGCCATTAATACAGGTAACAAGTGGAGGACAGAGGAGCATCTTAAAGAAGAAGTTACAGGTCTGTGACAGCCAGAAATCTTGCTGGTTTGTAGGTGACCAAATACTTATTTTCCACCATAATTTGCAAATAAATTCTTAAAAAATCAGACAATGTGATTTTCTGGATTTTTTTTTCATTTTGTCTCTCATAGCTGAGGTTTACCTATGATGAAAATTACAGGCCTCTCTCGTCTTTTTAAGTGGGAGAACTTGCACAATTGGTGGCTGACTAAATACTTTTTTGACCCACTGTATATGAAATGTAAAATATGTAAACAAATAAATTATGTAATATAATTGTATCATTTCATAGATCTAATTTTAATTATTAGGCTAATGCTATTCATGAAACACGCTTATCTTGTATCTTCTTAAAACTTGCACCTGGAATATATACAAACTAATAAATTCTGTACCAATATGATCTTGTTGTCTCTACACAGGCCAGCACATCAACTGATGACATTCAGCTGCCTCTCTCAAGGGATGTTGCCTGCCAGACAGACCACCTGGAAACACATACTCTAGGCACACAGCTATCCTTAAAGACTTTGCGACCCCACATTAGAACAGAGTACACAGAGTACATTTACTTTTGATGTAGTTAGTAAGTATTCTGGCATTTCTCTTTGCTTTGATTATGTGTTTTTTTTCATTAGACTTGCCTTAGTTAAATTCATTTTTTGTCTTCTGCAAGGATTTTGGTGTTGGGACATCCATGGAAGACCCTTTATGCCTGTCATCGACTCCTGTAAAGAGACCAGCCAAAAGACCTTGTGTAGACCGCGAGGAAGAGCTGGAGGACAATCCATTGGAGGGCAGCTCTTTAGTGGAAGATTCAAAGGGACAGGATTCCACTTTTGATCCTGCCGACTCCATCACAGAATTGTTGGACTAAAGTCGTAAGTTACTGAGTGAAGATATGTGTGGCTCGTGAGCACTTTCATAATTAGGATTATTTATGTGGATAACAATTATTAAACTAGCTGCAAACAGGGTGATGGTTGAAAGTAAAGTCTAGATGAAAGCTCAATCTGTTTAACTCAAAATGTATTTCCCTTTCTTTGTGGTTTGATATAGGGAAGATTCATACACTCCCACCCACAACCGTTAAAAGTACATAGTGTACTTGCGCTGCATCATGGATTTGTTTAATGCATGTCCAGTCTGCACAGTGGCATGTGATGTGAGGACCCAAAGGCTGGGGACATTCCTGTCTGTGAAGCAGAGGTGCCCCCATTGCACATTTCGAAGACACTGGAGTAGCCAGCCTATCTTTGGGAGCACGCCAGCTGGAAATCTGCAACCTTCTGCCGCTGCGTACCTGAGTGGTGCATCTTTCATACAAATCGAAAAGGTAAAGGATGTGCAACTGTAGTTACTTTGACTGTGAATTACTTCAATTTAGATCTAATTACATTAGTAATTATTATTCATCCCCCCACACCAATAGGTCTTCAAGGAAATGAAGCTACAGTTGTTTGGGTTTGAAAAATTTCGCCGCCATGCCAGAGCTTTCATTGAACCGGCAGTTATTCACCACTGGAAAGTCCTAAATGACGTGAATCTGCAGCGGCTAAGTCAGGAGGAAATAGTGATACTCGGTGGTGACATGAGAGCTGACTCTCCAGGTATTGACACTTTACTGAAATGGTGTATTTTATGCAGGGGTTAGATATTGTTTGAAGTCAAAATAAGTGACCTAAATAAAATCACAGACATAATACCAAAGTATTGAAGAGTGATTACTACACTAATGTCGCTATTTGAACAAAAATAGGTCACTCTGCAAAGTATGGGAGTTACACAATGATGGATCTCCATAATAACACCGTTATGGACATTCAGTTGGTCCAGGTGAGTTGTCAAAATTGATTATGTAAAGCGTTTATTGGTTGTAATCTCAAAATAAAAGTCGAACATGCATATTCTATGAATATATTGTTTTTCTGTGTTAGCAGAGCAACGAGGTTGGTGGTAGCGCCCATATGGAGAAGGAGGACCTGACGAGGAGTCTAGCATTAATGGAGTCGCGTGGCGTCAACCTTGATTGCATTGGCACTGATCGTCATCCTCAAGTACAGAAGTTCCTCAGGGAGAGAAACATAACCCATTACTACGATGTCTGGCACTTTGCAAAAGGCATATTGTCAGTGCCAATATGGAGCTCTGTGGAGCAGTGTTGCTCCAACCTTTTCCTTTCTTTGATTTGTTGGTGATATCCTTTTGGTGAGAAGAACCTGATGTTTTGAAGCTTGCGTAAAGCTCCCATTTGATGGTCCTTAATTTGAAATTGTGACACTGAGTAAATGGTATCAAATGCTTTGAAATTAATTATGAAATGCTACAATAGATTAATCAATCTAATCACTCACTCATAGTTTATGAGTATCTTAACTAAGTGGAAAGTATTTTGCTGTCATTGTAGGAATTTCTAAGAAACTGTTAGCAATCAGTACGCAGAAAGACTGAGAAACTCAAGAAGTGGATGAAGAGCATTAACAAACACATATACTGGACTGCAGCTGGTTCAACCTCCGGGCCAGAGAGAATTGCAAAGTGGACCTCGATCCTCAACCATGTTCGAGATGTCCATATACATGAAGATCGTGCGACCATGCGACCTGCAAGACAACTGACCGGAGTAAATGGCTTCAAGCAGATATTTCACCAATATACAGGCTAAATGTCAAAACAGTAAACAGACAACTACACATAGTTATTTAGTGACTTTCAGAAATTTACCGGAGGCCATTGTTGTAATATTCTTTACTGTATGGTTAATGGTTTTCTTATGTTATATTTTCTTATTGTCTGCAGCAACTCCAACTTTCTACAAGTTGGAGAAGTTGCTGACCAACAAAAGGGCGCTGAAGGATGTTGCAAAACTGAGCCCCCACCACCAAACTTCCTCTTTGGAGGCTTTCCATGCCTTTATTCTTCGTTTTGCCCCAAATAATGTTGTCTTTTCCTTTTATTGGAATGCTGTGTAGGTAAAAGAAAGTTTGTTTACTAAATACTTTTGGGAATTGTAGCCTGAAATATCTGTAAATATTAAAATGTTTGTCGTGTACTTCCAGACTCTACCTGGCTGCTATGCATTCGAATGAAAATGTGGACCGACCACAGGCCGAAATGGAGGAAGGTGTACCTGTTTTCAAAATCTCCTTTCCAAAGGCTAGGAAGGTAG
Organism: Pollachius pollachius; assembly: GCF_949987615.1. NCBI lineage: Eukaryota > Metazoa > Chordata > Actinopteri > Gadiformes > Gadidae > Pollachius > Pollachius pollachius. Next base: position 33,496,286 of record NC_136935.1, on the reverse strand, counting down.
CCTGGTCCTACCAGACTCTTGTACTTCATTTCATTTGTACAGAGAGTCTGGACCTACTCAATTGACAAACGTTAACTCACTTGAGGCGGGTGTCTGTTGAAGTTTAAAACTATTGGATCTGGCCAGTGCCACTCTGGATCTGCCATAACCAATCGCTAACGTTTGGCCGGGAATCACGTTGCGCACAGGCTGTGAACAAACCAAACACTGTGCGTGAAGATGTCCGTCAACGAGAGCTGACTTTAACATCATTGATCTCAGCCACACTCACTGTTCGCTTTTTGGACACAGAAAATTTAGACGGAGAAAACCCACTAACATACCGCAGACCCAGACCTAGTACTGAAGGGGAATTCAAATTGAGCGGAAGTACTTAGGCAGGCGGAGCCAGGCTATTAGGAAGGGAGAGTGCAGAGCTAAACCTCAAAAAACACAGGCGACCTTTGGTAAGGGTTCAAATCAATTCAAACAACACATATTTTAGATTTCTAAAATGTATTTCTCTTGATGAAAAATCAAGTGAATACAAAAACACAAAACCTAAACAATTAAAAAGAAAACATATGTTTTATGATACAGGTTCAATGATGGACCTCATTTTTGAAGAAGTCTTTCCCAACCCTACACCATACACCGAGGCACTGTTGGAGATCCCTGTTCCAGAGCCCCTAACGTCACAGTATGAGAAGCCTGACAAGGAGGCGGTAATCGGCAGCCTTGTGTCAAGGTTCAAACGGGTGGCAGTTTAAAACCAACGTAGTGGCCTTCCTCATCAGGAAAATCCGAGCGGATGCACAGGACCACACAAGCCGGAATAACAACCCGGATTCTGTGTCCCAGGAGGCCCCAGCACCAGCTCACAAATGAACGATAGGAGAGATACCTGTAGCAACTGAACAATTGATTCAGAGATTTAGTCTTGCAAAGATTTATTATTGCTTTGTGTTATGAAAATAAATATTCCTATGCTCCTATGGATGGTTTGTTCAGTAACAATTTAAGGTTATTTTTTTTAGCTCTGATATAAATACCTCTTGACAAAATTAGGCACAAGATTTAGAAAAACTTTATCATTTTATTAAATTCTGTAACACAGCACAACTTGCTTGTGTATTCCTCTCAAATTTAGAGGACCATAGTCAGCTCGGTGTATTTGGCTGGCATTCTCAATAGAATAGAAATTTAGGCAGACAGGCTCCAATCCTGGATGGTCAACCATACATGACAGCTGTTTGTCGACCTCCCGTCGTCTTCTAGTAACCTAATTGGGTAGGATGGCCTGCTTTGTCCACTCGTAGGCTCAGTCACTACTGCATATTTATTTATAAGTCAATACTTGGTGTGCTACCTAGCTATTTATGCTCCCTTATCATGCGGAAAAGTGCTGGTCTACACTTTTTACGTTCACAGGACTTGGTGATGCTTTCTGTCCCCAATGTGCGGACAGAACAGGGTAAAAAGGCTTTTGTATACTCTGCCCCCACTGGGTGGGATACGCTGCAGAAAGACCAAGGACTTGTTGAATTAATTTTGTTAAATGCTTTTAAGTTGAAAATGAAGGATATTGAGCTAGACTGTCTAAGACGTCAGTGTTTTGAATAGGTTTTTGTTTCCCGGTTACAGAAATGGGTCTTTTAAGATTGATGCAGTGTGAATTGATTTGCTTTATTTTAGTGCTGTTTAAATTTTTGTCCCTGTGTGTTTGTCTGAAACTGTTTGTCTGTAACTGTGGTTCATTGTGCTGCTGCCTGTCATGGCCAGGTCACCTTTGAAAAAGAGATTTTTAATCTCAATAGGTTTTTCTCCTGGTTAAATAAAGGTTAAATAAAAATAAAAATATATATATTTTTATTTTTAAGCACAATTATTTGTCAAATGAAGAGACAAAGTAGTTTCCAATTTAGTGGTGAGTGCTACGTGAGGTATCTCCATGCAGCAACTATTCTCCGCTTATGTGGGCATGGTTGCACATTTTCCACAACGGCACCTATCTAAAAAATAAAGGTAGATGTAATAATGGCAGAGGTCTGACTAATATAGTGGCTCTGGTTAGTGTCTATAGCTATACATATCTGACAGATTTACTCTTCACGAGTAAATCATGGGTTATGTGTAACATGACTTCAATATAAGTGGAAATGAACTCATTGAAAAATGAGCCAGTTATTAGTCTTCTCTAAAGTACAACGACTGATATAGATGCTAGTATAGCGTTAGAACGATAGCAAATCAGAGCAACATGAAAAGCCAACAACGTAGGCTAGCGTTATCACATGATAATAACTTACAGCATGCATAAACAAACTAACTAAAGTACCGTATCCAGAAAAATATATTAAACTAACCATTCGGAGACGTCCTGCTGTAGCCGCTGAGTATCAACCTCTTCAGGTGCTTCGCCATCCGGATCCGATTCTGGGTCAAACTGAAAAGCTTGAAAGACTGTTTCTACAAGTCATTGCGATGCATCCACTGTAAACACTAGTGCATGGTACTGTGCCCGCAAGCTGCTCAGGGCCACACCCCCACCCTCCTCCTTGACCCGCCTCTCTCCACCTCATTTGCATTAAAGCTACAGACACCGAAACAGCGCATTTGGGGAAAGCTCAATGTGCGACTGGCTCAGAGTGGCTGTTACTCTGCACCAGGGCTGAATTTCGGGTACGTCTTCGAATACTGTGTTAGGGCCCAATAATATCTATATTAAAACATCCATAAAGTAGCATGCCATGGGACCTTTAAACAGCGCTGTCTTTTCCTATGTTCGAAAGGAAGCACCTTTTCATCTCTCCTTGACCCGATGACGTTTTCCACAAAGGTTAAGTAAAGGAGGCATAAAGGTTAGGAGATTTGACTATCCATAGAGGCCCCTGGTCGGTACCAGGCTAACTGTCAGGTTTACTTGAGCAGTGTTTCAGATATGTCCATCTGTCAGAAACAAGTGTACCATTAGAAGGTTCCTCCAAGCCTTGTCCTCACGATTTTGTCATAAATTTACATATATGAAGTACAAACAGCGTATATTTTCACTAAGGGTCTAAGATTAAATTATGCACTAAGATAATTCAATGAATTGCTATCTATTGTTATCGTGGATATTTTCTCAACACATTTTTATCTAATCCTATGTCTCTACTTCCTTAACATTTGGCGTTGGCTAATTTTTGTAATTTACTTTATATCAGAGAAATTAGGCCTTACAATTGACCTTTAATCAACCAAGCGCCGCCTTTATTAGCGACTTTGATGGAATACCCCTCTGGTTCCCATGGTGAGCCACTAGCTAGCATCACAGCACTCCGTGGACAAAAGGGGTGCTTCCATTGTATTACATTTTTTGTCTTTTGTGTCACAGTGAACCTTTTCCTTTTCGAAAAACACAAGTAGATGCATTAGCCTTGCTCAGAGCTTTACCGCATCATAGGGAATGTTTGAGATGTATTTTTGTGGATTTGAATACTCCAAGCCTGCAGACACGGGAGGAATATTTGTCTGAACTTCAACAGCCAAAGCAGTGCCGTGATTGTGAGAATGAGATATCATGCCAGTTTCTCAGACGGATCCGCGATGTGTTACATACTGCTCAGCTCCGGATCACCGTCGAGCCCAAAAGGGATCGGGTAAAGTTCAAACTGCCGCTGAATGGTAATTATGGGCGCTGCACATAAACATCTGTTAATGACCCTCTCTACATTTGACTAGGCTGAGGGCACGTAGCGCCCAGCTGTTCACTTTCGGGCTCATTTGTTTTGCCTGGCGCACTCCTAGAGCAAAAAAACGTATCGCAACAAACTGGATTTTTACCCGGAAATGAAGACGCCCATTTGTCGAGCAAACTGGTGGTGCTGTATTTGGGTTTGTGTGTGTGTGTTTGTGTGTGTAAGCTTCTGCAAGTGAGAGAGCAAGAAGTTTATAGACACTTGACGCTTGAATTATTAAGGCTATTAAAAATACATGCACTGGAGATAAATGGCGAAGACGTGATACCAAATATTTTTTCTCGTGGTGACTTTCACGAAAACATGCAGGCCCTATTAGAAGAAATGAAGAGGGCAAACCAAGGAATGTTGTATGAGTATTCTTGAGTAAATTTATTGTGTTTTATAGAAGGGGTTTGACCAATAGGGGTCCCGCCTATACAGGTGTCTGTGTGTGTGTGTGTGTGTGTGTGTGTGTGTGTGTGTGTGTGTGCGCGTGTGTGTGTGTGTGTGTATGTGTGTTAGTGTGTGTGTGGTGTATGTGTTTTGCGTGCATGTGTGATCAGTAATGTGCTAAGAAATGCTGAAAATCCTTTACCTATATTGTATATTCCTGTTAGCGATTAATGTCCAAACCCCAATTAGAAGTTTATTTTCTTCAAATATAATGAGAATCATATAAATTCAGATAGGAGTTGCGTGGCATGGAGTCACCGTATCGATTCTGCCTTAAAACATTCATGAATATTGATCTTGAATAATGAATTAAACATTTATTCATACTCCATTCATCCATGCCTCTGAATGAGAGTAACAATAAAATCCAGCCTTGCAAGTCTTCCAATGGACACTAACATCACCTGGTGTTGATGTGCATTTAGCTGTCATTTAAACATTTAGCTGAGTCGCTGTTGAGCCTGAGAACAATCAGAGGCATAACATTTGGATCCAAATATAATTTCCTTGGTAAAATAAGTGTGAAACAAGAATCTTTTGAGTTAATTCAAAGTAATTACGAACTGTGTTAGAGTAATGTAATATTTCAATCTCTCCAACATCAAACATTTGCATCCAATACGACAGAAGACAGCGCTGTAAATTTAGTTTGTTGGGTTACACAGGGATTCACCAAAACAGCGTAACTTTTCAAAACTTTTTTTTCTAATGAGAAAATCTATTCTCGGCAGTATAAATAAAAGGACATTGCGAAAAAACCAAGAAAAGCCATCCACTCATGATTCAATAAAAAGGTTTCATGTGCTATAAATTCGTCTGCGTTATATTACAAGTCTCACAGTGCCGACTCCATTAGATGAGCTGTAATGTCGTTTAATGCATTGTCAGATAAAAACACACCTCCTCTCGTCGTAGCACAGCCATCGCTGCTCTCTGCCCCTCCCTACACCCACTAATGTGGGCCCCCGCCTGATCCCGCCGCGCTTCAGTGCCCAAAATTAGCTCTTCCTGTGGCCAATGAGAGCCCTGCATGCTAGACATTTCTCTCCCTCGTATCAAAAACGATTTGAAACAATGGCTCCTACGTGAAAAGAGGGAACCAACGGCCATTTCAAGCTTCATCCAGTGTTATCCCCTTTCTTATTTTGTTGTGTTAAACCTTTGAAGATCTGAAAAGATCTCTCTTTGTCTTTTATTTGTATCTCATCATATACATTAGATAGGTAACTTGAATTGATGCTTTGGATAAACGTACTAAACAGTACCTGAAGTGAGCAAAAGACGTGATGAGGTGCCCCAATCAGTGGTGAATAACCAGGAGGGGTGTGTGTGTGTGTGTGTGTGTGTGTGTGTGTGGGGGGGGGGTTACATGCTTGGCTAAGTACAGGCTCCGACGACAGAGGTCAGAACGGCTCGGAAGACGCCAGGTACCCAGCTACGCAGCCGGGTCAAAGGGCAGCACGTCTATTAACACCGGGGAAACGTGCTTGACGCGTCCTAATTGCCATTTTAACCTTTTGCTGTCAGAGCCGTTCTGTCACACTTGGATGCGAGCAAGTGTGAGGGGTGAGGAGGACGCACACCCAAAGTCTCCGAGCTGCTACGTTGAGGCCAGGCATTAGTCAGTTCCATTAAGCCTTTCGTCACGGATTGGCGGTGCCTTGTTAGTGCACCTCGAGAACATGTTGTGGAAAAGAACATGACAGGCCTCACAAAGGTCCTCCCCCTTCCTTGCTTCCTGATTGCAATCTTTGGTCCCCAGGTGAATAATGTGAATAATTGAACAGGTGCTTGAGCGTGTAGGAAGAGCGCACGTGCACTTATATGGATGACAGCGTGTGCACGAGTAGCCTTACATACAAATAAGCGTGCTCGAACACACGCACACACACATGCCCACACTGACACAAGCACACAAACAGACACACAGACGTTTAGTGGTAGCCAAGCCAATAGAGGGCGCAATTATGCCGCTACCCTCCTACCCCAGGCCTAGAACAAGCTACATTACATTTTATTATTTGAAATAAAAAAAATCTGTGAGGCAAAATAGTAAAAAACGATTCGAAAGGCAATGCAAAATTATGTGGTTTTTTTTGTAATTACTTTTTCTAATACACCAGGGGAGGGTTGAAGATATATGCATGCCCAGAGATTCCCAATTGGCCATTGAAATTAACTGTTTTGGCAAACTGGCCGAGCTAAATAATCTTCAAGTGAAAGGAATTTGTATAGGGAATATAAACTGGACCCATGCAACCATGGAAACAAGAAAGTAAACATGTTTTTAATTCAAAAACCAAGGATACATTTGTCAATCGTGCGGCAGTTGGAAGGCACTGCTTAACAAGAAGAAACATTTTGACATTCAACGTCTGGTCGCTAGGTGCTCCTGCTGACAGCTGAGTTGACTTCCTCTGGATTTAATAAGGGCTCCGAACTGCCTGGAGATAGCAGGAGGAAGACGAAATGAAGATCAGATTTAATTTTCAATCAATGTGAATCTCGATTAACATTAAACATTCACATTAAGTCATTAAGGGGCCGCTGGTATCCGAAGCCACTCACAAGCGAGGCTGAGACCTATCCAAGGCTGAGTCACATTCAAAAGTGCAGCACAACCCCAAAGTTCTTTTAAATGTTTTTAAACAGCTGGCCAGATTCTGCAGTGCTTGAAGAACCAGAAATGCTATCAATAGGTAAGCACCATCCATATTTGTTTTACCATCTCCCTATTATTCCCTTTGCCCAAATTCATACCTCAAGCGCCAGTTTAGCCTAGCGTAAAGCAAATCTAAAGCAATAAAACCTGATTTACTCTACTTTTAATGGGAAAGGGAATCTCTAATTTCCTTGTTCAACCATTTTCAACAGATTTTTAAACAGATATTGTTTGGATGGAGTAGTTGATGACTTAAGCATTCATTAAAATCTGGAATCCACATAAGGAGCATCACATCAGCTACATATATATGTGATTGCTGTCTACAGAGCTTGGCAGACCCTCAATATGAATGCTATGAGTAAAACACTATGGTGAAAATGCTTCAGTTGAATTGCCCGTTCAGGGGAGAAGGAGATGATGCATTAAAGAAAGGCGGTCTGCCCGAGCTTTGGAGGATTGACAAGTTGAAAAACATGACAGTTTAACTTAAGTGTACAACACGACACATACTGTTTGCATAGAGTTAACATTTTGTTTTTTTTACGCAAGCTAGCAGTAGTTTGTGCTGCAATTCAACACAGTTTCTTGCCTAGATCAGGATTGCTGCATGCGTTTAAGTAGGTTTTTGGGGCACGTGTTTAGTTTTAAAATATTTACATATATGCCATGTTGCAAGACCTATACTTCGTTGCATTGAAAATGAATTGACTATTCGTGAACTGCTATGCAACTACAAAACCATTATGTAGGAGGCGTCAGCTATGCTTATGGGACTGTTTTGGTGTGGATTAGGGTTTTTCATGATTTACCGCTTTAGAGAAAATGAAAGCAGAAATAAACTCTCAGCAAGCGGTACCACTCACAGGCATCTTTCAAAGTTATGCAACGAAAGCCTTCAACTTCGAATGGGATCTCTATCCTTTTGGTCACACGCATTACAATGAATACCCCACACTCACCCATCCGTTCGAACATCACTGCTAACTTTGAGGCTATGTTTGTTAAGGTAACGTGGGTCGGACTGGTCAAACCAGCTTTTGCTGCGTCCCACTGCAACCTGTTCAACCTCCTGAGCAAAACTTAATAGAGGTTGAAAAATAGTGAAATAAATGTTAATATTCCTAAGTCTTAAGAACAAGAACCCAAGAAAAGGTATCCCAGAAATTGTAGCCAAGTCAATTATAATGATGAAATTCATAATTCATCTTTAGTTTTTCAGAGCTCATTTTCATTCTTAAAAGGTATTGACTTCACTTAAGTATGCAGGTACTATAATAAACTGCAGATACGATAGCGTAGAGAAATCGAAGTATATATAAAATACACTCCATCACATTGATTTCAGAGGGTACATCATGTTTTTGTCTTTGAAATTCATTGCATTTCATATTCATTGATGTTTTTTGGTTTGCCTTGGACAATTCAACAGAGCGTGATATTTCCTTAAACTAAATGTCACAAAGGTATTCAAGCATGAAATGCCAGACTAATTCAGGGCACAGGCGCAAAATGTGGGCTTGCAAGGGAAAAAGTGTAACTTGAATATACAGAGCAATTAATCAAATTGAAAAGGTAGAACAGAGCAAAGCGTCAATGTAAAAACAAAAAACAAATGGTGTGCACATATAGCTCAAATTGATTTTGTAAGAGAAAGTCTCCATAAATCTTTCCCTGTTTGTACACTCTCACAAACAGCTTGGTCTGCTTCAATGGCCAAAAGAGAAAATACTTTTCACAGCAACACATCATCACACACAGTCGGTCTCCATTGGCGATAGTGTGTCAATGGATTATCAACAAAGGAATTGCTTCCAGATCTTAATAGGAAAATTAGATCATTCTACTTTAGATATGTAGATAATGACAATATATCATGTGAACAATCTGAATGTAGTAAGCTTGCGACCATCCTGCATTCAAGACAGCAATAATGGATTCCATAATAAAAACTCAATGATCTAGATGGCTATTTATTATTATTGTTGTTTACGAATGTGATTGGTCAGAATTATTATACTAATTATAGAGAATTGTATTGTATGTGATTTATATTACACCATTCAACCTTATCAGAGCTTGATTATTGATGACCATGTCCAAAACACACAGCACTTATTGATCTCCGTTGATTGCCTTAATATACTTATATATGCATAATTCTCTGCTTGAAATTGAGGTTAACAAAAAATGTGTGATTAAGCATTCAGTGCCCCAGTTGAAAGAATGAGAGCAAGCAGCCTGGCTGGTATTTAATGGCAAATGCCTTAAACTGTGCTTAATAACTGCAAGGGAACAATGTGTGTGTGCCATTCACAGCGTGCTGATACACTGGAATTGTAATTGCAATGTTCCCAAGCCAAGCAAAAACAGGGGGAGCTATAATTGAAAAAAATTAATCTATTACACATATATTTAGAGATTATTTTATTCCCAACTGATACATATGGACAAAATAATTATCATGTAAGTAAATTAATTATGCTCATTATATCACAGTTCATGACAAGCTAAATTTAGCATAGCACAATGTTGTTAATGGTCTCTCATTTCCTCATACTTACTGTATTTGATTTAGCCTTTTTTCAGTCCCTGCAAACTAACTGACATACATCTTGCTGGTGATGCTCTGTGGCAGGAGCAAGTGAGTGGGAATACAGAGACACCCTTATGTCTTAATAGGCTTTCAGATGTTATATGTTGTCATTGTCAAACCACAGTGAAGCCCTGTTCACATGCAAGCCAAATGAGGACCTCCACAGTGTATTAGAAAGTTAAACATCTTGAGAGCTCTCACTCCTCTACTTTCACGCTCACTTATCAACATGATGTATGGCTACACAATCATTCTTCAATCTTCCAATGTCTGGGCTGCCGCGATTACAGCAGAGTAGTGCAACACAAGTACAATTTGCAATGTAAATGTGAATTTAAATAGTTTTGAAAACGACAAAGTACTGTCAATTTATAGAGATAAATCTACCACCCAGAATTGTTCCCAACAAAACAATATATATATATATATATATATATATATATATATATATATATATATATATATATATATATATATATATATTACTGCAAAGAGCCATGCTATTAGAATAGCCATTAAACATAAAGATTAGCAAGACGTTTAACTGCTTCAAAAGGAGGTTAACCTTTAGCGCACATGTAATTACTCAGATGTACTGTAACTCTTTGGAGGAAATTCAAGTTTCCCAGCCGGCAGTGCAATCCAACACACACATAGGTTTCCTCAGTGTGAAATAATCAGGTAACAGCGGTTTCGCTTTGGCTCCCATCATTAGCATTCTGATTAATATTAAATAAGGGGGATTGCTCTTCTCAGAAAGCACTAATACACCTAATGCTGGGTGGATCTTTCCATGCTTTACTTATGCAAGATTCCTATTGAGCTTTGAAAACATGTCATGCAATCAGCATCTGCCAATTTAAATAAAACTGTAAAATAATGTCTTAATTGATTGATAAATTTCATACATTTTTTTTTTTAGTTGATCAATCTGACCTATTTCAACTAGGAGGCACTCACAGAAATAATTCTTTGCCCATTCAATATTGAAACCTTATTGTGGATAAGAAATATTATATTATCATATCATTAGAAAGTTATCTTTGAAGCTCGCCTTCACCGTTGGAAACAAGAATGGTTTTGAAAATAAGCATTATACATTATGCATGCATCTCCCTCACAAGCTTTCATCCTGCTTCCGGCACATTAAGAGAGTTTCAACTGAAACGTAAAAGCTGTTTCGGGCGGTCCATGCGGTGGGTTTTTCTGGTAACGACGCAACCCCGACAGTGGAGATTTCCCCAGGGACACAAGCCATCATCCGGCACTAACCATCAACTTAATTCTAACTTGTATCTGAAACGGAGATGTCTGGGGAGCCCATCCTCACTTTGAGGATGTTTTTGATCAATGCTAAGTACCTGAGAGGGGAAACGTGTGTTTTGACCAGGGGGGGCCCCTGCAGTTGCCTCGGATCAGCATGCGGGGGCCACAGTGATCAGCCGAGTCACGACGTAGCTCTCTCTCAGGCCTAAAGCCGGAGGCCACACAGCTCATACACACACATGGAGTCTAAATAAAGAAAGAAATCGAAATATGAAAGAAGAGAACTTTTGCACAAAGGAAAGACAAACAGAAAGAAATTCAGGAAGTTTATAGATATAATGAAACATATAGATAGAACCACATAAAGTTTCATAGATAGATCTTTTTCTGTCTATAGATAAATTATAGATAGATAGATAGATAGATAGATAGATAGATAGATAGATAGATAGATAGATAGATACGCAGCTAAACATCACTACATATAGACGGAATTGCATAAAAGAATGAATAACAAGACGATGAGAGATTTAGTGTGTTAAGAAGCTGTGTAGATTTACTGTGATAAGAAGCTGTGTTTCATTACAAAACACAGCTTCTTATCACAGTATATCAGTAAACAGGCACCGTAGACAGTTAGTGACCAATATACTGATAGAACCGCTGCAGTGTCTTTGGGGCGACAGGTCATTTAAGCAGACGTTGATAAACGAGTCAACTGAAAAATTATGCTCAGACCGAGGCTGGAAACCAATCTGAACTTAATGAATCATGTGCTCATAATGTCGAGGTCAATAAGACAAATTACTGCAACCACAGGGTAACTACAAGGGAAAGAAAATGTTCGCTCAATTTGCAACTAATTTTCTTCTGATTGATTTTCCGATAAATCACTTTCCCCAGAAAAAAGGGGGACAAAATCGGTAAGCTGAACGGATGTAAGGTATGCTCCAACGGTTAGGTGTGATATTTATCTACTTCATCCTGGAGAATAAGGCTCCAATAACTCAGAGTCCGGGATCTTTCCAAATGAACAGTTGATGAATTGTACTTGGGTGAGCCTTGTATCGACGCCAAACGAGTTGAGATAGCTGAGATTAGTGGCCACGGTGAGCGACTAGCGGTATTCCAAAAGGGGGGGATTTCTGGTAGAACAAAACCAAATAAACTAAAACTTGGGGGGTATTGATCGACAGGTGAACTTTTTTGGGGGGTTGTTTGCTGTAGGAAGTTACATTCTGCCTTAGGGTAGAACAATATTTACAGTTTTTATTTCAGTTATATTTAAGTTCTCTAGATTTTTTGTCATTAAACAGTAGACCCTTTTATCCCGATCGGATTATGGTGAATTCAGATCCATGTCATGAAGGAAAAGGCAGCGGATTATAGGCACCTTGCACAAGGATACTTAGGTAGGTAAGTATCACGGACATGTGAGGGATGGAACCAAGAACCTTTCAGCTAGAACCCTAGCCAGTATCCTGAACTCTACGGTACAAGAAATGCACCACCATACGGACAGACACTCGCTGAAAGGGCGGGGACTGCAAAGACACACATGTACCTGCTAGCGTGGCACTATCATGCCCGCAGCCAGCCATGAGGTCACCGAGTTTCTACCGAGTTTGTTTCCTTTGTTTATAGCTTCAAATAAAAGAAGGAAACAAAATACTAAACTGGATAAACAAATCTGCGGTTGAGAACTTCTCCTGGACAAATGCATGCTTACTTCAGTTTAGACGTATTACTTTAAGTGATTGACGTGTGCGAGCCGAACACAACTATCACCCCCCCACCCCAAGAAAATGGAGCCATTGCAACCTCAACTGCTACCTCACTATTTTTCCGACCCTGCCTACGGCTGCGGGCACCGTATCAACATATCTGTCTGGGCATGGTCCACCAGGTCACGTCACGGAGAGACACATCAACACATTGCTATTGGTTGGCAGTCTGAAGGCTCACATGGCCCTGCTCCGTGCCATGGATGCACACCCTAATGTGATGGAGTTCACACGTATGTGATGCGCTTTGAATTTGAACGTGTCGACCCAGCGATCCTTGAAAAATGCGACAACATTTTGCATTTTGAAATGTTTTATACATGTGCACAATATTTACATGGGAGCCCTTAAAAAAATGCCTCTCGTCAACATGTGGAGGTCTTTTAAATGTGAACATACGGTGTGTGTGTGTGTGTGTGTGTGTGTGTGTGTGTGTGTGTGTGTGTGTGTGTCTGTGTGTGTATAGGAAGTCTCCTCCCACTGCTCTCCAGTAAGGGCTTCTCTGTCAGACCCCTGCTGTTGTTAATGAAGGACCACATCCCAGCGAGAGCTGAACATTAACGTTGCTCTGTCGCTCGCTCCCATCACATCAGGGTGGATGCCGTGAGCACGACCCACTTGGGGCCGTTTCATTACCATGGGTTTCAAACTTAAAAATACTTTTTCCAACAGGATACTATCCCAGAGGGATTGTTCGCATTACACAACTGCATAACAATAAGAAATGTGTTTCATTCTTTCAAAGTTTTTTCTTGCAGTAGGAGTTGTTTATTAGAGTGTGGGCGAGTTATTTTAGATTCCACCATTTTAAAAGCCTCTTTAACACCTACGACAACCGTTTCACTAATGTTGGGATTTGATCTAACAGGAGACCATGATTTTTATTTTTCACAGCCGTTACTTTTTTTGCCCTTGAAAGACAGGATTAATCAGGCAGGGGAAGCCTTTTAGTTCAGTTTAGCCGTCCATCTCGCGGTCGGCGAAGGTGGAGTAAAGAAGTATTTTTTTTTTGACACGGCTCCAGAATCATTGAAGGGTTAAGGAGCGGGGGAAAGGAGCAGGGAAAAGTGATGGCTCAGCGCTGAGCTGTGTGCTTTCTTTGTTACAGTAGCTAGCAAGCGCCTCATGCAGTAATCCTCGTAATCCATGACAGCTCCCTGCTATCTGAATCAATACAGCGTGTTACGGAGAAACCTCTTTCCGAAGAGTGGCCCTAAAATTAACACCATAGATCTCACTTTCTCGCTGTATTTATATTTTGAAAACAAAAGAAAAAAAAGACAGGGGAGAAATCATGATTGAACACCCAGACACTGTTGCTTAGACATCGTATCCGGGAAGAATACTACAATGAATGGACATATTGCACTGTACTTCAAGCTGAAGAGTTGGCTTACGTTATATATGTTGTATGTGTATGTACAGAGTTGGGTTTGTTGTGGGAATACACACATGCTACGCTTGCTTATTTTTACAGCAAATATAGGATGCATGAGTAAAGGTTATCCTGGGCGCAAATAGTGTTTCCTATAGTAGGCAGTATAGTAGTATAATTTTAACATGCATTTGCTTTAATAAAGTCTCTGCCTGTCTGCCTTTCTTTATTGGGTTAGGTTTACGTAATATTTCAAAGCAACTATCTTTTTTTATAACTAATGTGGATTTTTTTATATAATTTACCAGGGCACCAGGATATTGTATTAGTATAGGTGTTCGTAGCTGATTCGATCCCCACTGTCTACAGTCTTCCGGCTCTACGAGACTCTGAGCAAGAAACCTAAACACCTACATGCTCATGAATGACATGTCTGAATTCAGTGTAAGATGCTTTGGGTAAAAGTGTCTCCTAAATAAATAACCATTAGATATGAATGCAGACTATTACAGGAAACATCTTACCAGAGGACGATTTCTTTAGAGATGGAAGATTAATTTAATGGATGGAAGATTCCTTAATGGAAGAAACATTCTTTGTTTGTTTAGTTATGCAAAACGTATACTTTTTTTATCTTGACGTCCCAAGTAAATGCAGTGTAAGATGCTTTGGTTAAAAGTGTCTACCAAAGAACTAACCGCATGAATGCAATGATTGCAGGAAACATCTTCGGGTCACACAGTGTGCTTTGTACCTTTTGAATGTTCACTGGATAGCATTTGCCCAAGGCCTATGTTCCTATGGTATTTATATTTCAATGTACCGTACAAATTATGTCTTCCACTTTTGTTATTACTTTTGTTGTTTTTTGTGTGACCTAGCCCTTATGTAAACCATTTAGTACGAAGAACACGTTCCCCTTGATTAGGCAATTAGCTCTCGGGGGGTTTATCTGCATCACTGTCAGCAGACGAACCGTATCGCTCTGGAAAGCAACGCACTGTAATAGCGGCAAAATACTTGGCTAGATAATTTGATGTTTCCATATGACTGCCAGTGTGGAACAATGATCCTTTAATTGATCGGATCTGCTGCTGAATTGCCAACTCAATCGTGATACCCCTGGCAATTGCATCAGAGCCCAGCAGATATTCGCACCCATATGGGGATGGGCTTATCTTCCTCTTGTCTTTCTGGCGTCCTAAATATGAGTCAGCTAACTAGGGTGACTTTTTGTAATGGCTGTGTTGTCCCTTTCTTCACCACCCCGCACTGAAAGGCACACATGATCTTTGGATGGGTGTTTCCAGTGAGTCTAAACTCAGCCTTTCTCTTCAGTAGTCTCTAATGGGACCTAAATAATGATTTATAGCACTCCGGGGGATGCATGGTGGCAGAGGGGAACGTGGTTACTACTTGTTTTGTGTTGCTTACTTTGTTTCCTTCTCCGGGACTAACAGTTTCTCATTAAAACTTGCTCGAATTTTTTTTTTTTTTGTGTCTTAAAGGTCCCATGGCATGCTACTTTATGGATGCTTTAATATAGATATTAGTAGGCCCCAAACACAGTATTTGAAGACGTTCCCGAAATTCAGCCGTGGTGCAGAATTACAGCCACTATGAGCCAGTCGCACATTGAGCTTTCCCCAAATGCGACGTTTCGGTGTCTGTAGCTTTAATACAAATGAGGAGAGAGGCGGGTTAAGGAGGAGGGTGGGGGTGTGTGTAACATGCGTGTGGCCCTGAGCATGCTCAGGGCCACATGCATGTTACACACGCATGTTACACACGCATGCCACACGCATGCCACACGAATGCGCTCTGTTTACAGTTGATGTATCGCAATGGCAAGGCTCACTCAGCCTTTAGCCGTGTTCTGTAAATATTCTAGAACACACAGGAGTCCTGGAGCTCTATATCTAAATAATATCATATTATACATCGATACCTAAATCATATAATATATATTATCACGGCCAAAAGCTGTGTGAGCCTCCAGACGATATAATGAATCTCAAACGGCGGCGTCAGGTTCTCCGACGTCTCTGGTTCTTCCACGTCCACATCAATCTGAAGTAGACTGAACCACGACATGGAGGAGAAAGGGATTGTTGACCGCTGCCAAGGGACCACTGCCTCGGCAGCGCCAAGGCGGTGGTCCCTCGGCTGCTGGAAGTTTGGCTCAAGCGGGAGACATTCGCGGCCAACAATCCCTTTCTCCTCCATGTCGTTGTTCATGTACTTCAGGGAGTCAAAGCCAAAGTTCCTTTCCCCCAATTCATTCTCAACCATGGCTGAGATAACCAGTGTTGGGAAAGTTCACTTTCTTCGTGAACTAGTTCAAAGTTCAGTTCACAAATTTTAAAATGAACTAGTTCAGTTAAACGTTCATAATTCAAAATTTTGAACTAAGTTCACAGTTCCAAAAAATGAACTAGTTCATAGTTCTTTTTTTCAAATGTTGCTGTGAGCTATTTGTTTATTCCGGTATTTTGAACATTGAGCACTCTTTGTGGTTTGTCTAGGATGATATAGAGTGGTTGAATCAAGTATCGTAGCGAAATACAGTTTCTATCGTGTTTTATTCCACATTTAGCGCATTTTGTAAATCCCATTGATTTCTGTTGGAAGACTCATTGCTTGTTGGCGGAAACGGAAAGGGGGGGTGTTCACGTTTGATTGTAGTCTTTTCGCTCGGTTCTAGCCCTACTGATGAGACGGAGAACCGAGCGAAAAGACTACAACCAAACGTGAACAGCCCCCCTTTCCGTTTCCGGCCAACAAGCAATGATTCTATGAGATATTCTACTCCGCTGAGCTATGAGCCAGAGAGCTAACGTTATGGATTGTACATATTTATAATTCGAAATTCGTCTCAGCCTTTATACCACAGATACTCTAGGGTCTATACCATATAACCGCTTTGTCTGATTACAGTTTAATTCATTTTCCACAATTTAACAGCTCTCGTTTTGAAGAATAATCACCGCGCCATTCGTTTCAATGGGAATCGCGCTGGTCTACACTTTCAAAATAAAGTGTACATATTTATAATTTGAAATTCGTCCCAGCCTTTATATGACAGATACTATAGGGTCTATAGCATATAACCACCTTTTCTGATTACAGTTTAATGTAACAGTAAGCTGGCAACACCGCAACTGCAAATGAACCGCACGGAGATTACCATGGCAACCGGTCAAACAACACGGCGATCTGCGCGCGCATCCGCCGTGTTGATAGAGGAATAACCCCCCCATTGACACCAGAACGAGTTCACAGTAACGTTCATCAGGCAGTAATACAGTACGTTCAGTTCACGTTCGCCCAAAATATGAACGAGTTCATGAACTTTCGTTCAGTGAACGCGTTCAGGCACACTGGAACACTGGAGATAACCCCCACTACGGGTCTTGTAGTGGGGGTCGTAAAGACCAGTAGTCGTAAAGACCAGAGACGAGAGTCCGACGTGTTATGCGCCATTACACCAACAGCAGAACGGTTTATAAAATAACAAGGAAGTGTACAACACTTGTGTTACAGTCTGGGAGATCTATATCTAAATAATATCATATAATACATAGATATCTATATCATATAATACATATTATCTTGGCCAAAAGCTGTGTGCACCTCCAGATGATATTATGAATCACAAACAACTTTGTCGGGTTCTCCGACGTCACTGGTTCTTCCACTTCCACATCAATCTGAAGTAGACTGAACCGTGCACTGCCTGCTGCCGGCTGCCCGCTGCCGGGTGGTGGTGCTTCGAGGCCGTGATGCCTCGCGGCAACCGGCGGCAGGCAGCATGTCGCAGTTCATGTACTTCAAGGAGTCAAAGCCAAAGTTCCTTTCCCCCAATTCCTTCTCACCCATGGCTGAGATAACCCCAACTACAGTCTCGTTATGGAAATGCAAGAGACATCAAAGTACGGTCGTGTCTCATTGGCAGGCCAAATTCTCTGGGCGGGCAAGGCAGAGAAAGGGGAGGAGCTTAGATCCTTTATGACGACATATGGGACCACATTCCAAATCAGCGCACTTGAGCCTCCATTTTTTCAAAGGCGAGCAGAACACCTAGTGCTCTTTATCACACCAAACGCAAGTTTTAGCCACTGGGGGACCATAGGCAGGCTTAGGGAACTCATATTTATGTTAGAAAACCTCATAAAGTGAGATTTTCATGCCATGGGACCTTTGACTTAAATTACAATTTTGTTGTTTTGTTTTTGTCCTTCGATTGAGTGGAGACTGTACTCTGTGTTTTGCGGTGACATTGAAGCCGTGTTCTTGTTGGATAACGAAGCAAGCGGGGAAATCAGTGCAAACAATTACCGCATGCCTCAGTATGTACACACCAATCGGTCGGATGCAGAAGATTGCTGCAGGATTTTCATTCAGCAGGGTTGCTTCAAAGTGGTATTCGCACAAAAACCTATTGTCTTCCCTCACATGTTCACTTATTTATTATATTTGAGTCTTAAATTTCATAACAAAAGCTTTCCTAATCTGTTGTACAAATAAAAAGGAACAGAGAGCCAGAACGGAATGAACGTACAAATAAAAAGTAAACAGACTGATTCCCTGCACAGCGTGCGCGTTACGACTTCATGCCGTTAAAACATTCCTCTATCACAACGGGATGACTATCACAGCATCAATTATAAAAACAAAAGACGGATTTCCTTCCAAACCCTGACTCCAAGGGGCTTTGTTCTGAGTCCTGGGCGGCTTCTGATTATTTATGCCTTTTGATGTTTTGATATTTCTGACCCTTCACCGACTTCCTCTGTGGTGAGCGTTTAGTTAACTTTATGGTTGTTAGTTTCCGTTTTTATGAAGACATTTTTCCGGTCTCTTTGTCTCCCGACACAGGGCTGCTTAAGCGTGAAGTCATGAAGGGGTAATGGAGGAGGTTGGTGCACAGAAAACGCAGTGCAAATCGTTGTCTGCCAGCTGTGATGTGTGAAGCACATCTCTGTAAGCATGTTCCGAAATAACTCCCAACACGTACATGTTTTCCTCCACACTCCCTGACTGCCAGTCCCCTCTTTTTTTTCCCTTTTGCATGTACTGGGAAAACCGAAAACAGCCGTTCTGTAAACAAGATAATAAGCTATCTCTGGCTAACGCACGCAAGATAGTAGCGCCCACACACAAAGCTTTTCTGCTACTCGTGAGAGATAGAATAAAAATACTTAGAAAAACTGCATGAATATTTAATTGAATCCTTACAATGCTGTTTATGTTGAACAGACAAGGTTATAATGTGGCCTATAAATGAGCTGGTAACCAAGTTTCACAGTTCTTATTTTCTTTTGACTCCAAAACAAACCAAGCTCA
Organism: Pollachius pollachius; assembly: GCF_949987615.1. Taxonomy (NCBI): domain Eukaryota; kingdom Metazoa; phylum Chordata; class Actinopteri; order Gadiformes; family Gadidae; genus Pollachius; species Pollachius pollachius. The sequence continues at coordinate 33,477,103 of NC_136935.1, read as the reverse complement.
TTAAATAGAGCACTCCATTGATCCCAGCTAGCTAAAGGCTGAGACTGAGGATGAAGTATTTGGTCCAGCAGGGCTTTTAATCCAGGCACACTCCCCAACTTGGACAGCCAACGCATTTTCTGAAATCAAAATAATGCCGATTTTTCGTAGTTTGGTTGAAGTAATTTGAAGAAGTTAACATTCTGGGCATCTGCCTTTTGGTTGGACTGGCTGAGAGGGAGAGAGAGAAAGAGGAGGGAGGGGGCATAGAGGGATAGAGATCAAGGTATGGATTTATGGACAATCAAGGCCAGCCACTATTACTCTCAGAAACACTCCTCCGCTTGCATCAGCCAAAACATTTTATGAAATCAAGATAATGCCTATTTTTCTTGAAAGATGGGAGTTTGGTTGAAGTGATTAGGAGAAGTTAACATCCTGGGCATCTGCCTTTTGGTTGGGACTCGCAGAGAGAGAGAGAGAGAGAGAGAGAGAGAGAGAGAGAGAGAGAGAGAGAGGTATAGATTGATCGACAATCAGGTTCCAGCGATCATTACTCTTTGCAGAGAGGGGAGGCTGAAGAAAGTGCCATTATGCTGGATTAGTTTGGGCACACAGCCATGACTTTGGCAACAGACAATTTCTATGGTTTTCCATCAACATAGACGGCAAACACTCAGAGCCTCGCTAAGGCCGTCACGCATCTGTCTGTGCAGGTTTAAGGATAAGGGTAGATGGTGAGGGTTCTGTGCTTGTGATGGATGACGACAGGTTTTGTTGACAGAGTTAAATGTCACACACAGTGCCTCTCCCTCTCGCTCTCTTCCAGGCGACCCTGGAAAGTTGAACTCAAAACAGTGTGCGCACGACACCGCGGTGTCACATCGCCGGTGTTCGGCGCCAGGCCCCAGCGACGACGTGCTGGGGAGGAGGTACAGTGCTGAATTCTAATTGTCGCAAATGGTAGAGGGTTCTGTGGTTGTTATGGTAACAATATCCGTCGTCACGCAGGAGGGCAGAGAGGTGGAACGAGGTAATAGAAAAAAAAATTGAGCGCAAAGAGAGAGAAGGGCACGATTCTGTAATAACACAAAGATGTCTTTTTGAGGAGAAGATTCCTCTTATAGAGGGAAGATTCCCTAACAAGATAGAAGAAGAAAGGAGCCCGGATAGAAGGAAGGTTCCTTTTGAAGAATGCATATTCCTTGATGGATGGAAGATTCCCTTAGAAGAGGATACCTTTAATAAAATAAAGATTATGTGCGTTGTGATCTGAATGCATCTGTTTATTATGCGTAACGTGTACTGTTGCTATCTCGATGTCCAAGGTCATGCTGGGTCTGTACTGAATGCAGAGCATTATTCAATTAAGTCATTAGCTTGGAAGTAATTGGGATTTTCATTTGTCCTTGACACATTGGTACCAGTGAGCATTATTGTATGCAGATAAACAAATATGTTTTACTTTTTGTGGACATTCTCTGCATTTTTTGTCCATTAAAGTTGGATTCAGGATGACAGACACTTTTACAGACACATCTCCAGAATTGTGTTTATTATGAATCCTTAAAGAGATGCTGTCATGGAAAACCCCAGATGATTTAGCTGAACTTTGAGTCTATTGATTCATAAAAGCATGGAGAATCAATTATTTATTTATAATTTTAATGAAAGCAATTCTTAGGATCACTACCCATATTTATACTAAAAACAGTTGAATCCTACAAGTATGAGGGAACGACAAATCAAAAGCTAAATATTAAAGGCATGTCAATTTTGGATTTACCTTTTCTTCTACATCACATATAGATCTTATCCTTAATGCAATTGTTTTACATTGTTCTGAGAATGAAAGGAGCATCATTTATAGTGCTCAGCGCATTTTGCTTTTAACCCCCATTTCAACAGAAAGCTAATTTATCGGCTGTCAGCACAAGTTTCATTGAAATGCCACTCACTTGACGTTTAACCCTGAAGAATGATACTCTGCCTTTACCTAAAGTTCTTAGTAGTGCAAATGCAAGGGCTATCATCAGTGAGGCATTGGCTCAATCACAATTGTGTTATATGATCTTTAGGTGAAAGATGGTAGACATTTATTCACTTAAAATGCTTTGAGATTGCCACTTATTCTGGGTTGTACATTACTAATCCCATTGTGTATTAGTCTTAAATATATAAATCTTTTCATTAGCCAAGTAAATGAGTCTGCAAGGAATTAGCGATACAAGACATTTGTCTTATTACACTGCCGCACTAATGACCAAAAAGCATAAAATAGGTTTTTAGGTCCATATTATAACACTAAGAAGGCCATAAATCACAATACAAATGTAAAGATAAATGTAAAGGCAAAGTTACACATAGGGAGCAACGGATCGATGTTTGTAATTATTTTGTAGTGTGATCAACTAAGACATACATTTATAAAGAGTGAAGTGAGTAATCCCTTTTAGGTAACACTTTACAATAAGGTGCCATAATAAATAGCAAACTAATCATTACCTAACCCTTTGTTAATACTTGTTAATTGTTACTAAAATATCTATTTGGCACAAGTTAATTTTTCACTGACCACAGAGTGTCGCTGGTTAGGGATAGGGTTAGGGTCGTGTGTTAGGGTTAGGGCCGTGTGTTATGGTTAGGGTTCGGGCCGTGTGTTAGGGTTAGGGCCATGTGTTAGGGTTAGGGTTAGGGTTGTGTGTTAGGGTTGGGTTAGGGTTATGCAAACAACTTATATTTAATTAATGATAAAAAAACTATTAACATGTGCCAAATAGATATTTCAGTAACAATTAACAAATATTAACAAAGGGTTAGGTAATGACTAGTTTGCTATTTATTATGGCACCTTATTATAACGTGTTACCCACTTTTATAGTATGGCTATCATCATGCTTAACGTCTTAAGTCTATTTTTTAGCTGTACTAGAGTTTTCGCGCACACGTTGCGCGCGCTCAACCTCTGGTTGTAATTAAACCCATAGCAATAATGTGGAAACCCCAGTCGATAATTTAAAAAAATTCTGATCGCATAATATAATATTATTTTGCCTATAATTTAACAACGTATAACATTCGATTCACCACAAATGAGTCTTAAAAGCAGTGCCAACATTTAAATATTTTTTAACCATTCAGTGAACGAAAGGCAACAGGCTGATTATCATTTAGGGGGCCACTCAATGACATGCAGAAGCGTCATCAACATGCCCACTGTGTTGTGAGAAATACCAACCTTCTACTCCTCATTCCCATATAAGGTAATTTACATTTCCTACAGAGAAAATACTACCTCAAGGGTAATATTAGTCAGGCGATTTTCAGGGTACAAATGTCAGGATATGTTGTTCACACATATGGCCCCACAGGAGAATATCAGGACTTACACGTGTGTCTGAAAGCAGCTAGTGTGTGAGCATTTGATTACATTATAAAATTGGTCAATTTATGGTAACAGGGGTAATTGTTCAATGGCAAATGTAGTATACTATGCATGCAAATCAATTATTAAATAGCTTTTACTGGTATTCAGGGCTGAAAAGTGCATTGACATTTTAAAAGGCAGGCAACTACTATTGGTTAGTTGAAAATAATAATCATTGAGATTAAACATCTCTTCCACTGTCCTGGCCAAAACAGGCAGCAGTAGCCTACAGACACACATAGCATACACACAAAACATAAGAAAAATAAAACAACTAAAACAGTCCGCAGGGGGGAGTGGGGGATATGAATATCGCAAGTGTAATCTTTTGCTGGACTCTATAGACATAATTCAACATACTGTGTTATTGACATGTTTTCGTTCTGTGTTATAGGGACACTGTCTCTTTAAGACTACGTGACTTATGTGTTGATATGCCGGTCGGTGCGTTGTTTGAATTTAACGTTTTTAATGACAAAATGAACGAACCGCCGTTGCTTGTCGAGGTGAGAAATTGTCCCTTCCCTTCTTTTATCGCAATTCCTACAGTCTATAGACAGAGAGTTTGTTGACGGCGGAGCCGTTATGTTAAAAAACATAACATCTTACCTGGGCGAGTGTGTCGCTGCGGTGTGCGCGTGTGTGTTCTTACCTGGGCGCGTGTGTCGATGGCGGAGCAGTTTTGTTTAAAAACTTAACGTCTTAGCTCGGCGAGTATGTCGCTGCCTTTATCTTGACGTACGGTGTGTGCGCGTGCGTGTGTGTATGCGTGCACAGTGTTGGGGAAGTTCACTTTCTACGTGAACTAGTTCAAAGTTCAGTTCACAAATTTTAAAATGAACTAGTTCAGTTAAACGTTCATAATTCAAAATTTTGAACTAAGTTCACAGTTCAAAAAAATGAACTACTTCAAAGTTCTTTTTTTCATTATGTTGCTGTGAGCTATTCGTTTTTTCTGGTATTTTGAACATTGAGCCCCCTTTGTGGTTTGTCTAGGATGAAATAGAGTGGTTGAATCAAGTATCATAGTGAAGTACAGTTTCTATCGTGTTTTATTGCACATTTAGCACGTTTTGTAAATCCCATTGATTTCTGTTGGAAGACTCAGTGCTCGTTGGCCGAAAACGGAAAGGGGGGGTGTTCACGTTTGGTTGTAGTCTTTTCGCTCGGTTCTAGCCCTACTGATGAGACGGAGAACCGAGCGAAAAGACTACAACCAAACGTGAACAGCCTTCCTTTCCGTTTCCGGCCAACAAGCAATGATTCTATGAGCTATTCTAGTCCGCTGAGCTATGAGCCAGAGAGCTAACGTTATGGATTGTACATATTTATAATTCGAAATTCGTCTCAGCCTTTATACCACAGATACTCTAGGGCCTATAGCATATAACCGCGTTGTCTGATTAGAGTTTAATTCACTTTCCACATTTTAACAGCTCTCGTTTTGAAGAATAATCACAGCGCCATTCGTTTCAATGGGAATTGCGCCGGTCTATACTTTCAAAATAAAGTGTACAGATTTATAATTTGAAATTCTTCCCAGCCTTTATACGACAGATACTATAGGGTCTATAGCATATAACTGCATTTTCTGATTACAGTTTAATGTAACAGTAAGCTGGCAACACGCAACTGCAAATTAATCACACGGAGATTACCATGGCAACCGGTCAAAAAACACGGTGATCTGCGCGCGCATCCGCCGTGTTGATAAACAAATAACCCCCATGTTGAAGTTAAACCAAGTGAGCGTGCCGTTCACAGACACCAGAATGAACGAGTTCACAGTAACGTTCATCAGGCAGTAATACAGTACGTTCAGTTCACGTTCGCCCAAAATATAACGAGTTCATGAACTATCGTTCAATGAACGCGTTCAGGCACAACACTGTGCGTGTGTGTGTGTGCACTTCCATGTACGTGTCCCTTCCTTTGTCTTGACGTTCATTGTGTGTGTGTGTGTGTGTGTGTTTTGTGTGGGTATGTGTGTGTTTGTGCGTCTCCATGTATGTTCGTGCGCATGTGCGTGTGTGTGCGGTGTGTGTATGCGGTGTGTATGTGCATGCTTGCGGTGTATGTATGCGTTTGCGAGTGCTGTGTGTGTGTGTGAGCTTCAGGCTGCTTGGCACATGCGCACATGAGTAACGTGAGTAACTGGTGCGACAGGCCTGCTATTATAGTAGTACGATTGTTCTCTGTGTCTGGTTTGCGTTTCACTCGTCAGAGTCTGCATGAACGGCCTTAGACTTTAATTATGCAATGAGCTTAATTCAATGTTAATTCAAGTCTGGATTTGGAAGGAGTACTTTTATTTTGGCAGTGATTCTCTTCGCATTCTCTCATTTTCCCCTCCAATGATCGAATTTCACAGACTTGGCTTCCAAACTCTTTTGCCATGGTTGAAAAAATCAGTGAAATATTCCTGGTACAAACGCTATCCAAACCGTTATATTCTTTTCATATATGTGCCTTCCCGAACGTTGGCATTTCATTGAGACAAAGCTCAGACAAATAATATGAAGAGCTAACAACTCTACGTTATTGTCAGGTTAAGAGCATGAAGCCATCTGCAAACAAAGAGACATTTCCTGCGATTTAATATCGAAATGACTCTTAACATACAGAAGCATTGAGTGTTGCTGGAAAGAAACAACAAATGTCGACCTACTAATTTTTTATCGTTGCTAGGCAACAGTGGGGCTTGCATTTGAACTAAAATATGTGTGAACCTGTTATGAATATTGATACACAGGTGAGAGAAATACTTTTTGAGTTTAGGTTTTCATTTTCACAGGATAAGGGTAGATCTAGAAATTATCTTGCAATATGATCAATATATATTTGTGTGTGTGTGTGTGTGTGTGTGTGTGTGTGTGTGTTCCCATGACATCCACTACTTCCTCCACTCTTGCCTAGTAGCAATCATAAAACATGGTGTAGATGTTTTGATAAGGCGTTTCAAATGTTATCTGTAGTAAATTATGTCATCGTAATATATCATATGTTATTATAATAAGATAATGTTTATATGCGTGATGTAATGTATTTAGATGACACATGTTCTATATGATAGAGGATTATGGGACACAGATATTTTTTGTCTTGGCAGACAGTGGCCCTAGCCCCGCCAGGCCCACACCATACTGAGTTTGTAGACAGAGAGAGAGGGAGAGAGAGAGAGAGAGAGGGAGAGAGAGAGAGAGAGAGAGAGAGAGAGAGAGAGAGAGAGAGAGAGAGAGATTTTTAGAGAGTGAGAGACACAGAGAGAAAGAGAGAGGGAGGGTCTTGGAGAGAGATACACTTAGAGAGAGCAAGAAAGAGAGAGCGACAGAAGGAGAGAGGGAGACAGAAGGAGAGAGAGGGAGGGAGTTAGAGAGAGAAAGGAGCGAGAGAAGGAAAGGGTGAGAGCGAGAGAGAGACAGAGAAAGGGGGCGAGTCAGAGAGAGGCAGAACGAGAGATAGAGAGCAACATAATCCGCCAGCGGGATTCGCAGCAACTGGAGGTCAAACCCTTTTTAAAGGCGTTTGATCTGCACAGGCCTCCCCTTCTCCACTCCTGTGATGACTGCTGCCGCCACCACCAGGGCGCCTGGAAGCAAGCCAAGCTATCTGAGCTGCAGGCCTGAGCCATGTAGGGTCTGCGTGGATACAGGGAGCAGGTGGAGCAGGGGATGGAACCCATTGTGGAACCTGTTTGCTTCCCAAACACTAACCGATGACCCCCGACCAAAGCCATGTTGGATGAGGTTGGCCCAAGTTGGCCTACACCAATCCTACATGTATGACTACAAGGAACGTCATCAAACCACAGCCGACGACCAGGAGCGGGGCAGGCTCACTGGCCCGATGGCGGGGTTTGGTGGGGCAGTCGGAGTACCTTTCAGAGCAGGTGGTGAAGCTTAAAGGGATGGTCGACTCATCACCATCAGAGGGGAGGGGGGGAGATAGAAGGGGAGGTAGAGAGAGAGACAAGGAGAGAGGGTGAGGAGGGGGTGTGAGAGAGGGAGAGAGACAGGGCGGGGGAGAAAGAAAGGGGGAGACGCTGGACAGGCAGGGAGAGAGAGAGAGAGAGGGGGAGAGGGACGGAGAGAAAGAGAGAGGGAGATGGGGAGATAGACAGATTGGAGGAGAGAGGGAGAGAGAGAACGGGGAGAAAGACGGAGAGAGAGAAAGAGAGAGAAAGGGTTAGATAGACAGAGCTGGGGAGGAAAGAGAAGAAAGGGAAGAGAGGCAGAATGAGGGAGAGAGTGAAAGTGAGGAGAGTGAGGCGTGTGTTTCAATTATTGGATCGTTATTACGGTTGTGACAATATTTCGTGCTACAAAATATCGCAATATTAAAATGTGAAGAAATGCATTGTTGAGACGAAAAAAAGGTATGCGATATGATATATATATATATGTTTTATGCTTTATTTATGGACATAAGTTTGAACTTAAAATTAATAGACGAGGAAAAACTTTTTGTTTATTGCCATATATGACAAGATGATTAGTCTATACCATGTTACTATAACACATCTTGTTTACAATTTTATAGGAAATGGAAATGTATGGCAAATGGCATTGTTTTGCATATTTTGTGTCCTTAAAATAAACAACAAATTTTTTCAATCATACATTTTCTTTATCTGAGTTTTGTTCAAAATATCGTGTTAATATCGAATGGTGAACCCAATATCATGTATCGTATAGAATCGTGAGCCGAGTGAATCGTCACACCCCTAATCGTTATGCAACACAGTGGATATTAGTCATATGACTTATTATTTAACACTGAAATATAAATAATCTAAAATATTGTAACCTAAATACAGATTGCAAACAAATAATACAGATGGGTTGGTTGAGTTGAATCATTTGAATGTGTAACTGGTTGGCTTTAGTCACCGCTGCTCCACCCTCGTTGGACCTGCTGAAGAGAACTGCTTCTTGTGTTTCTTTCCGGTTTCAAAACATTGATGAAATGCTTCAATGGCAATGCTTCCTCTCGTAGTTTCTGGGGCGCAGTTCTTTGCCACGGCGGAGGAACGATAACTACCACCTTCCGAGTGGGAACAAGTGCTTACGTCCCCCTCTGAGTGGTATTTCCTAGTAACAAAGTTGGGAACTTTGAGGCAGATCTGATATCTCGGACTTCGGCACAACTGATTGGAGCAAGATAGCTTCACAAACCGCTTTTGCCTTTTTTATTCATGATTAGTCTTTTACGTAATTTATTGTTTATTTTATTCACAGTTCATATAATTTAGGTCATGTTACATACGATTGAAGCCCAAATATATCATCACCCCCATATTTGTTATGCAAAGCTTCAACAGAACCAAACTGAGACCCTCCTTCTGAAGTCTCTCAGATCCTGGAATGCAAGTTCTTTGACTGCACCACTTCCTCAGTGTATCTCGGAGAGACAAGGCAAGTTCTAGAATACTTAAATGCCCTCACTTCCTCTGTGTGTGTGGTAAGAGGTTAGTTGTAGAATGTTTCACACACTTACTTACACAAACTTCGTCAGTAAGTGTGTATATGGGGGACAGAGGTAAGTTCTACAACGATTCACATGCATCGATTACTGTGTGTGCGTGTGTGGGCGGGAGAGCTTAGTTCAAGAAAAAATTATTGTTCAAAAACAGAACCGACAGTTTTTGTCTCTGAATGAACCTCAATCTTCTCCTCAGTTTTGACAGAACATTCTGATTAGAAAGCTTATTCTATTGTCCAATCAAAGCACCACTATAAGACTGAAAAGTGCAACAACGTAGCATATTGTTCAGTTATATCATTCCAAAAAGGAAAAATCAATGTGGAATCCACAGCAGGTTGCTTTGTCAGGCTGTGTAAGAAAAGCCATCAAAATAAACAGACCACAACAGGAAGGGAATGTACTTATCTGTTTCGAACGGATTTTGATTAATGTTGCTTAAGATAATAGTAAAAAACAAGCATGTTTGAAAGTCACATAGAGGAGAATTTGCTTGACTGCCAAATGTAGAATCCCTAAAAGGGTTCTGCTGTTTTCTTCTCAGATTGAAAGATCAGAGTTTAGCAAATGTGTTGAGCAGTGTTGAGCAATGAAACTGCTGGGGGTGCTACTCTTGTATACTTTATATTTATCCATCCATCCACCCATCCATCCATCTTAATAGATCAGGGTATTGTTATCCAACTGCTCAGGTACTCCATAGCCATGCCCATACATTGTGAGCGTGTGTGTGTGTTTGTGCTTTACTGTCTACTGTTCTATATTCCACAAGTGATAACCTTAACATCTCATGCTGTTTATAATAGTAGCTGTCGCCGTTGTCAACAGAAGCCCCGCTTCACTCCCAGCTTCAGCAACCTGCTTCTAATTGTCTCATCTGTTTTATGAGCTGAGGGCACTTTGCACCACGCCATTTTGTTTTGTGACAACGGTGGTTTATGTGCGTTAAGACGAGGAAGAGCAGCGTAGGGCAGGTGCTGGCTTTATGCGTCACCGTGGGAACCACCAAGCCAGATGGACGACAACATCTTTACTGGCTTTTAATTGGCTGAGCAATGGGGGCGGGGGAGGGGGGGGATTCAGCCAATATCCACAACAAAGCTTGCCATTGTTTTTCTATAATTGACAAAGTCACTCCTGTAGATGTATTTTGATTCAGATTATTCATGAATTATTTTGCTGATTTCTTCTGTTAACCTTTGTTAATGTTTCAGGTAGACTGTATAAAAGAGGTGTTTGTGTGCCAGAACACCCGGAAAGACCAGTAATTGGATTGGACAGCTGTCCATCCCAGCATGATTTCAAACCCCTCTGCATGTCAAAGAAGAAAGGACAAATAAATGAAACATCTAATTGGATAACAGCAGGCTATTGCACTTCCCTGGAAGAGAGGGGATTATCAATAAATGAGTGTGTTAGCGGCAGATGGGAAAGGATAAGAGAAGATAAAGAAAAGATTAAATATGATAAGATAACAGAACTTTTGAAAACCTGATTAGCTTTATTAATGTGATAAACATGTTGGCCATGCCCAAGTCAGTCAATACATTAAAGACATATTTAAAACCTAGAAGAGACCCGTGTTTATTATGAAGCCTGGATCACACAGAACGTTCAGCTCATATTTATAGCGTGACCCAAAAAATGTATCGACACCATATCGTTAGCTAAGCACCCAGAATGAAGCGAGGGCGGTATTGTTTTGCTCGGAACGTAGAGGAAAATATCAAAACATTATTCATTACGTGTTTGTCCTGATGCGGCCTTGTGTTCTGGGCTTCAGTGTCGGGGAACAGAGGGGAGAGAACACGTGAGTTATTTACTGAGGTGGTGGGTCCAGATGGAGTAAAAACGGCCCAGCGGGGCCTGCTAGCAGGAGGAGAAGAGCCCATTCGTGGGCTGATGCTAACACTATGGCGTCAAGGGTATAAGGATAGTTAGTGGAGCAGATTAAACGCCTCTCATTCTCCTCCATTAGAGGACAGGAGAGGAAGTGTCTGTGTGTGTGTGTGTGTGTGTGTGGGGGGGGGGGGGGGTACTTACTGTAGAAGCTGTGTCAAAACACACTGCAGGAAGTCAGAGTTTGTCTGATTCTTCTGGTGTGTGAGGAAGAGGATTAGACCTTTAATATGAGTCGTTCTCCACAAAAAACATGATGTGGGTTGTAGTTGTTGAATATGACATTAACATTTAGAAAAGTGTTACTTTTATTAAGGGTATGCCCTTTCCAAAACATTCCTCAGAGTATTTGGTGTCTATGTGTCTGTGTGTGTATTACCATGTGTTGTGCAATATTTATACAGTACAACAGCTTATGTGCATCAATTATTCCTCAACGTGATCAATCAATCCAATCATTGTGATCAATGACTCAAGGTTAAAGGTTACCAATATAGTTGACCGTAGGTCTTCTATGAAAGCTAGCATTAACCTTCTAGTCTTCTACTGATGAGGCCATGCTCTGCTAAGGAGCTACAATCTTTGCTATTTAACTTGGAGAATGGTACTGTGCTTTCAACCCAAAGATGAGACACTTCCTAAGTCATCTTGGTCTTCTGTGACTGCTTCAGTTGTATTAGATACTGTTGTTACTGAAGATTCTGTCTGTCCGTCCATCCGTCTATATCTCCATCTATCTGAAGAACTTTAGATGGATACTTCATTCAGTTTTTACTCAAGTTTTTTTGATTTGATTTGATTTATTTCTGGATCAAAATGCTAAAACAGAGGATGTTTGCATGTCATCCAAAGGATGACATGCAAAAGTAAAGTACTTATTTCCAGCATGGTCCTTAAGAATCTGTCCGTCCGTTTATATCTTTCTATATTAAGAACCTACATGGATACTTGACTCCCTTTTAACTGAAGTATCTGTCTGTCGGTCCGTCTGTCTATAACTTTCTATCTTAAGAACTGTAGATGGAAACTTTATTCACTTTTCACTGAAGGAGCCGTCTGTCTTTCCGTCTACATTTCCATCTATCTTAATAGCTTTTGGATACTTCATTCACTTTTTACTGAAGCATCTCTCGTTCTGTGATCAGTGTTCTGGAGAGAAAGTCAGAGCGACCCAGCGGTGAGAGGGACATACAAGAGCCCTCGTGGTGGCTCTCTGACGGCGGCTAGGCCCCTTCTGCAGCCCTCACCGTCCAAACCACAACGATTTTGTCTGTGGGATGAGTGAAGGTCGGCGGTACTACTCTCCCAGGCGGATGTTTATTTGATCAAGGCGTCCCACCCTCGAGATGATGGGAAGGAAGATGACAATCATTAACGTTCAAGATATGGACAGAAAATGAAAAGCGAGAGTTGATGAAAGTTATTATTCATACCCTGGTCAATAGGAAACCACCATTCTGTAAATGTCTATGTTTTTGTGTTTCTTTGTGTTCAAGTGTGGCCCATCAGAAGACAGACCACCTTTTGACTACCGAGTCAGAGCCACACCTGTTATGTGACTATGATGACCCCTGTCAACTTTAACATGTAGGAAGCCGACCTAAACACACAATTTATAATTTATTTATTTATTGGACAACTTATATTACACCCACTAGAAATGCAATTATAATGTGCAACTCTGAAATATTAAAATTACTACACCAATGTTTATGTTTGTCTAAACAAACATCAACTTTCCCAGCATGCCAAGGGACATTGGCGGATTATTGATAGATACGTTTTTGTTACCATGTGATATTGAATATGTTGTTGAAATGTCGCTTTAATATCCACATGTTCGGATTAATGATGTTACCATTTTCACCCTGAACATCAGGGATCACAGCAAACCAGGAACACAGGGGGATATCCATGCTGGAACACAGTTTACTCGTGTCAATAACATCATGCAAGGAATCTGGCAAGTAAGTAAGCGGAAAATTCAGGTTCAGAAAGCCCCGTCCATTATATTCATCCAGCCAGCTGAGTTGTAGATGAGATCATTCCAGAGTTTAAACAATCAGGTGGACAGTGGTCAGTTCAGAAACATAGCGAAGCATCCACTCTCTGATCCCGGAGTTCATCTCCACTGAAAAAAATACTGCAACAACGTTTAAATGTACTACATAAAAGTCTCAAAGTAGGTTGTCTCGCAGGACTCAGTTTGTGAGTTCCAAACTCTGATAATATTCTTTGTGGCATTTGGAGCGGAAATAGACATATCAACGAAAGGTCAAAGAGCTGTAGCCAATTCAGAAGTGAACCCCTATCTCTTGGTTCTGATCCGTGTGTCGAGCCTTCAGAACGCCGCCTCTCCAAGAACTTAAATACCCGCTCCAAGCCAAAGAGGGCAACCAACAGTTACACAAAATCTATAAAGAAAGCCAGCCAAAATAAAAAAAGAACGGGTGGAAAAAAAGATTACAGCCGATCGGTAAACCGCGGTGGGGGAAGGAAGAGAGGGAGCAAATGCATAAAAGGAGAGGGGAGGCGTTTAAAAGAGAAAAGATGGACCAAGAGCCAACCCGGTAAACAGTTTTAAGGAGAGGAGCTCCTCGCGCTAATCCCGGTGAGTCGGGCAGACTTAATGGAAGCTCCGTCTTATCGTTTATCGCGCCGGGGCCCGCGCTCGGGGCCGTCTTTGCCTCCGCTTGACTTTGATGTATTCCAGCGGAGGGCGCGATAAAGACTGCATCGCCCCATGCAGTCCGTCCACACACACACACACACACGCACACACACACACACGCACACACACACACACACACACGCACGCACACACACACACACACACACATACAGACCGACCGGAGTTCACAGGGCTTCAGTCCGGATGCGCGGCCACAAAGCCTACTACACCTTTCCTCTGAAGTGAAGCGCTCCTCAGCGTGTTATTGCGGCTGCTATCAAACCGGCGCCTCCCTGCATCAACTCAACTCCATTCAATTCAAATAAGGGGGTTTTGCTCTTAAATCAGATTCCCAGGCACTGCCCCTTGATACCGCTGCTGTGAGCTAATACGCTTATGGCTTCTCTATTCCTCCCATGTTAGGTGAGAACCGGATTTGATGTTTGTGTTGGAGAGGCCTTTATATTTATAACGCCCACCTGGGGTTGGTGGAATCAGAGGAAAAGCCCACAACCGAGCACATTAAAAAAGCTACCAGGCCAGACCATGCTAGACTATATATATATATATATATATATATATATATATATATAGCTGAGAGCACTTCGCGTACACACACACAGACTAGAGACATAGATATTCAGGCACACATACACTTGCTCCACACAGAGACATACAATTCGACTAGACACACATAGACACACATAGAATAGATCCACACACAGAAGATTCATCGATAAGCAGACAAAAAGACAACATCTGTATGTAGATCCTCATCGACTAGATACATTGGCACAGACTAGGACATAGGACCTCATAGCCCATAAAGAAAAGATATATAGACATAGAATAGAACCATGTGAAGACACAGATATATTTGATTCATAGATACGTTGACACATAGAATAGATTAAATGATATACAGACACATAACTCAATATATGTATACCTAGTCGCTAGACTAGATATATTGATACATAGACACATAATAACTAGATACATTGGTACCTAGACAGTAGACTAGTTATATTTATACATAGACACGTACTAACATTGATTCTTTGCTGTAGTGCAAACTGCTCATAACAGCAGAGGGCATGGATATTCAGACTACAGCCCTACCATCCTGAGTCTTTTAAAGACTAAGTTTATTAGCTGACTTTGAGATGAATATAAATACCGTTTTTGATGTTTCCCTGCCAAGATATTCGGAAGGCATGTACATAAAACATCCCTCTGAGACTTGTTATGTTTATTTTCATCCCAACTTGTTGAATATCTGAGCCATTCACATGATTGACTGAGATGTACTACACTAATGGCGCATTTCCACTGGAGGGTGCGGGTCGGTTCAGTTCGCAAAGGTGCGGCACGGATCGCGTTTCTACCGCCAAAAGTGGGCGTGACCCGGACTAAGCCGTATTCGTCTCGCAGTACTCCTCCGTTGGGGTACTGAGACGACTGAAAGGGTGCCGACTAGTGATGGGTCGTTCGCGAACGAGTCGGTTCAAAGAGCTCTTTTAAGTGAACGACGAGAGTCGGCTCCCGAACGCGAGCCGAGAGCCGAAATTCCCATCACTAGTACCGGCAAGTTCGAGCTATACACGCCGTCCGTCGTTTCTTGAAGAAAATGTTGCGCAAAAGTTTGCCGTCCTTCTTTTACGGCCTACATTGTTGCTGTTCATTGTGCACGTTCTTCTTTTTCCTTGGATTTATTATCAGGCTACACTGTGTCAGGCTGCTATGACATCACGATGCTTACGTAGCTCCCGCGGCCATTTCCATACGGCTTAAACCCCGCCCTAGGATAAGGGTACTGTCAGCGGTGGAAACGCGAGCCGTAACTGAGCTGGTCTATACCGCACCCTTACTACTGGTCTGAGACGTGCTGGGTCCGAAGCGTACCCGTCGGTGGAAAAGCCCCATGAACTACTACTAATTGTATATAGTACTCTAACATGCTACAATAGGGGTGCTGCATCACATTATCATGATTATCCTACATTTTGTGTACTACAGTGGAAAACCTGTTGAACACAACAAATGACACAAAGAAAGCATCCATAGTGTACATCTCTATAGCTTTCAGCTGCCTGCGTCTAGCTTGTGCTCCTAAATTTACTCCCATAATACCTTTAAGAAATATGAACTATGAAGACCATAGGCAGTACAACAATTTATTCTCATACAAGCATATGTTTCATTTGATCGATTCCCTGCTCCTGAAACTGCTGTGTTATTTGCTGGTAGTTCTTTTTTTTTGTATCCAGGTCGATATACGATAATAGCAAAAAGTTACTTCCACAATATTCAACTATTAAGATAAATAGGAATTGCTACAGGGAAAAACATGTTCACTGTTGTTGGTTATAATACCATACCTGTAGTTAACAAGGTATATATTTAAATGTTTACACAGCATCATTATGTACAGTCGACATCATTATAAACACGGCATATAAAATACAGAGAAGTCTGTTTTTGTATTTTTGTTTTTGACAGTAGGTTGTGACAGATCCTCATTATAGTCAACATTCAATGTCATGAACCAAAACAAGAAAAAGAACATCTTACTTTAGTGTATAGTGTATGTGAGTATTTGCGATGTAATTCACACAAAGAGCTTGACACTACCAACATTTCCTTTTCGCTGGGACATTCCGCAGATTTTCAGCCTTGATCCTCTTTTGATTGTTAACGCTGGTCGTCTACTTGCAGCTCATTGACTGGATGTTGTGTTTTCACACCGCACCCCCTCATTCTGACCTTATACTTTCACGCTTATTCAATTCGCCGATTGTTAAGTAGGGCATAAAAGTCAAGTCACAAATGTGACAGAAAGATTGTGCCAAAAGCTTTATTACTAAAAACAGAAGTGTCAGATACATTTTATATTAAAACGATGGAATTTTTAACCATTTTGCTTATTATAGAGATTATTCCTCCTTCTTTTTCCATGAATGAGCAACTAGGGCTTGTCTTGCTCGAAGATGCCTGCAGGTAGACTGTAGACTGTGGGTCTGCCCCTTTGACTTAAACATTTTTAATTCCAAGTAACAAATTCCAGAAGCAGGGTGACCCTTTAGAAATGTTTCAGTCTCATACAAATATGCACATACTCACCCACAGACACATACACACACACATAGACGTGCACACAAGCGCTCACACACATTCCCACACACAATCACATGCTGCCACATATACACACACATAAACCAACACCCATGAGTATGGGCACACACACCCACAGACACACACACACACACACACACACACACACACAGTACTCTGGGTAGATTTGTAACCTTTAAATGGCTGCTGGTAAGCCGGGCCATGGCCCCACCCCCTGGGGTTTCCAGTAAACCTCCTGATCAGGGCACAAAAACTTATACCAGTTCCTAGAACTGGAGAAATAGAAATTAGGTCATGGCAAATGTATTCTTGGACAATGTTATTATTGCCCATGTTTTCATGGACAGTGTGTTCCTCACTGAATGCAGAATAACAAGGGGTTGTACACATTATGTACAGAACTGAATATTTTCAGGTTGCAGTGTCCGAGGTTGTGAGTGTGTATGATGGTTCATGAAACATGGAACATTGATTGGGTGTACAAGATCAGGACTTTCTATGAAATCCCTCAAATTGAGTGAATCATGCATACATTTAATCACAGACATAGAGGGGGGCACGGACCCTGTAGGGCAACCATAAGGACTATGTTGCCTGGGGTTACAGTACTTGCACAGGGGCACTATGCCTCAAGGAGAATAGGAATGGAACCAGCTACTCCCTACCTGACCTACTCCGCATGCCCAGCTTCTGACGCACCCCTGTGTGTATGTGTGTGTGTGTGTGTGTGTGTGTGTGTGTGTGTGTGGCTGTGTTTGCCTGCATGCATGCACGTGTGTGTGTGTGTGTGTGTGTGTGTGTGTGTGTGTGTCAATTGTCCTTTGGGAATGAATGTTGTTGTGAAATTAAATCAAAGCATTAAAAGTGTTGGATGTGTGTGTGCATGTGTGTTTATTTAGGACAAACACATCTATTCTAATAAATGCTTCTTAGCCTAAATCGGCAACCATGGAGCACATGAAGTTGCAAAATGTGGATGTAACACACTGCTTATAATGCTTTGAATAAATTAAATAAATACAAATGATAATGTAACTAATATTTGTTTCACCCTTGCACTCGAACACTGCTCTCAAGAAATGATTTGGAAGAGAATATGTTCTACATGTCATATATATCAGAATAAAACAACCCGGGCAAATTAAATTGATGAAGTTAAATGGATGGAGGAAATTGCAAATGGATTTTGTGAACCCCAGGCAGAGACTGTGGGCCGTGCCGCTGACGACAGCCGGTGTAATAGTTTCACTCAATCTAGACGCATGGAGGGAGATCAATCATTTCTATTGTGCCGGAGACTTCCAGACAGACGGGGAGCTAGCTCTGTAGCGTGTGTAGCAGCACTGTGTTACGAGGAAAGAAAACATTACAGTGTGCGGCAGTATAATGTCCTGATGGTGTCCTCGGAATCCGTTGTTTATGGCGTCGTTCTGTCTCGCCACTTCCTATTCGAATTTAATTGTATATGGTACCGTTGATACATCAAACACCTGCTTCGTTGGTCTCCTTGAGGAAATAAAGGGACGCAAAGCTCTTCACCAACAGCAATATCCAAAACAACAATGCAATCAATAATAATTGTCATACCTATACAGGTAACACCACTAATTACAATACTAATAATACTACCACTTGTACTACTACTACTACTACTACTACTATGGCAACTACTAGTGCTACTAATACTATGACTAATAATACGACTCCTCATCATCATCACCATCTTCACACCTATCATCAACATTCTCACCGTCATATTTCTCCTACTTCTACTACACCTACAACTACATCTGTAACAACCACTACTACTGACAATAATCATAATCATCCTCCTCACCACCACCACCACCACCACAACCCCCACCGCCACCACAATGACCTCACTCCCTCCTCAGCGACCCTGCCCCAGTGCTGGTGGGGTTTGGTCGGAACAGCGCCCCCCAGTGGCCGTGTTCCCGGTGTCTCCGTCGGCTATCTGCTGGGCTTTGTGGCTCCAGGATGATGCATTAGGGCGGTGTGTGTTCCTGTCATCCGCTCACCTACCCCACCACGCCGGGAGAGTGACTCTGCTCCACCAAATTAATATGATAAATTGCCCGGCTCCTGTGTCGACAGAAACAAACTGTTGTTGTATCATCTTCACTCCGTTGTCGGATATAGTCTCAGCTCGCAGGGTTGATATTAAGTAAAAGGGGGGGGGGGGGTAATGTGTGAGAGCGCTCTGGGAAAGACTATTGAATAGTCAAGATTGCTGCAAGTGCTACCACTGAAATAAAATAACAATAGCCACAGAAGGTTAATTCTATGTTCTCCGGAAAGACAGTGCTATTTCTCTTTTCCTTATTCCCCTCAGTTTTATCTGGGCTATTTATACACGGACAGAACTCTGGTGGATTGCTGCATCAGGTCCCAGCTGGGACCCTCCCACCAGTCACCGGGGAGGGGCCCCTGGGATCCTTGTGACGGAGGATATGCAGGTTTCTGGGGACTTTCCTCTGGGAATCCTTTCCCAGCCCTCCGGGCCCCTGTGGATTAATCTCCTGCAGGTGTGAAGGATCTGTCAGGAAGTAGGAGACTTATGGAGGCCACATAGAGGAGGAAAGAACGGGCGTCTGTCTTATGTTCTGCTTCTATGGTGGTCGGGTGGGCTTGAGTGGCTCCCTCCTACCCAACTGAAGAGTAGGCTCTGGTTGTAGACCGTGATGATGGTGAACGTGGGTGGGCTGTGATGATGGTGAACGTGAATGGATTGTGATGATAGTGAACATGGGCTGTGATGATGGTGAAGGTGAGTGGGCTGTGATGATGGGGAACATTGGTGGGCTGTGATGATGGTGAAGGTGGGTGGGCTGTGATGATAGCGAACGTGGGCTGTGATGATGGTGAGGGTGGGTGGGCGGTGATGATGGCGAACGTGGGCTGTGATGATGGTGAGGGTGGGTGGGCGGTGATGATGGTGAACGTGGGCTGTGATGGTGAACGTGGGCTGTGATGGTGAACGTGGGCTGTGATGGTGAACGTGGATGGGCTGTGATGGTGAACATGGGTGGGCTGTGATGGTGTATGTACTCCCCCGCCAGGTGTGTTCATCATGAGATCCTATTGGGTTCTGAGTGGGGCACTGACGCGGCCTTTCAGCCACCTTTAGCTGTTGTGAGGTTGGCTGGGACTGGGATGTGGGGTCATGTAGCACCTTAAAGATTCCACAGCCTGCCAGCTCCATTGAAATCGATGTGTTGATTGTGTTATGTTTCTGGAATGGTTGGGATTAACTAGAGTTTGGTCACATGGTTGTGGTGGTAACCTTGTTGTATTCCTATTCCTGAATGGATGGGCTGGTCCTCTATTGCTGTGAGAAGGGGGTGTCTCTTCTGGGGGGCCCAGGAATCACCCTTTCGTTATCCGATGTAACAAACAAAGCAAACAATCCAAATTGGAGCAACTCCAAACAATTTCTGCGTTGGAAAAGTGCCTCCCGACCTACATGTCCAAAGACAACTGAACATGGGGAAGGGCAACATGAACGAACCTTTGGCATTGAATACAGAGTGGGAATAATTAAATAAACATTGTACACCAAATATGTGTTGAACATAAAATATGTTCTGTGTGAACTGACGCATGCAGTTGCAGCATTGATAGATCGTTTATGCTTTTATTCCACCACAAGGACGTTCCAACGCTTCCTAAATAGGCTCCGACATCGTTTGAGTTGCGGGGTTGGGGGGGGGGGGGCAGAAGTATGATAGAAGTATTCACACTCACTCAATATCCAACGCACAGTGCGCACAGCCTTTGATGTCGCAAAGGGGGTAAGCGATCGATCGCTCGAGGTTAAAACCTGACTGGATAAATAAACACCCAGATTCCAGCGCTGGTTCTTCTCGGAGGTGGATCTACCCCGCAGGAGGCCTGATGCATGATGCATGATGCACAATGCATAGTGCATGACGCATGATGCACAATGCATAGTGCATGACGCAGGCGGCACGGCATGGGGGGGAGGGAGGGGGGAAAGGGGGGAGGGATGGGTGAGCGAGAGGAACGGGAACAGGGGAGACGGGGAGATAGAGAAGGGGGAAACGGGGGAGAGGGAGGTGAGGAGGGAGAGGGGGAGATCGGGAGGAAGCAGGGCACCGACAGGAAGAACAGCGGCATGGCCTGGAGGAGACACAGCCCATCCCTGCTGGGACCCCTGCACAACGTGTGATGCAAGAACGGTGACAACATTCAACACTGATTGTGTGCGATGCCGGGGACATCAAAAGGAGAGAAGACAATTAAAACAAAAGCCGAGGAAATAAAAGAGCCCTTAGAAAAGGCACAAAGGCTTAAGGAGATAAGGAGATAACCTATAGCAGCCCTGAAGGATAATACGAGTTTATATTAATCCCCCGGGACCCAAGTGCCATATATATGGGATCACTTTTACAAGGTGACATAAACCCATTAAACCTCTAATGATGGTAATGCATTTCAAATAGTTTCAGGGAAATGGTGCACATTTTACAACTGCGTCCCCTCTCCTTTGGTCCCGGGCCGCTACACGGGACAATGTTGCTCTTAGCAATATTAGTATAGTGCTGGAGTTTCTTGTCCGTTGGAAATTGTCCCTTTTGGTTGCATTCAACGATTCTCCCTTTTAAACAGCATTTGGGTCGCTTGCATCCTGAGTTTTTTCAGGCCGTTTTTATTCAGGATCTGGGGAAACACTCGTAAGGTTTTATTATTATTCTTTTATATGATGTTATAATATTTTAAGGGCACGAATCGGGTTATTTTACGCTTTCTCCGCTTAATGTTATTTTCTGTTCACCTAGTGGAAGCTCAGCAGGTTCCTCCGGTGTGCTTCTGAGCCAAAGTTGTGAAAACAATACAATACTGGAATATTCTGATGGCATTTCTAAAGATGAGGTATACTATATAATATAATATCCTATAATGATAGACAGGGTGTGATTTGTGAAAAAACCAGAGGGGGGGGTAATTTTGAGAAACATTTTAAAATGTTTCAAAATGAAGACCCTGTGTATTTTGGTTGTTAATTATTACGATTTAATGGTGAAAATACTTTGGGTGGGGGGGATAATTTTTATCCCCACCGAGGATAAAAATAATTCAGCAGAGGGTAGGACGTGTAAACCAGAGGGGAGGATAATCCCCACCATCCCCACCGGCAAATCGCACCCTGATGATAGATATATACTATTATTTACTTTTTCTTTACACCTGTTCTTCTCACAGGTGTAAGAAGAACATGATTCAGCTACACACGCCGTACATTTTGTGAAGAGACAATATCACATTATTTTCCTCTCTTGGCAGCGAAAGTAGTCGTGTGTCATTTGGTTTAACTTGTAAAGGTAAAACGGGGGCATACTTCCAATTTCGGTTTCATAGAAAAGGGAATATAATGGAGAAGAATGAAAGGTTTTGGCAATGAAATGTATTAAAGATAGCCATTTACAGGCGATAAAAGAAGCCGCTTTGCTAATTAGGCCCCCTGTCTTTGTGCAATTAACAGTGAGGGTGGCAATAATACAGCCGGCATCTGCCAAAGCGCCGTGGAGGGCTTTCAGAGGCGGTGCAATGGGGCACGCGGGTTGCAGCCCTGGCAGCACAATGACTTGCTAATGTGGCCGATGTTTGTTAGAGTTAATAATTGAAATTATGCAGGTTCCCCCGCTACAAGCTTGAAGGAGACTGCAGTGTGTGCAGTGTGTAACATTGTGGTGTGGTGGACATATGCTGTCGGAGTCGGGTGGAGCTACTGTATGGCCCTGTGTAGGAGGGTTGATATGGAGGGTGGTGGACATATGCTTTCGGTGTGGGGTGGAGCTATTGTATGGCCCTGTGTAGGAGGCTTGATACTGCAGTAAGATGGCAATAATATGTTGGAGGTTCTTGGCCTTCAACAGATTGAGTCAATCGCTCTCTGGGCCCTATCTTGCATCTGGCGCAATTGACTTTCTACACTGACGCATGTGTCGTTGCTAGTTTGCAACTGGCGCAGAGCATTCTTTTCCCTCCAACGCCACACGCCTGTAAATTAGGGAATGATCTTGCGCCCCAAGGGGCGGTTCGGCAAAAGAAGGAGGCGTGCTCTGGCGCAAATGTTCCCTGGTCCAATTTAGCATTTTCAGAAAATAATTGCGCAACAAACCAGGAAATACCTGGTTTAAAGTCACTGGCGCATTGTTCAGATGCTATTTTAAGGGCGCATGCATAATGTTGCTTGTGCACCTCGCGCATACACTTTGCTTCTCTCATCTACCTAGCCACACATTCTTGGTAAATTATTTGGGAAAGAACAGCTGATACAGCAGTAATAAGTTGTACTTTTAAATCAATGCATCTGCAAACACCATACAGCAAACACATATTTTCTTGACACATCGTGTACAAGCCCATAACTTTTAGGATTGATGAGTATTTGATTGTGAGAAAACATTGTTTTACCGCGATTGAGTGTAAAAAAAAGATGAATGCAGGCGCACGTGTGTGCGTCCATCTGTTTAAACACACACAAACTAAACACATAATACAGTCCATGGCAATGTACATTAACGGGGGGACACATGCATATTAGAAACACAAGTCGATAACTATAATGCATACAATACTGGTAAGAAACAATGTTTGTTATGGTATTGCGTATATCATTAAATAGAACCACAGTTTCCGCATATTATATGTGTGTTAAGTTTTCTTTGCCAAAATTTATTTGAGGACTCTCAAATCTGTTTCTGAAGTTGTGGAAGAAAACGCTATTCCAGGTGTGAATTAGACCATATTATTTGGCCATAAACTGAGCCATTTGAAGTTTGAAATTCATGTGGTCATGCATCTGTCTCATCGGAGACTGCGAACGCGCTGTCAAAATATCAACTCGTCAGATTCAAATGCGCTCATGGCTCTTAAAGGGGATGGGAGATGGCAATCTTATTGGTTTATTGCACGTTACGCCCAAACCACACCTACGGGTAATCAGGCTACTTCAGACCAACCCTTTTTAGATTCGCGCCAGGCGCAAGAGTCATTCACGCGCCGGTAAAATAGCAACATCGCCATAGAACCGCCCACAAAGCTACTTGCGCTTGGCACTTCTCGCGTACATGCGTTTCAGACCGTTAAAATAGGGCCCTCTGAGTCTCTTGGGACCGTCTTAGACACACATACACACAAACACACACACACACACACACACACACACACACACACACACACACACACACACACACATCGGACATACTAACAGACTCATACAACCAAACACACACACACAAACACACACACACACACACACCCACACACAAAAAACACACATACATACACACACACACATGCAAACCCACTCACACACACATGCAAACACACACACACCCACAAACACACGCACACACACACACACACTCACACACAAATACATATACAAACACACACACACACACACACACGCACACACACACACACACACACTCACACACAGACACACACCCATCCGCCCGCCCGCACACACGCACTCATGCACGCACGCACCAACGCACACACACACACACACAAACACACAGACACACACACACATTCACTTTGATCGAACAGGCCTGGGTGGAATACAAAGTACTTTTCATCATAAATGTGTTATTTTCTGAACTACTTTCCTGCTCCCTAAGGTCTCCTTGTTCTCCTCGTCTGAACGAGGGTGTCTGATTTCCTCTGCAATGTTTATGGACGTGTGATTGAGCCACTTTTCTGAAACGAATCTACATGAACCCATTTGTCCCTGCCGAGTCATCGCGGTTGCCTGAGCCATGGTGCATAGATTGACTGTCCAATTTGTTAAGACTGGCGGCGCCGTAACTGTGACAGAACTGTGGGCGTCTTGTTGCGCTCATCTTTCCCCGCTTTTATTGATTATTGATAGGATGGCTGGAGGCAGCGTACAGCGAGCAAGAAACCAATGCACACTTCACTATCCTAAATCATGCCGCTGGTCAATGGCTTTTTCATGCTCTACTCCTTAACATCAGGCAGAAATATACTGAACTGGGACTGCTGTTAATTTTCTTTTGCAGGTCAAAGGATGTGATTGGTTAAGCTTGAACATCAGCAGGAGCTCCCGTAGTTTTGTGGCAGACCCCCTGGGCTTCTCCTCAGGCGCCTCACCAAACCCGTCGTTACTTTACGATAACGGGACCACACATTGTTGTTTATTCGGCTTGAGCCACAAGTACAAATAACGCTTAAATATTGGTTAGTTTCCTCAAGAGCTTTATTGTTTTTTTATTGACTTACAATCAGCCGATTGTGTTGTATTCTTCCACAGCGCTTTCAGCGAGATATATTCGCTATCCTAGATATGCTGCATTTCACCGTTGTTTTTAATGTTGTCATATTAGCGCATTGATTCGGAAATGTTGAAAGGCAGAAGTGTCCAGTATTTTACAATGCTATTGTGCTACAGCACAATAATAACAAACTTTTTTATGATACCACACCGTTTATGATTACTCATTAAACAACTATTAAGATAGGAAAATGAACATAGGTATCACTACCTCTCGGCCTAAAGAGACAGAAACACTATGGCTAATTGGCCAAGACTAGGCAAACACATTTAATGAATTATCGTGCGTAACCACGACGATGACGCACCACATTATATATATATATATAACGCGCAAATACACACATTATGAAGTAATCAGGTACGTACAGATTGTTCGATGAAACCATTAACCTAAAATGATTCAACCCTTAGGGGGAATCCAGGAGACAGGACAGGGGCAGTATAGTGCAGTTGTCAGGGTGTGTAAGGAACCATCCGGAAGGTTCCCAGTTCGATCCCCAATCTTTGTAGCTTGCCCGTAGGCATCGTTGAGCATGATGTTGTAACCCCTAATGAGCTGAAGCTCATTAATTACATGTGTCTGAATTAACTGTGAGGCGCTTTGCATGCAAATGTCTGCTAAATGAGTACATTGTAAACAGATATGAGACGCTTGATCCCAGGAATAGACACTTCATTGCAATAGAGACTTTTAACCGACTCATAACTGAAACCAAATACAAACAAACTAGAAATGTGCCAAAGTTTGAGTGCCATGAAGCCCTGCACATTTGCGCATGGATTTAAATGAGAAAAGAAAAATGTATTCCCAGAGACTTGCCACACAGCATGATGCTGTTCTACCAGTGATGGCCTCACACACACACCTTGGCTCTGCATTGGACTACAGCAGCACTTCTACACCTCATCCCAAAGAGACAGAGCAGGGCGAGGTCACCAACACAATGGGCATGCTGGGGCGGCTGAAGCCATGAAAACCTCATCGAAGGTTTCCCCAAACAATTGCCCCACTTAGGTGCCTGGTGAGGCAAGCACTTCCATTGGCCATACACGTCCATGTGTGGAGACACAAGCCATGAGGAAGCTGTGGGAGGGCTCACGTGTTAGCCGGCTGTTAAGACTTTGCTGTTCTGCATTGTGCAGCAGAGTTACCATAGGGTAACACAACCTACCTACAAGACTATCGTCAGGTATTGTCGTAATGTGTAGGAGGTAGCAGTGAGTGGTGTGCTACAGTACTACACTGTTTCAAGTAAAATAAGTAATTTGATCTCTTGACGCAACCCCCCCCCCCCCCCCCCCCCCCGATAATCTGGTTTGAATATTTACCTTCGGCAGCGGAATAGGTTTTCTTATTTTTTTGGTCTTTGGCAGATTCCATTAATCACACTTGGAAAATAATTTGCCTTGGACTACATCGGATAAATGTGTAATTTACATAAGCTTAAGGGTATTTAGCATGCTGCAAGTCTCTATTCATTTTCTCCAACCATCCATGCAGCCAATTAGATTGAATCCCACACAGCCAGGTACAACATCCAGTCTCTACCCTGGTCGCTTTGAGCAGCTGGGGAACAGAGGAGACCTTGGTAAATCTAAAAAATGCAACAGATGCACACTAAATCTTCTGAAGGAAATAATTTCCTTTAAAACTCTGTTCATATCTCTGCTCTGGGTTTCATGAGCATCACAATAATAACCATATTATTCTCCATATTATAATATGAAATCAACTGTGCTCTCTTTGTGACCACCGCAAGCATCTGCATAATTGACAACAGTGGCAAGAGAGTCGATTTAAAGGAATCTCGCTGCAAGGAAATCACCGTTTTCTTTGTCAGTGCTGAAATAGAATTTCATCAATCAATGTATGACAAAAACTTGACAATTCAAGGCACCAATTACTGGTAAATTACCAAAGCATCAAACACAGGTGTCTAGTCAGATATTACTGTCATGGCAATAACAAATAGAAACACGACTATAAAAACAACCTAACCAGAAGGGGCAACACAGGAAATGAAGAATGCTGCTCTCGGCGGGCTTTACGAATGATATTCAATGAATTAAAGATATAAGTTCCTTGCTTGCTACAGCACATTGCCCACGCTGCTGTAATTGTTTGATTCTCCCAAGCATTCTTAAAGCAATATAGAATATATAGATAAAATGTCTTTACCGCATTGATGAAGTTAAGCCTGGATAT
Organism: Pollachius pollachius; assembly: GCF_949987615.1. NCBI lineage: Eukaryota > Metazoa > Chordata > Actinopteri > Gadiformes > Gadidae > Pollachius > Pollachius pollachius. The sequence goes on along the minus strand of NC_136935.1, from coordinate 33,449,955 downwards.
ATCTCTGCCTCAGCATACATAACATGGCATTCTGCTCTCAGATAATTATAAAGTACAACATTTCATATATACTGCTACAAGCTGAAAGCCCTATTTCATCTTGACTTGAAGTGGAACAAAGCCTTGTTTGCCACTTATCTGCATTATATGTGCAGTTATTCACCTATTTACATGGTAGTGTATTGCTTATTTTTTTATGCATTCTACATACCAACCCCTGCCCACACGTGTTTAATGTAAAAGTAGAAATCTCCCCGAGTTTAATTTTGAAAGCAAAAAAAAAATTCAGATGATGGATAGTTGTATTTTAGACATATTTTTGTCTCCTGCCTTGAGTGCAGTCGCTTCCGTTGTGAAATGATGAATGCCATTTTCTTTCGACTAATGGCCTTTTTTCCACTGGCGTTTTGGCCTTGCCGAGTCATACTATGCCATGGTGCGTTTCCATTACTGGTTAAAAGGCTCACGGTCGTGGCCGAACCGTCTCCGGAGTGGCGCCAGAGCAAGCTTGACCCGCCCCCAAGTGGGCTTGGCTGACGTCAGCCTCGCTTGCTGTTCGGAGCGAGTGGTCTCTCAGATTGTAGGAATACACACCCGTGAAGTCGTCGTGCACGCAGAGGTCCTCAACAGCTCGATATGTTGCTATTTGTTTGTTATGATAACTAGTCCGGGTCTAGAGACTGGATATTGGCAAACATTTTAAACCATTAGATCACTGATATTGATATTCAACAAGGTTGGTTTGCGTAATGTGTCCCTTCGGAAAAAATTGTCAAACATGGTCCAATGTGTAAAAAATAAATGTGATAAAATATATCGGCTCTCAGTGAGCTTTTGTGAGCAAGAAGCAAAAAAGGCTGAATATTAAACATCAAATTGAATTCATCATGATGAATATAATTGTCTTTCGTCTGTCTGAAACAACAGACGTAGATGAAATGTCTATTGAAAAAATCTATACAAAAAAAACAACAAAGCTAAATAGGCTTCAATAAATGTGTGGGTCGCTGATGTGTCATCGACTCAAGACAACATCATCAGTTAGAGACGCACTTTCAAGTAATGGAATGGAGACTCAAAGCCCAGCCGCTGGGCTCAGCAGGGTCAGCTCGAGTCGATCCAGGCCAGTCTAGTCCACTAGCAAAAGGTCATAAGTCCTCCTCACTGTTTATGGGTAGAGGGGTGTGTGCGCACCCCTCCCCGGACCTCACTATTTTTCAAACCCTGGCTAAGGCCCTGTGTGTGTGTGTGTGTGTGTGTGTGTGTGTGTGTGTGTGTGTGTGTGTGTGTGTGTGTGTGTGTGTGTGTGTGTGTGTGTGTGTGTGTGTGTGTGTGCGTGTGCATGTGTGTGTGTGTGTGTGTATGAACTTGAGGTTACCCTGTTTGGACTTCTATGTACCCATATGTTATTCATTGTATCTGATACGTTGTCTCTTTCACTGTGGGACGCCTGTTTGGTCAACTACATTTGCTTTTCTTACACTCTAATGAACTTGATTTGAATTGAGCTGAAGTATATCCTTCTCTCTAAAAGGGTAAAGGGTCGCTTTTTTGGTGTGTGTTTGTTCTAAAAGATTCAGGGGAACGCTGCAGCCACCTTGCAGATAATAGAGATTGTAGATAATAGAAATTGCAGATAATAGAAATTGCCTACACCTGACACTGGACAACACAACACGAGGAGATGAGACATTTTAGTCTTGTCTCTAAAATATTAAATTACACGGCAATCCCTCCAAAAATATGATGGGATGTCCATTTGATCTACAGCCAATTCATGACTCGCTCCATTTCAAATGTGGAATGGGTAATATCTGTTAAAATCACTTTTCTCTCCCCATCACCTTGTCACCTTGACGATAACGTCATCACACATAGCCATCTCATCGCCAGGATAATCGCTGCACGCTTCATGCCGTCATGACAGTTTGTGAATAAGTTAATCTAAGGAGGAACAAACTTCATTTGAGAAGTCCCACATCGAACAACAAAAACAATTAGAGGAGGCAGTCATTGGGAAAGCTTTCTGCGATGGTGGCAGACTTCCCCATTACCAGGGACTCATCTAATACGGTGAACGATCGTCTGCACAGAAGTTGAGACTGGGTATCCACACAAACGCTGTTTGACACAGGTCCAAGGAGATATGGGATTGTTTGTATTGCAACTCGTTGGCACTCGCTACACTACAGGAAATGATGCGAACTGAACGCTATCACTTATCTAGAGGGAAAGAAATGTCATAGATTTGCGTGTTGTGTTTTCCTGGAGGCTAATCAAATCATTATGTTGTTTTCTAAATGTTTTCCCGGAACAGTCTGGAGAACGGGGTTGAGACTGCAGGCTTATTAATCTATAGTGATTTGGTAGCACAATTATCACCAGGGTTGGTTTCCTGTGTTCCTGTGAGTCATTGAATCCGCTGCCATTAAAATGTCAAGGTAAATGAATAATCAATAAGTTCTATTGACTTGGTTTCCTCAATTCAAGCACTTCTTCACTGCTTAAGACCAGGCCTGAAACCGTTATCCAAAGGTGTCCAAATGATCCAATGTAAATTATATTCCACCAAGAGAAAATATTGTTTTATTTTATTAAATAAAACGAGAACAAGCCCAGAACAAGAAAGATAGATTGATTATTGGGTTGTGACTGCAAGTCAACAGGTTGTGCCTGTGAACAGACAAACAGAACAGAGGACGGTAAGAGAGAGAGTAACGTTATAGTATTAGGTATCCTATTTAAATGTACAGAGGCGCTGTAAACTCCCAGGGAAGACCAGGAAGGGTTACCCTATTCGGTGTTGACGGAAGGGTTGCAATGGTCGTTTGTAAAACGAAATAATTTAAAGTTATGTTGGTGTATTATTTCTGTATTCAATGCTATCACATCTTGCCAGCTTAAAGAGCTTGAATTCCATTGAAGAATGTTGCTTCCATGTGTACGCGCGCGAGCGTGCGTGTGCATGTGCGTGTGTGTGTGTGTGTGTGTGTGTGTGTGTGTGTGTGTGTGTGTGTGTGTGTGTGTGTGAGAGAGTGTGTGTGTGTGTGTGTGTGTGTGTGTGTGTGTGTGTGTGTGTGTGTGTGTGTGCAGTGTAGGTGCATACCTGCATATTTGTGGGTGTTTGTGGGGTTGTAATCAATATGCATTACCTAAATTATACCCTTCCTTTAAAGTCTGGTCACTTTCTTTAATAATCAACATTCATGATAGGTCGACCTTTCAAAGAAAGATAGCAAGGTAGATATAAAGAACAGTTTTAAAAGTGATAATATTCCTTTTGAAAAAGTTGGGGCCCTAGGAAGGGAACACTATTTAATAACATTTACAACACAAGCGAGTTTTGTGAGGAATTGCCTGAATAGTTGTTACCCTAAGGACCCCTAATAAATGTACTTCCTGCTATTGATTTTGTAGTAGATTCGAATAATTCTTAGACAGTTTAAAGTGTCTGAGTGTTGCTAATGATGACATATGATGACACATAATCCATAGATAAATAACATGAGAGTTGGTTTATCAATGGGATTAAGCAGTGAGTTGCCGTCATGCATGTACTCATGAATGTTAGCCTCTTTCATAGGTTCAAGTTTTAAAATTAAAGGTATTTTGCTTTCAAGAACCATTCGTTACACTTTTTGGGATAGATAGGGGAGCTCAAACATAGACACTGGCTGCCCATGATGTCCAGCAAAAGGATAGACTCTAGGTTTTGGGTTGAGATCCCAGACGGGGTTTCAGCAATTTTAACTCATAAAAGTAGCTGGGTTTACAAATGAGGAAAACTGTTGGTGTTTAGATTCAGTTGGTTTTAGAACGTCCACGCTGTTGACGTTCTAAGTGTTTTCACATGTGTGTATGTGTATGTGTATGTATGTGTATGTGTGTGTGTGTGTGTGTGTGTGTGTGTGTGTGTTTGTCTGTGTGTGTGTGTGTGTGTGTGTGTGTGTGTGTGTGTGTGTGTGTGTGTGTTTGCGCTTGTGCAGCTAGGACTCTATTCAGGAACATTTTAAGTCAATAAATTAAAAAATTTGGTTGGTAGACCTTCCCTCCCTCTGTAGTATCATCACCTGATATGGGAGATGACATCATGTCCCTCTTTACTCTACACTTACGTTAATAAACCATATTTATCCCTGGGCCGCGGAGCAGCCTCAGCTTCTCCCAACGCTGGACGCTCTCCTCTGCTTACCCAGTCGCTCTGAACTTGTACGTAAAGTTTCAATCATCTCTGGCATGGGCCTAAAGTTTTACGGCGGCCCACTTAGCCCTCCATGAATCATTAGGCCCAGAAGTGGCAAGAGTAAAGGTCATCAGGCTTTTACAACTGTTGGAACCTGGGCAGTGTCAGTAATTTTGCCGGAGTCGTTAAAAGCAGTTTCATCTCTTAAAATGGGTTACACACTGGAAATTAGGATTTCTATGGCATAACCCTGGTGATCAAGTACATTGGAAGTTATCCTGTACCCCCTTCCCCCCCCCCCCCCCCCCCCCCCCCCACACACACACACACACACACACACACACACATCAACACTCTCGCTCTCACAGAAACACAAATACACACACACAATCACAGTAGCACACACAAACACACAATGGGCATTCATTCATTCTTTTTAACACTCACTTGCAGTAAAACAATGTTGTCTCACAATCAAATAATGATCCATCCTAAAAGTTATGGGCTTGTACACAATGTCTGTGTTAAGAAAATATGTGTTTGCTATACGGTGTTTGCAGATGCATTGATTTATAAGTACAACTTATTACCTCTGTATCAGCTGTTCTTTCCCAAATAATTTACCAAGAATGTGTGGCTAGGTAGATGAGAGAAGCAAAGTGAATGCGTGAGGTGCACAAGCAACATTATGCATGCGCCCTTATAATTGCATCTGAACAACGCGCCACTGACTTTAAACCAGGTATTTCCTGGTTTGTGACAGAATTTTTTTCTGAAACTGCAAAATCGCCCCTTGGGACGCAAGATCATTCCCTAATTTACCGACGCGTGGCGGTGTAGGGAAAAGAACACTCTGCGCCATTTGCAAACTAGGAACGATACATGCGTCAGTGTAGTAAGTCAATTCCGCTGGATGCAAGATAGGGCCCAATCACAGTCATTACGTGGCAACTTTACTGAATTTTATAGTGCCATGTCTATTTCCTTTGAGAGACATTTTTTGCAGTTTTATGCTTACCTAACCAATTGATATAGCAACAGATTTCCAAATCAAATCTTGAGAGGATTCCCTGAGAGGATGGAGATTCTGACTGTTGAGTTCATACCAAGCCCTGTGACTGGTTGGCATGCATGGAAGCCTGCATAATCTTTGGCCTGATTGGCCAATCTGGCATTTGTTGAACATCATCTAAAACATTCTAATGAACAGTGAAATTCTGAAACAACTGTTGTGAGTGGTTAGGCTACACGTCAATCAACAAGGCCATATTATTATTCCCATACAACAAAACCTTTAACAATGTTTTGGTTAGGGAGCAGGCTCGGAAAACAGCTTCTAGGGGACCGACCGAAACCAACAATTGGCCATGTTCCAATTTCTTTAAATACTTTTTTATACCTCGTTCCCCACGGTCATTGTTTTTTCCTCCTGATGCAGGTAACATGCAAATACACTTTCTAACACTATTTTTGACCTCTACTTGTTGTTGTGGTTTTGTTGTTTTTCAATACAAAAATAAACCGGGCCCAAATTAAAAGCTAAGCGGAAACTAATCATTTCCCTCAGATTACATTTCCTGGGAAGTTTTTTTGTGTTCTCCTCCTGTGGTATGTTGTTGCATGAATTCACTGATGAATAGATTAATTACACAACATTTTCATTACACGGCGATGTTAAGCAAAAAACGCATTAAAATGTTTTCATGAAACCGCGAGTCTCATGAATGCAGGCTATATATTTTATTTAGAGAGTACAAGATCCCAGCCTGGAGAACTAAGAGAGGAAGCCGTAGTGTAGGATTATAGTAGGATGGAGGTCAGGATTAAGGCTAAGGAATAGGATTCAAATTGCTTTAGGATTAGAATCAGGGTTAGGAATAGGGTTAGGTTAAGGATTAAGGTTGGGATTAGGACCAGCTCTGGTGTTGGGACGAAGAGGGAATGAAAGGGATACCATTTCAACCTTAATATAGTTTTATAACCAGCCAAACCGGCCTCATTATTTCTCCATGGCTCACTCTGCAATTCCCGGCCATGCCCCTTCTTTTCTGTACACCACTCAGCCATGGTAATGTTCTCCCTCTCAATGTGTCAAGGTGAAAAGCTTCTTACTGGTTCAGCAAAGTGCTCCATTAATCGTCTCTTTTTGGCCGAGCGGTCGGGAGCGAGGGAGCGAGGGAGGGAGGGAGGCAGGGAGAGGGGGAGGACGACATGAGCGGAGCTGAACATTTTAATTGAAAATATGTGGAAAAACATTGTTCGAAAGATTTTTCATTTCATCAGGGCCTCCAGTGTGCGGAGACAGGAGCCACGGGAGGAGGGGGTGTTCAGAGGAGGTGTGGAGGTGATGTTGGGGGGGAGAGGTGGAGGGCAGAGGAAATAATTGCAGGGAGGAAAATGATTGCCGGGCTCCGGGTTGAGGATAAAAGAGAGGAGAAGAGGTGGAAGGGGCCGAGAGAGGCAAGGGGGGTCAGGACCTGCCAACGCAGGAGTGTGGACCCTGGGGGGCTTCGCTGTTAAGAAACTATTGGATGCAAAGGGATGGGAGGTGGGGTGGTGCGAAGTGGCTACGGTAAGGATGGGGTAATGAACTTTTGGCAGGTCCCTTCTTAAACAATTTCTCCGGCATGGTAAATGAGCTCATGCAGTGCGTGTGGTTCTTCGGTGGAAGTCAGTGGTAATGAATTGTGATTTGTTTAAAGTACACCATTGCTCAGCAGAAATACACCACTGGGTTTTTGATAAGGGTGGGAAATCACCTACTCCACCCTTTACCCCCCGAGGGATTGAAAAGGTCTGTCTCGAAAAATAGCTGTAGAGCTTTAGAGGTGTGAAGACACTATTTGGGAACCGCTTCTCCCCTGAATCGATACAACACGAAGGCCTTACAAGAGTGTTTCACGAGCTACCCCGTGCCGTTACTTAAGGACAACTCTTCTTAAGGGAGAATTAACTGAACCGTCTGAGTCGTCCGTCCCCCCCCTATTTGGCCTTCACCGTGCACTTTCACAGGGTGGGGTGGGGTGGGGTGTGGCGGGGGGAGAACGTCAGACTTCTCACCCCGGCAGATTGATGGCTGGTAGTTGGTAGTGACCGCAATCGCTGCTCTCTCGTTGCAGTTATGAGACATGCCAGCTCAGCAGTTTGTAATTGCCCGCTGCTCCGCGGTTAATCAAAGCATTACATTATTGGCTTAGGATCCCGGTTATTAGTCACATCCCAGGGAAAAGTGCACCACTGAACTGAAATTTTCCGCGCTTGCCCACTGTGCTGTTAAAAATATGGGAGGTGTTGGGATTATGGATGGTTGACATAAAATGCCTTGTCTGTTGACGGATCATTTTGTGGAGTTCAGGGATTTATCTTCACACACAAAATGCATTTGGATAAGACAAATGCAAAGGTTTCTATAGATATATATATTTTTTTGTATTGCTTTGTCTGCGCATCTCGTATAGTTAAAACACGTTCATAACATGTCATATGTCTCCTAACCCGAGGCCTTATCATTGAAGCGTTGTGGGAACTGACTTATGAAAAAAAAAGAGAGTGAACCGAGGAAAAGGATAAATTTGAGGAGCTGCTATAAAAACTGAATAAAAATGGATTTACGCAGCCTTAAAAGTGTTCTACACCACAGGTTAATGGGTTGAAGGACACTGTCCCCGCAATCCATTACAATAAAACCCCCTCACTCAATACGGTACACGGTGGAGATTTTTGGTTACCGTGGAGATGCAGCCTCAGGCTACTCTCTTCTTTTTTTTCGCCCAGGCAGTGCAAGGACACCTTTTGCATTGCAATTGATGGCAGTATTAATCAAACCTCATAAGGTTAATCAAGGCCGATTCACTAATTGATTTATCATTTTTAGTGGGCTTGGGTGACGGGGAAGTCTGGGGCCGGGACGGCGACATTGTCCCCCCCATCTCACAACAAAGTGCGGAGGCTTAATTGATGAGTGATTGGGGTGCGGCAAGATGGATGGCCCCAGCTGACTGCAGCTGACCGTAATGGTGTAAGAGCGACCAGGGCTACACCATCCCTTTGTGTTCACATTCATCACCTTCATCATTTTGTGTTCATATACTCAAACAAAAAGAGCAATCTGAATAACGTGCGTTGTGATTATCTTTGAAAGCGGCAGTGGCAGAGATGAGCAGAATAGCGGAGTGGCCTAGCCTGGGTATACCCATGCTGCCTTGCACGCAATTTCATTTCGCGCAGCTAGGCAGCCTGGATTCCATGGATCCGATTTTCGCCTGAGATAGGGAACCAATCACAGAACGGGGAGGGACGGCAAGATGATGACGACGTCTATGCAAAACACCGAAGCTTGTAGTTTAGGGATCCAAAATGGCAGCAGACGCGTTACCTTTCGATGCAGCCTTAGATAGTGTTCTAAGTAGTTTAGAACGCAAGTTTATTTTGAAAAAATAGCAACTTTCGGCGTTAAGCTCTTTCATTACCAAGAAGGATGTCTTTGCCACCAACAGGCTTTGATTGGCTATGAGCTACGTACAGACTCATATGATAGACATTTGTAGCGCGCAATAAATGGCTCCGGGCAATCGTAAACCACGCCTCAAATACAAGAAAATGAATGTGTGGTTCCCAGACCTCATCTTAATGTAGATTGAAATTAGGTCTGGCTTTAGCCAGGCTAGTAGTGGCCATGGGGGTGTTCCGCTCCAAGCAGAAAGGTCCTTGGTTCAATGCCCCAATGATCTACCAGATCTATGCAGTAGGCCTCCCAAACAACAAGTATCTGAATTCACTGTCACTGAAAGTGGATAAAAGCGTCTGCTAAAATAGATCTGCTTTTGTATAATTGATGCTTCTTTCAGATGTTGCGCATGCTGCGAGAAAATAAAAGCACTTCTATGTTACATCGGCCCCCAGCGGAGAATGTGTTTCAAGATAAACAATGCTTCCTGAAGAGCGTAACATCACCCTGAGTGAATGTATATAAATGCGTTGTTTTGGTAGAAACAAAGAACTACAATTGAAGAGGAAAATAATTGGAGCGTACTACAGGAAATAGAGCTGTTGGAAGAGTTACTTTCAGATGGTGATCACGATTAAGTGGTATATAAAATTAAGTAGTATATTTATAAAGGGGGCATAAGTGATATGCCCCCTATATAGGGGGCATATTGGGGTCCTGGGGCAGAGAAAATGTATTCTTATTAGATATACAATAATTAGAGATATGAAAAAAATATATTTTTAACATATACGTATAACCATAAACTAATAAACATTATATTTAGATATATAATGAATGAAATAAAGTAATACAAATTGTATTAAAAGGATAAATAATGATCAATCTATCAAAAAGACTTCAACCAAGATACGGTTTATCAAAGTTCCGGAAAAGCCACCCCAAAAAAGCATCTTGATGTACCATAGTCAACAAGTCCCGTTGTTTTCCAAAAATAAACTGGTAGGATGATCCTGTTATGTTGGTCCTCAGAATCGATCCTTCCGGCAGCATGACTATATCTCCTCCCTAAACAATAAAGCAACAGAACGGGAGGGACTGTGTGTTTCTGGATGTTTATTTGCCTCCTCTGCATCACTGTCAGTGACGCTCCAAACCAATAAATCACCACAACATCTGCGTGTGCAAAGCAACAGCCAAAGAGCATTGTGACTCGTTCTAAGGCCTTCCTGAGTAGCAGACCACAGAGGCACACCAGAGAGAACACACCCACGATTTGGCTGCTTTCATTGGGGAGGAATGAACAAAAGTCAACGGGGCCCCTCCAGCTATCCCTCACAGGGTCTGAGTTGACATCCAGGAGCCATCTCGCTTTTGTTTAAAGAAGAGGGTCAGAGAAAAACAAACCACAAGGCTGTTAATGTGATGCTGCTGCCGTGGGGCTGACACCCCCTCCCTGACAGCCACCTCTGATAATCAGCAGAGGTAATTCAACTCGCTCTGGAGGGATGATGGATCGCAACGTGCATCCTACATGGCAATTATCCCTTTGTATCACACATAATTAAGTGGGGGAATAAAATGTAGCCAATTAACTATGATTTATCGAGCTAATTGGAAGGGACAGATTAAGTGCAGTGGGGTTTAAATGCCCCCATATTTCACCTTCTTCTTTATTTTGTAATGGAACTGACCATCATCAGGACGTCTCCCTTCCATCTCTCACAGATCTCGCCTGGGGAGGGACGGGTGAAGAGGGGTCAAAAGATGCTGTAACACAACCTCCACTTAGCCGGGTTAGGCCTGTAGTTACTAATACATACAATTATAGACGAGTCAATAATCATGGTCAAAAATAGGTGGATCGCTGAGCATAGAGAGCCATGTTATAATCTGGAGTCGATGGAAATAAAATTGCAAAGCTAACACGGGTTACACTCTAGCCAACGTTACATTTGCAAAATTTTTCTTTTGCCATGATAATTGATTAATTAAGTAAATAAGATTAATAGCAATGGAAGGCGTTTTGGGAGAAGCCAGTGGCGTCGTCAAATTAATCATTGAAGTAATTAACACTCTTCAAACAGAGACTGCAACAAATGAAGGACTTTCATTTAAACACAGTGGAGGAAAGTGTGAAGGGAGCACAGGAAATATTGTGGGAATTATTCAAGGGGATTATGTTGTTGCCAATCCATCCAATTTGAGACAAGAATTTAGACAGCCGTTGGCAATTCACAGTGGCTCAATCCTCCGGAGCTTATCAAAACTCTAACTTTTAATCAAAAGTGAGATCCGATGAAAAAAATACAATTAAATACAGATCCCAAAACATTATTTGAAATGTCTCTGCAGTTACAACTTGTTGAAGCGACACATCTATCGGTGGTAAACTTTACTCCCAAAAATATTTCAAAACATACTTTTCAAATTCCTTTAGGGGCTTTCGGAGAGCCACATCTATCTGTGTAAACCGACCAGTTGCACAATGCGCTGTTTTCTACAGGAAGGGATCAGAAGTGTGTTGTAACTCAGGTGTTGTAACTCCTGCGTGTGTTTTGCGAAGCAGGGTTGGCAGGTGAAGTACCGCTAAACGGTGCTGAAATACCGCGTCAGGGAGCTGTCGTCGGCTAGCAGGTGTGCGCGGGGTATGAGTTCTCTCCGGGCTTAGAGTAAGCTGTCAGGGTGGATGGTGATATGTGGCCTGATGGCGGCAAGCAGCGCATGTTTTTATCCGGGAGCTAAGTGCTATTTAATCAAGGATTGTTATGAGAACGTGGCAGACTTTGTGGATATTACACACTCATCTTGCGCGACCTCTAACGGTTTAAAATAACACATTCGGGGAAACGTATTGATTTTCAAAGCTGTACGATGTACAGTTCGGTTTTTATTGCACAAACATATACAGTATAGTGCATACTATAGATAGGGATGTAACCAGCTTTAATGTACTCCTTAATGCACTGGCATTTATGCACTAGCCACTTTATGAGAAAGAGGGGCGATATAGATTTTTACTCTATGTTTACAAGTAGAGTAAGCACCTATTTATGCAACACCTATTATCAGCATAGATGTGCATATGTTGTGATGTGCATCTGCAGCAATGTATCCAGGCTGCTCTATATGATTATGGATGAGCAACATATTGCTTTTTTTTAATACGGTTTGGCTCTTGGAAATACATTGTATGAAAAATAGATGAGGCCAGCAGAAAGGGACGTACTCTTGACGGCACTCTAGCAAAACAACTTTAATGAGAGTCTAGAGAGTCACACACGATGATCTCAGGCCCTCAGTTTGTACAGAGAAAAACACATGCACTGTAATTACTAGTCTCGCTCTCACACACACACACACACACACACACACACACACACACACACACACACACACACACACACACACACACACACACACACACACACACACAATACTATGACACACACGAACACACATAATGACAACAGAGATTTTCGTTTTCTCTACAGAAACCAAAGGATATAAACAGAAGAGATTCATGGATGTCATGATTGGAAAAAAATATCAATAAATCAAAGAAGTGTCAGAGGAGCTGGATAAGATCTGAGGTTGATGAACTTAATCTCGTATCCAGCAGTCCTACTATAGCAGTAAATGTTTTGGAGATATTCTACAGAATTCAGTCATACAGGTGGGTGAAGCTTTCAGATGG
>NC_136935.1:33387628-33432628 GCF_949987615.1 Pollachius pollachius | reverse complement strand
GAAAATTCCCTCTGCAGCCGTGAAAGAGAGAGAGAGTGAAAGTTCTGATTCCTGATTTACTTTAAGATAGCGGAAAAAATAGCTCTGCAATTATAGGAACGATTCGACGGCAATCTATGTCTCATGCATGCTCGCTGGGCTCTCCAATGGTGAGCAGAGGGCGATGAGCCACCAACCAGGGGGGTGGGCATTGGACGTGGGGTCGTTCCCCCACTTTTTCCAGCATGACTTTATTTAAAAAAAAATAATAATAATAATTATATTGATCATTTTTTTTTGCAATTGTAATATTAAAACAAGGATATTGCCAATGGTAGAAACAAGTGCACACATCAAGCAAACCTCTCCACTATTGTCTTCTTTGCCATGATGAAAAAGGAAACATCCCACCACCCTGGTTTTGTTAACCGTTGTCATGACGCTGACCTGCTACTCGCCCGCATACGTGTAAAATAAATTTGAAAACTAACAGCAGCTCGTCATTGCTCCTCGGTTCAATGTAAGTGATGTTGAATAATCAGCAATGGTATGGTATGATGGTATGACGCCCCCTCCAACCTGGTGATACTCCGGCCGGTAATTAGCCATACATAGCTAACTGGATGCATGTGGTGTGAATGAGTTCACGGATCCCGTGTATTCGCTATGTTTACGGATGATTTGTGTGTCCCTAAATGAAGCAGGTCCGCCCACATTATGAATGTTGTTCAATGTTTGTTTTTGGAATAGTAGCTAAAGAAAGCAAGTCGATTCTGTAACTGGCTAAAGGGTGATGTGTGTGTGTGTGTGTGTGTGTGTGAGTGTGTGTGTGTGTGTGTGTGTGTGTGTGTGTGTGTGTGTGTGTGTGTGTGTGTGTGTGTGTGTGTGTGTGTGTGTGTGTGTGTGCGTGTGTGTGTGTGTGTGTGTGTGTGACATGTGTTTGTAAGTCATGTGTGAGTAAGTGTGCTCACGCATGGCATTCTTTTCTTTCCCTACCGGCACATTAATGCCCTGTATGAAATTCACTGTAGATAGCTTTGGATAAAACATCTGTTGATCTGATTTAATGGTAAATAGTATATATAGTAAGTCCATTTATTCTTTCCAGTCACTTCTCAAAACTCACATTTTTAGAATCGCATACAAGGACTTCATATTAGTTTTTTTTATTTGGAGCCCTTTTACTTTTTTTTAATTTTTTAGTTGAGAAGCGCATTGGGTCCTAGAAATGCACTTTAAAAATCTTATATATATATATAATAATTGTATAATAATTCTTATTATTATTATTATTATTATTATTATTATTATTATTATTATTATTATTATTATTATTATTATTATTATATCCCCTCAGCATTTCAGGGTAAATTTGGTATCCGTGGTTACCCATTAGTCATTTAGTTACTGGATTGAAGTGCTTGCTGTTAGCTTGATAACAAAAAAAACACAGAGCAATAATTGGAATGTGACTAAATGTGTGATGACAACACACATTCTAATAGTGCTTAATCTGTGGCCGTGAAGCGCGGTTGAACAATTCAAAAACAGCCCAAGAGAAAGGAAGATAAAGAAATGTTTTTACAGTGCGAAGCCGAGAAAAATACAGCCACAGTAAAACATAAAAACATACCAAACCGACAAAAGGCTAGTCTGGAGCAGCTCATGTTTGTTTACCCCTCTTTATAACAGGGGTAAAAATATATAGAGCGCATGAATGCATGAGCAGCCACGGCAGCACACGGGCCGACAGTAGTATCTGTGATCAGAAATAAGTGGAGCAGGGAAAGTCAGAGAAACAGATATAGCTAGTAGGCTATTCGCCCCCTGAAAGAAAACACACGGAGAGAGACGACAGTGAAAGGTTAATGGTTACCTGTCTGAGAAAGTGGCGACCAATATATGTGTGTGGTGCATCTCTTCGCGCGTGAAATCTAAAACCCAACACAGAGTCGAGACTTGAGCGAGTATCTCTGGTTTTCTGAGCCTCTCCGCCAGCAGAAGCTCAGGAGACAAAAGGTGAGACGCGCAGGCCGACGCAGCGAGCAAAACCAAGGGCCGTCCTGCTGATTAACCCGGGGGGGGGGGGGGTGGTTATTGTGTCGCCATATGTCATCACTTCTTCTTCCTTTAAACCCCCCCCTTTCAAAATCCACTTCCATTGCTTAAATTCAGCTCAATTACGTGTCTAGACCTTTATCTGGGAGCGGTGGGGAAAGAAGTATGACCTTTCACCCCTCGCCTCACTTGTTTCACAGGCGGGAAGCCATTAGCATGTGGTAGCGGGGCACCGGTCGGAGCGTAATTGTGGTCGTAAGCTACCTTAGTCTGCTTCAAATGTCAACCCGGAGCTCCTCGCTTCGTGAGAGCGGAGGGGGGTGAGGGAAGTGGGAGTTATATGTCAAGTCATTCGTTCTTTAAGCTAATTGCCATCAGAGGTCTTTGTTGCAGCTATTATTAGTCTGGATTGCTTAGTGGCATTGCTGGGGTAAAAGGCCCACCAGATATACATATGAATATAGGCTCAGCACCGCTCCCCCCCTCCCCCTTCTTATATCAGAACATCAGATCAGGTCTGCCCCCCCCCCCCCCCCACACAGCCCCCCTCAATCAAGGACTGTGGTTAGCAGCAAAGTGGGCACCACATGGGGGCCCTAGATCTGGGCCACTCCTGAAACCAGTTTCCATTGAAGAGGGCCCCCCCGAGTACCCTGGACGGCAGCTGGATGATAAAGTGGAGTGCAGAGAGAACACGGCCCTGCTCTACAGGAAGGGGCAGACAGTTTCCTGAGAGTTTCCTCCTCTGCAGGAAAACTCCTGCGGATGTTTGCCCGGTCCGTGGTCGCCGGCGCTCTACCCGATGCAGTGGCGTGCCGGGGAGGCAGCGTTTAGAAGAGAGACGTGATGTGGCCTGACAATCCGCTGAGGCAGGCTGGCTCTGTGGTCGGCATGGAGATGGACTATCTGGGGACGGTCGAAAAGATGCCGTGCAAGGCAAACCTGCTGTCTATCATGAACAATGACAGTCACCCAGGAAGCAGTGAGGTACGTTCAGTGGCAGGTGACTGCTCCACGGACAGACTCAGGAGAGCTCTTTTTCCCAAGAGACAGTAGGCTCTTCAACTCTCCCCATGGGAGGCCAGGGGACATTTGAGTACTGGGCCTCAAGGCTCAGTTATGCCCCCACAACGACGCAACGCAAGGACCACGCAGACGCTTTGACGCAGTCGTGAACAGGGTTTGATTCTGCCTCGGGTTTTAGCGAGCAGACCAATCACAGCCCTTGCTGCTGCGTCGCCTTGACGCAGGGTACAATGTTGGGAGGCAAGTCAGGCCCTTGCGGTGGACGCAAGGAGGGTCCCAAAGGATGCAATGGGTCCGTAAACCCCCTTGCGTTGCGTCAACGTGGAACCATAATTAGACCTTTAGGCTCTGATCTCTGATTGGGCTTTATCTTCCCTGACTATATTCGCCCTGTCATTGCACAATCATTTTTGCAGGGTCTACTTACTACTGCATTATCAATCTCAATATGTACAGGATCTTGTATTTAAAGTTCTTTATGGTATCTTATGTTTATGTTATGTGGAGGTGCCTTTTACAAGCCATTTATTATGATGTGTTCTTTAATTAATTGTGTATTGTATTGAGGTAGCTAGTGGCTGTATACATTATTGTGTAGTAATGTGACTGTGAAGCTTTTACCTCTTTCAGTGTGGGTCTTCATTCTTTGTTGTATTGTCCCTTATTGTCCATGTTGTACGGGGATATGAAAGAAACTGTCAACTCCAATTATGCATGGCTAGACAACCTAATTAGGTTGTCTAGCCTAGACAACCTAGTTAGTTTGTCTAGCGTTCCATTTGAACTTCAGCTAGACAACCTAGTTAGGTTATATACTTTTTTCTATCTTCAAAGCACTAGGCTTATCAACCTAGTTAGGTTGTCTAGCACGTTGTATAGCAATACCAGGGGTATTTTGCGGATAACAACACTGCAGCAACATGTCAACAGATAGAAATTGTACAGTACTGTGTATAGGACTGATTTAAAGAGACACAAAAAAGCCAGAAGTGCTTTGAAGATAGAATAAAGTATATAAACAGTATATTTGTACAGCTTTCACTACTGTTTATGTTCAGAGCAGCAATCTCTGATCCTGCGGTCGGTGTTGTGAAGTTGTTCTGACTTTCAGAAACGGTAATCCGACTTCAGGTGGAGCTCCAGTTGAAATTTCCGACAGGTTACTCAGTTCCGACCGGTTACTCAGAGAATAGCTCAGATGGAACACACTATAGCGTATTGCGGCGTAAATACACGTTGTTTTCCAAGCAGTTTACAGTGAAAAGTTATAGCCCTCCTTCATTATTGTGCACACCAAAAAAAGCAGGGGGCAAAATTCACAAATCAAATCATCCTGGGGGCCTTATATTAGAAACAGGGAGGTGAAGAATGAGAAGCATACAAATGCAAATGTTACCCTTCTCCTGGAATATGCCAATGAATATCAGGTTCAGTTGATACAGATTATTCCGATCGCTATTAAAAAAAGAAAACAAATCTCAAGGCAAATTGGAAACCTAGCCCAAAGGAAAGGATGAATATAAATCAGTACAATTTTGGCACATCCAGCGTCCTTCCTACTGGTAGCTATGACACTGTGGAGATGATCATTACCGACACCGCTGTGTGAAAACCCAAACTAGCCAAACGAGGAGCCGGTGGCACCATTCAACAATATTCATCCACCGACAGGAAATAAAGAAGAGGATTTTTCTTTACGGAAGGCCACCTTGTTAGCTGATTTGGACATGGATGGTGGACGAAGGAACCAGAATAATGTTGTTTCTGGTTTATTAGTTGTATAATAGTTATGAGCAGCATTTATGTCTTCAATATAGACAGCATTTTTAACTCGCGATCCCACCGCCTACGTGAACGCGTGCGCGTAGCCGACACATGTAACACGCGCACGCCATCAGGATAAAAGCGTCCACCAAAGGGAGTGCAGCAATAAAAGCCTTCTAACGTACAGCCTCCTAACCACAGATGTGACATTTCTCTGTCCACACATTAATCACAGCTTCTGTACATCATATAGGTTGTAGTCCTGCCAGCTCCTGACATTTACAGCCACCCGGCTCCCTGCTGTGTCAAACAACATCATTAAAAATGCTTACACATACACCGGCTGCTTCCCTCACTTCCTGACACAAAGCGGGCAGATGGGCAAACCAGCAAGCTAGCAGACACATAAGCCATACACACATGAGACATACGCATGCTAGCAAACATGCATCCTATCAAAACAACACTAGCTGTAGCTTTTTGTATCGTAGAGCACCCAACCCCAAAGAGCCTTCTCCCCCCAATCCTGTACCATGTAACTGATCGATGGTTACTGAACACACTGACATCTGAGCTACTGTAGCTTTAAACGCTGATTTACATAAAGGGTTTAGCCATGTTATAGGTTCTGATCTAATCCAATGACCTAGTCCAATGTACTGCAATCTGAACCGATCCAATTTGATTTGATGTGATCTTATATAATCTCACAGAATAACCCTATCGGATCGTTACAAAAGTATTGCGGCGCGTCTGTTCAGCACATATTATTTATTTAATAAACTTTGCCATGAGTATAGATATGAGATAGTTATGCATTCAAATCACTGTATTTATCACTTTAACATTTCAATATTATTATGGTGATTCATGAGTCTTAAAGGTCAAATCACTGAAGTCCTTTAACCGGCAGCCCTCTTTATTCCTTCTGACTATTATCGTTCTGTTTCAAAGTGTGTTTAATCCGATCTGGATAAACTCTGATAATGGGCAGTGCAGTGGTCTGGCTGACCTAACCTTTGTGTGGTAGTGGATAAGGTGAGACCTACCCCACCACACCTCCCACACACACAAACACACACACACACACACACACACGTGCACACACACGCACATTGCCACGCAGAAACAGAAACATAGACACACACACGCACGCAGACACACATACACACCTATACAAACACACACACTCACACATGCAGAGACACACACACACACACACTTACTATGAAAAGCGCTTTGAGTGTGTGTGTGTGTGTGTGTGTGTGTTTGTGTGTGTGTGTGTGTGTGTGTGTGTGCGTTTGTGCGTGTGCGCGTGTGTGTGTGTGTGTGTGTGTGGTGAGCATGTATATGTGTGTGAATATGTTTGTTTATTGTGTGCATACATGTGTTAGCATGTGCAAACTCGATTTTTAACTGTGTGACTTCCATACTTTGGTATTCTTGGGGAGCGATTGAAGTGCGATTTGAAACCCCTGAAATGCGTCCCTGTCACACAGCCGTCAAGTCCGAAGCAACGCCCCCTGCACTCAGACCATAACACATACGCCGAGGAAATACACAGTGCAAAGGGTAAGGTCTGAATCACCGTGTACGCCTCTCCAAATGTCATTCTACAAACACTAGCTTGAATCACTCTTCCTCTCTTTCACTCTCTCTCTGCCCCCCTCCTCCCCCCTCGCCTTCGCCACCTCCCCCTTCCGCCCCCCCCCTCTCTGTCTCCCTCTTTATTTCACCCTCTCATTTTGTCATCTCTCTCTCTCTCTCGCCCTCTCTCTCTCTCTCTCTCTCTCTCTCTCTCTCTCTCGCCCTCTCTATCTCGCTCTCTCTCTCCCTCGCCCTCTCTCTCTCTCTCTCTCTCTCTCTCTCGCCCTCTCTATCTCTCTCTCTCTCTCTCTCTCTCTCTCTCTCTCTCTCTCTCTGTCTCTCTCTCTCTCTTAATACTCGCTGCGGGTCGGCCCTTGAGCTTTTTGTTTGTTTAGCGAGAGATGGAAGGAATTGTTTTAGATTTCGTTTCCTTAAACGCCATAATTAAGAAAGGATGGCATTACATCCCAACTTCCCCCCCCCACCCCCTCATCCCACCCTCAACAATTACACTAAAGCCAATTCCCGCACAAAAGCGTTGTTAAAGGCAAGCGCACAATGCCTCACTCATCCTATTCTAATGCTAATGATTTCTAACGCTAATTAATGTGAAGTATTCTGCCAGCCTGCACGGTTTTCTCCAGAGTCCGACTCTTGCACACAGACACACACATACACACACAATGTGTGGCGTTTTGTTCTGAAGACATCACAGAGCTCTTTCAGTTCAGAACACCTAATAAAACGTTGGGGGGGGGGGGGGGGGGGGGGGGGGAAGGGATCATAAAATAACACACTGGCTCCAGCGTCCCCGGCGTGCGGCTGCGTTCATCCTCTGAATGTGGAAGGCGGGCTTCTTCTCTCGCTGCCCGGGCATGCGGATGTAAGGTGCATTAAAAATGCTAGTGATTGCTTGCTCATTACTTATTTTGTCCTCTGAATGGATTTGGTTCGGTGGTGGGCTAATTAATCAGGCTTCGCTGAGATTTGGGTAAAAGCCCAACGCGCAAGAACTTCACAGGAAATATTTTTCTAGGACAAGATTGACAAGATCGGAAAAACTTTGTCCAGCTCAGACTGATTGGATTTTTTGCACACTGGTGTCTTTTATTTCACATCTTGCCTACGGGAGATGACGTAAATAGAAATATTAAGAAAATCTAAGTTACTATTTAGCCATTAGTTTTATTATTGCTAGCATACTTATTCGAGTAGTGTCCCACAATATATTATTTAGCTACCCCATGGTATGCCTTCAGTTCTTCCTCCCCTGCTGATGTATTCAGTATGACTCAGTCTTTGGGGAAAGGTATTTTCCATCACAGATATCAGAACGATTCCCATTCAGTAGGCACTTTGCATGGACATTGGCTCATGCTTAATGCTTTACTGCTGGTTTTAAATGTCTATCTAAGTTAAGTTTTTGCTCATTGTTTGTATCTAACTTTGTGATTGTGTGTATCACTGGTTTGTCGTGTTTATAAGGTAAATTAAATGTATCTTTGGTTTATTGTGTGTAAATATTGTAAAGTGTGTGTATCTATGGTATGTGTGTATGCATGGTATATTGTGTATATCTTAAGTATATTGTGTGTATGTATGGTATATTGTGTGTATCTTTGATTGCGTGTATCTTTGGTTTATTTCCTGGCTCTAATACAAAATCATTTCCATCCTGTGGAGACTGAAGATAAGTGTTTGAATGTTGCAAGAGATACTGTATTTGTTACAACATGCATACACATTATCTTCTGCCTAATATAATAATACAATTTGGGCTTAACATTCGTTCAGTAGTAGACTGAAATAGTCATTTCAGTCTGAGTTATGTGTTGATTGCTTTCCTCATCAAAATAAATGAGAGAAAATTACTCCAGCACATTTTAATAATGCAAAACACAAGACAAAATCCTGCCAGCAGACTTTCAAGGTTGTGATGAATTGTACTAAACACATATTTGGAAATTAATTCCACCTTTTTCACTCAAGGAGTCTTGACATGGAATCTGCCATGGAGACGAGAGAGGGAGAGAGAGAGGGAGAGAGAGAGGGAGAGAGAAAGAGGGAGAGAGATAGAGAGAAAAATTGAGATAGAGTAAGGGAGAGGGAGAGAGAAAGAGAGAGTGTGCAGAATGAGTAAGGGAGAGAGAGAGCTCTGATATTCACACCGAATGGAGTATGAAAACCTTTTCCAGCAGGTCACACACACACACACACACAAACTCTGAATCTTCATTCAGGCATGCAGTCAGGAGATTAAGCGGTAAAAAATAACTCTAATCTCTTAGACTTCAAACAACACACACACACACCAACAGATACACACACAGGTGCACACCCACGGAATAATATACACAAACATAAACACCCTCACACACTCCCCAAAGATACACACAAGGATAGACACACACGCCCCAACCCTTACCCTTACCCCAAGTCATATCCCAAACTCTGCTCCCTAGCAGCTGGACTCTGGGTGTGTGAATGTGTGTGTGTGTGTGTGTGTGTGTGTGTGTGTCTATGTGTGTTTGTCTGTGTGTTTGCGTGTGCATGTGTGTGTTTGTGTGTGTGTGTGTGTGTGTGTGTGTGTGTGTGTATGTGTTTGCATGTGTGTGTGTGCGTGTGTATGTGAGTGTTTCATAAAGACAGAGAGGCCAGATAAAGCCCACCCATAGTCGAGGGCTCAGATGGACACAAGATTGAGTCTTAAACGATGGAGTGTGCAGATAAAAAGCAGTCTAAATTTTCCTTCCCTCTCCATGCTACATCCATAATGAAGAAAAAGGTTTCCTCCCAATGCCTCGGCAGAGTAGACGCATTAAGCGTCTTGGTCGCTGCCGCAGCCAGGACACGTTCACACTCTCCAAACTGTACTGGCGCACTCTGTGGCCTCGCCCCCACTATGAACGCTCACGCTTAAGTATTACCCATAATGCTACAGAAGTCTCTGCTCAGCGGGCAGGAAAATTCAGCCCTGATGTGATATTATATTTAATCTATGTTTGGGCTTTTTCACCTTTTCATCCCTCCCACAACAGCCCCCAAAATCTTGCCACCTCCTCCCCCCATCTCTTCGTCCCTCCCTCCCTCCTCCCCCTCCTCCTCCTCCTTCTCTTCCTATTCCTCTTACCTGCCTCCGTCCCTCTCCTCCTTCTCCTCCTCCTCCTCCTTCACCTCCTTCTCCCCCTTCAATCAGGCCCTGTTGGCGAGCTGCCCTGGCGAGGCCAGGCACGGTCGTATTCTGCGCTGGCGTCTGGTGAAGATAGATGTGTTTGCTTTGCTGGTGGCAGGCAGCCTCCTCGCCTCAAAATATATTAGCGGCGGGGCAAAACTTTTCTCGCTTTAAATTACTTTTTCTGGTTGTCTCTCGGCTGTAGATGTAAGCTCACACCAGCCCCAAGTGGCGGGAACAAAGAGCAACGTAAGGCCTGGCCTGCTGCTTCCACTATCGGTGCTCTGTGTTCATGAGTCTGCCCATTGGGTGATTGGCAAACGTCTCCACACTCTCATCCAATCTGATATCAGCAGCATGTTATCAGGGGATAGGAGTAAAGCTTATCTTTAAGAGGAACTATCAATGGTGTTTATTGCTCCCATTACAAAGGGCTTAATAATAGTATTACTTAAGTGCAGCAATTAGAATCTGCCTCACTGCATTGTTTAGCCATCTACTCTGACATGCAGAGAGGGGTGGCTCGAAATCTCTGAAATCCACTTTTTCGTGTTACATAAAACTAGACGTTTCATTTAATCAATGCTTTAAAGTATGATGAAAGACAAGGAAAGTACCCCCTCTCTCAATTCAATGATTTTATACATTGGAGAAGTCATTTAAAATCTCCACTAAGTCCTAGCATGAAGTAAATGTAACTGATGTTAAAATGGTGTCATCATGCAGGGTGATTCACTACAAGACAATGTCATAACTCAAAGAAATCCTTTTTTTAATTATTATTTCATGAGGCTGCCACAATTTTCAAAAAGTAGGGCAAAGTTGGAATCCAACTTTGAAAAGTTGTTCCGTCATGATCATTTTGGCAGTAGACAGATTTCTCTTGGCTCCCGTTCCAAGACCTACTCACTCATCCCTTTTCTCATGAGGGAACTTTAACAGCTCATGTCATCAGAGGCCTTCACAGTCCTGGACGGACCTCTGCACTATAGAAGGAGGCAGATGTATCCTTCAGGGGTCTAATGGGTTGGGACATCAGTTAGCAACTCGACAGTTGCTATTTGTACTTAGCATGAGTCATTTTTAAACAACACTTTTAAACGGGCCTCTGACAGTGGATTTAGGGAGTGGTAGGGGTTTGGGGCCTCGCTGGAGGAGGCCTACATGTCGACCGGTGGCATTGGGGTCTGAGCCCACAACCTCTCGGCCTGGAGTGAAACACTAGACAATCCTGCCCTCCTTGCAAAAACAGAAGGAAGCGTCAAATATTTCCACGGGTTGTAAATAATAGAATCTAAATCAATAAATTCCAGCCTCATCCAGAAATCCTTCATGTCTGAGCTTTTTTTTTAACTTCCCAGGGAACATCTGCGATGCTTCTGACACCCGAGGTCTTTGTTCCCGGACATGAATGTGTGGAGAGAGGCCTTGTCTACGTCTCTCTCATGTTCAGAGGTGGAGAGACGGGATGGTACGAGCGCGAGCGTTACGGTCGTACCCCTGCTGTACCAAGTCCTCCCTGCTGATGGGCCACATTTTGGGAGCCAGTAAATGAAAACCAATCCAATTAGGCTAATAGTAACAGGCACTCTATATGCTTTTATGACTTTGGATACGTCTTTAAATATATAAATAAAAATAAGGAGTAGCTTTCTTGCAACTGTAAGAGAAAGGAATACTGCTTATGTGGAATAAAGAGCTCCTTTGTCTTTGATGGTAAATTGTAACTACAGTGTAAATCAGCAATTAAAGACCAAAAAAAATCCCCAAACCTTTCATTTTATTAGATAGGTAATGTAATGAACGCAGTACTAGTGAACTTTACTGAGTTATAAAACAAAGCAGAAGTGCCAGGGGAAACAAACAGCGTGCCTTTCATGGCCGGCGGTTTCTTTAACGATTCACGCCTATCTTCAATCGGATCGGTTTACCAACGTTCACAATAAAGGACTGTGATACAATTAGCATGCATGTCTTTGCCCTTTCATGATTCCTTTTATGTTTGGCAACTTACCATCTTTATTCACTAGACATGTCAATTACTGCAGCGTTTATCTTCCTACTTGACTCATAGGATAAATAAATAATATATATTCTGTATATATTATGCAAATTATTAAGTACATTGGAGGGGCTATGCGGTCTGTTCTGCATTGTTGCTGTTGCGTCATTCGGAAGATGCATTTCCTTTAGATATATGTCATGAATGAGCAGGTCACTTGGTCAGGGATGCCTTCAGGTAGACTGTGGACAGTAGGGTTTGAACCCACAACCTCTTTAAGCATAGGATACATGGATACAGAGGTTACAGCTGGAGTGGTAGCTGAATAGTATGTTATGTCAAACGTACATAAATCAACGACAGAATGCTATCTCAGGGAATATGAACACTTTGGCTTTCGATACAATGGCAATAATGCGATTAAATCACCCAAACGCAGAACTCACACAGCATGTTGTTCTTACCACCAGTGATTCCTATGGCCACAACCTCCCCTGCCCAAATAGCCATCCAGGAATATGCCTCAAATGGCGTGTAACCTGTAACGTGTTATTTTGACCTTCCCGTTTGTCGCGCTGCAGAGCATTTTCCAAATGTTCCGCAACACTGTTATGCATTATTCAGCTGGGCATCAAACCGTTTCCTCTATGTGTGTGTGTGTGTGTGTGTGTGTGTGAGTGTCTATGTGTGTGTGTGTGTGTGTGTGCTTTTGTGTGTATGTGTGTGTGTGTATGTGTGTGTGTGTATGTGTATGTGTGCGTGTGTGTGTGTGTGCGTGTGTGTGTGTGTGTGTGTGCGTGTGTGTGTGTGTGTGTGTGTGTGCATGTGTGTGTGTGCGTGTGTGTGTGTGTGTGTGTGTGTGTGTGTGTGTGTGTGTGTGTGTGTGTGTGTGTGTGTGTGTGTGTGTGCGTGTGTGTGTGTGTGTGTGTCCCAGACACAGGGCCACAGTTAGCTGACTCGAGGAAGTGGGGGAGAGAGGAGGAAGGAGGGAGGTGGAGAATGACTTTCCTCTTGTCGTTATTAATATTAAATAGAGTGAATATGATGCAAACAAACCATAAACCGGGTTGGGCCGCTCTTGGCTCGTCACGAGCGACCGGGCCAGGCGTGACTCTGGTCTGTGGAAGGTGACAGATGGCGCTGTTAGTGTGTGTGTGTGTTTGTGTGAATTTGTGTTTCTGCGTGTGTGTGTGTGTGTGTGTGTGTGTGTGTGTGTGTGTCTGTGGGGGGAAACTTCCTCCAGAACTTAAACAGCGGCACAAATATAACCCAAAATAAAAGAGGCATGTTTAATGAGTATAACATACATCAAACTGATTTAGCATGCTGTTGATGAGGAGTTTCTATGAAACCCAATAGTATATTTGAATGCTATTACAACATATTTTATATGATATGCTGTTTTTTTTCTGTGGACAGTTCCCCCAGTCTTCACCTCCAAATGAAACTTTCTTCATCACTACCACCACTCCATCTTCAGAAGCACAGTTGCAAATGTGTTTCTTTTCTTCATTCTGTACTAGAAAGTCACAGCAATTTGTGATGAATAGCACTTACTTCGCAAAATACATTCCTATATTCTATATTCTATTTTTGAGTGGACTGGTATTTAAGAGTATTCCCCGTGCACAGGTTTGAGTGCACTAATGTGCTCGTTAGGAATCGGAATACTTCCAGTACACTACTACTTTCCAAATATCTGCATAGCAGTGCACTCCCGTCTCCTGGAATAGGCCTGTCTGGATAGCACTATGACAAGCTAAGGCTAGGCTTATTTCCCAGAGATAGTAGCAAACAAAGCTAAGACTAGGCTGGACTTCCACAATTAGTGACAAGGCATGATGAGAAGTTATGACTAGGTTAGGCTTACCTCCAAAGTTAGCATTATAATCCTATGATAAGCAATGTGTAGGCTAGGATAACCTCCACAGTTACCATTAATCACTACAGCAAATCTAACCCGATCGATAAACATTCTTCTGCTTTAGTAATATACCTGGTTCTGCTGATAGACTGAGCCCTGACTAGGCCTAGAGCTTCCAGCACATTTCCAACAGCACTCTGAATAAGATGGATGACTAAATCAATGCACCCCGGGGATGCACATATATCTCTGTGGTGTAAACCCTACATAACAACATATTGAGCAGAAGGGTAAAAACAAATTTGACGGAACAAAAAACGCCAACAAGTCAATACACACACACACGCACCACCCTAAATCAATACTATTTATGTACTGTAGCACAACAATGCCTTCATCTATTCTGGTGTCTGTTTCCAACCGCGCGAGAGCGGGAGGGAGGGGTGTGAACATGAGTGGGTCAGGTGTTTTGATGTGTCAGCGCGAGACAGGAAGATGTCAAGCCTTGACGTATGAGTTACGGCCCTAGCTCGCGTCCGTTCCACAGGACCTGAGCCGTGCTACGTCTGCTAAAGCACCACCATGCTGCCAGGCCCCCGTGTCCCCCAACTCCATCACTCACCCACTGGGCCGGGGGGGGGGGGGGGGGGGGGGCGGACAACTGAGACGCATGCATACGCAGACACTCACACACAAACATGCACAGAGAGACGCGCACAAATGCACACACACAGAGGGACATATATAGGAACACATACAAATGTGCACCATGCAAACTCACACTGCCAACCACACACAGAGACTAGCAGAGACACACACACACACACACACACATACACACACACACACTCCCACACACACACGCCATCAGGTGTCTGTGCAGATGAGATGAGATAAGTGGAGGCACACCTGGTGGTGATGAGGGGCTCAGGTTATTAAATATGCAGTGAATAAGCTCAGCTTGTCAAGCAGTGAAACCAACATTAAGTCACGTGAGTCACGTTGGTTCACATTGATTCACATTGATTCACATTGATTCAGGTTTGAGTCACATCGATTCAGATTGATTCAGGTTTGAGTCACATTGATTCACATTGATTCAGATTGGGTCGCATTGATTCACCATGAGTCACATTTATTCACTTTGAGTCACATTGAGTCACATTGTTACACATTGAGTCACATTGAGTCACATTGATACATATTGTTTCACATTGAGTGACATTGAATCCCATTGATACATATTGAGTCACATTGAGTCACTCTGAATCACATTGAGTCACATTAATACATATTGATATACATTGATTCAGACTGAGTCACATTGAGCCACATTGAGCCACATTGAGTGTCCGCCTTCTACTTCCAGCGTGTACGCTGATAGCAAGGATAAGCCCAGAGCTGTGATGTGTTCTGACCGAGGGTCGGTTCCTGTGTTCTTACCAAGCTGCAGCCATTACCGCCTGTTTGTGAAGCCAAACAAAGTGACTGTATCAATTTGTCGTACAAAGGGAACACATTTTTTATCTTTTGGTTTGGACCTCAGTTGCCAGTTCATCTCTGTGTTATGTTTTTTTTAGTTTTACGGCATTACTTAGTTATTAAGGGTATTTTTTAAAGGAGTTTTGTCATGAAGACATTCATGTGTAAACTAATGTGTGTTGTCACAGATGCTAAATCCATTTTTACAGTCTATGCTTTGGCCACCCTCGGCTTGCAGTTTTTGGGTAGTTTGGGTCCACTTCAAATATTTCAACATGATGGTTTAGTGCTTTTCACACATAAACACTCGAGAAATAATCTCTTATTATTATTATCTGTGTTGTGACACACCTCAACACACACTAGCTAGTTTACCGGTGGCCTCAACCAGGGATTGGAAGGGATTAAAATAACAAAACCAACAGCGAGAGATTCCAGTAACGCAATAAGCAAAGAAACAGTTCTATCAGTTATTCACCTTTGTGTTGAGCTGTTATTGAAAGCCAGCATGGGACACAAGCTGGCTTCCGTCTGAAGGACAGCTGAAGGCAGTACAGAGGAATAACATGATTTCTCCATATCTTATTCTATGTAATATTCCACTTTACAGCTGTATTTCAATTAATCAATAACCAATCAATGCACATACAGTGCATTGTCCAGTCTTACTCAGAAACATTGAGAACACTAAAGGGTACATAAATTCACCTTTAATCAACATAAGTTAATACAGTAAGTAACAGTTAATTAGCAGATAACTAATGTGTCTAGCAATCATTTACTAATGATTACCAATATTAACTAATGGTGTAATTGCATTGATTTGTTCTTACAACCTTG
Organism: Pollachius pollachius; assembly: GCF_949987615.1. NCBI lineage: Eukaryota > Metazoa > Chordata > Actinopteri > Gadiformes > Gadidae > Pollachius > Pollachius pollachius. Next base: position 33,416,854 of record NC_136935.1, on the reverse strand, counting down.
CAGAACATCTTTCCTCTTCTCAATGGTAGAGTGAGGAAATAGGGGATTGAACCCAGTAAATTTCAGCGGTGTTGAAAACCCTAGCAGCTTCAATATACTGCCTGATACATAAGCAAAGCCCACTCAATTCATAAACAAATTATATGGCAACACTATTTGTTGTGTTGCAATGTGATGTGTTTGACTCTGCTGCAAGACAGCAACATCACATTGGTTCAGCCATAGTGTTATGTTCCAATTAATAACAAAGAAAATAGTGTGACTCTTGGGTTCACACCGAACTTACTTTAGTTTTCATTCGACTCATCCACAACATGAGCGTCACATTAGCTAACATTTTGTATCTGGCTGCTGCATATCGAAGCTGGACTGAACCTAAACACAGAGGTTTATACTGAAACATTACAGGGCATACGCTCCAGTTGACACACACAGAACAAAAAAGTCCATCCCAGAGCCTCAGAAGAAACCACCAGCAGCAGCCTGCTCCCCCACTGTCCTCTTTCTCCTTCCCCCACAGAACCCTGCTGGCCGGCTGACGAGCCCAGCCCAGTGAAGGTGCTGGGGCTTCCTACGACGCCAGAGCTCCACCGGTGCTCGGCGACAGCTTTGCAGATAGTGTTGTGCGACGACCGGCCAGGCGTGACCGTGGGAAGCGGTCTTCAGGACAGACCTCTCGTTCACCTCAGGTGCGTTCAATAAAGCACCGTTCATGTGTGTGTGTGTGTGGGTGTGTGTATGTGTAAATGTGTGCTGGTGTTTGGTGCATGCATGGAATATTAAAGAGCTGCCGTTTCCATCCGAACACCCAGGGCCTTGATAACATGCATGTTGCCAAGGGCTCAAGTGTGAGGGGGAGGGTGAGAACAACAGATTCTGTTCCCCTTTACTCTGACTATTGAACTGGCAGCAGCCAGTTCAAACACACACAGGCAGGGTGTGCTGGTTTGATGCCGTTTACAAATAAGGGATGTTCATTCCATGCCTCTTTCAAGTATGCCTATGCAAGTGTCAATGTGTGTTTGTGTGTCTGTGTGCGAGTATGTAGTGTCTATGTATGTGTGTGTGTGTTTGTGTGTATGTACACTGTGTGTGTGTATCTACACTATGTGTGTGTGTTTGTGTGTATGTGTGTGTGTATGTATAGTGGCTTTTGTGTGTATGTACAATGTCTGTGTGTGTATGCACAGTGTCTATGTGTGTGTATATTTAGTGTTTGTATGTGTGTATGTACAGTGTCTGAGTATGTGCGTGTGTGTGTGTGTGTGTGTGTATGTGTGTGCATGTGTGTGTAGAGTTTATGTGTCTGTGTGTATGTACTTGTATTATATGCGTGTTTACAAGTGTGTGTGCCTACACCCAACCTGTGAACCCTGGTGTTAAATAATCTATTAAAGGGTCCATGAATCATTGAGAGGGGGTCCTCTGGTACCGTTGTGTTTAACGTCTGCACATTAGTGACAGTAATGAGTGCGTTGGATAACACTCTCCCACTAAGCCCGTCGGGGATTCAGCCGGGACCGGGGGGCTGCGTCAGCACGATTTGCCAGCAGGTGCGGAGGATGGCTGTATGGACCACCGGGGGGCGGGGACAAAGACACCACCTGACCAACGGGGGACGGGGACGGGGACACCACCTGACCACCTGAGGGGGGCGGGGGTCCCGACGCTCACAGGTGGGTCAAACGAAGGTCGTATGGCGAGGAAGAAAGGCTGCTTAGGTTCTCTCGATCTCCTGAGGTGGGCCCTGAGCTCTAACCATGGCCGGTTGATAAATTGCAGTTTTGTCCGCATTATCTGGCTTGTTTAGGAAACATTTAAAGTATTAAATAATTGATAACAACTGGAGGAAAGGGGGAGGCACGGTGGAGAGGCTGTGAAGACGGGGAAAGAAGAGATTTAAGAGATAAAGTCTAGACTCTAGAAGCTTGTGGTTAACATTTAATAGGGTGGATCAGCAGCTAAAAAGCTACATGTTTACGAGTGTTGTTTTTTTTGTGATCAAATTTATGTTCACGAGTGTTTACCATCTATTGACGCATCCTACCTCACATTTTGTTCAACGATACATTTTTGCAGAGAGCAGCAGCCTAGTAGATATCAAAGTCACCAGCCATTGAATCAAATCTTGTAACTTAGGTGGGTTCAGCCTATTCAAATGTAGAGAACAGACACGAGAACAGACACATATCAAAAGAGTGAGCGTCTGGCTGATGTCCTTACTTGAAACACTAAGGAAATTCGACAGGTTGAAAAATAGAGAAAAAAGGGCATCTGAGAGCAATAGGCAACCTTAAACCCAAGACAGGAAAACAAAGGGCAGACGAGCTGACAAGCAAATGTAGTGATATTATTGAGAGAATTACTTGGCAGGGTGACGGCCGAGTCACAGCGGGTACGGTGGAGAAACCTACACGTGCAACAGGAGGAGAAAGACACAGGCCAGAGATGGGAGGAGAGCTGCAGCTCCCCCTAGTGACCACTGAGGCTCATGTCTTCATAGTGTTTAGACCATACACTGTAGACCAAACACAACTGCCTGATAGTGTTGCCATGGACTTTGTTGTGTAAATATGTTAATATTAGCCTACGGCGGCAATCTAACACATCAGTACATGTGACCGGATCTGCACGTCATTCATCTACGCATTCCATGGCGTATAGAAAGGCTTACAGAACCAACTATTCATTTTTGTTTTGATTTATTCATGCTGTTGATGACTGACAAATAAAAACAACAAATTGTAACCTCCACATGGGTCCCACCGAATCTATAACGTCTTGCAAAAAAAAAAGCCGGGGAGTTTAAATAGGGCTACCTTTGATATATGCAACATAAAAACACACCACGATAAATCGGTCATGCAAATCAAAAATACATGAATATATAGACAGGTCGCCCTTCAACTAAATCGAACCGACAGCCTCCCCCTTTTTGCTGTATTCAAGGAATAAAGAACAATTACCATAATCAAAGAGAATGTAGCGTAATGCGGAGCAAACAGGGCAATGCAAACAGCGGCTCCACGGGGCTCCTGCGCGCGGGGAGACGCAGTCATCAGCACTGAAGCAGCTGTGCACTCCTCCACCGGCTCCCGCGCTACGCCGCCGCATGCTGATGGAAACATTTTGGATAGGCCTATAACCAAATTGCCGTCTGTTATCCCAGATTAACATAATTGAGATGAAACAGGGTGCAGCTGTGTTAAATTCAATCACGTTCTATCAATCAATATGATCTGCGATGACACAACAATCAGGACGGAGATATGTAGGCCCACGGCAGCTCTGGGGTTGGAGTCTTTTTTTATTTTTATGGTGAAATAACGAGCTCGGATTCTTAACACGGATGCCGTTATTGTGTTGCTTTGTTCCGTTTGGAATTAGTAAAAGACAAAGCAGGACTGCGACGTCTTGCCACCTGCCCATTTCCACTTGGGCTGGTTTATTAATTAGGTGCCATAACTTTGTTCAAGTAGTCGAGGCTACAAGCAATTAACACGTAGCCAACTGACCTCCGTGTGTCGCTCTGATAGAAAACACTATTTTTTTGTTTAATTGAGATTGTTTCTCGCAAGAGAAAGAAATATATTTTGTTGCGTAGTACACAGGTAAACGTAATATATTAGACTATCTAAAAACATAATTCATGTGAATCATAAACACACACACACACACACACACACAAACACAAACACACACACGACCGGATGATTGCATAAATGCATGCACATTTGATAATAGGTGTTATGTTAACAAACATTGAGAAGGAGGAAGCTGATTCATAGAGATGAAGTAGCCTTACCTGCATCTCAATGGCATGTACGCATTCACTGTAAGTTACTTTGGACCAATGTGCCCACTTCATGAAAAAAAAGAGATAGTACTTATGATGGACATTTTGTTTGGTGCCAGTGCCAAGTGCCAATATAAACAGAGTAACCACTCCAGCTCTTCCCACAGCACAATGTGAAGACAATATTTCACTTTGCACCAATTGTTCATCATTGGTTAGGAAGGAAGGAAGTCATGCCAACCACGATGACCAAATAAACAAATGTATTTTGATTCGTTGGATCTAGAAAAGGCCATTGCATAGCATAGCAAACACAAGCTGTACTACTTAGTTGTCCAAGTAGCATTTAGGCCTACTTTACTGATCTTCTGTCTCACTCTGTTAAGCAGGGTTATTTAATATTATCTTACAAGACTGAGATCAAATTCGAATAGTGATTTTAAGATCTACAATAGGGGACTCCAACCCGACCTAAAGGAACTTGGTCCTTTCTCTGGGACTCCATCCCGACCTAAAGGAACTTTGTCCTTTCTCTGGGACTCCAACCCGACCTAAAGGAACTTGGTCCTTTCTCTGGGACTCCAACTCGACCTAAAGGAACTTGGTCCTTTCTCTGGGACTCCAACCCGACCTAAAGGAACTTGGTCCTTTCTCTGGGACTCCAACCCGACCTAAAGGAACTTGGTCCTTTCTCTGGGACTCCAACCCGACCTAAAGGAACTTGGTCCTTTCTCTGGGACTCCAACCCGACCTAAAGGAACTTGGTCCTTTCTCTGGGACTCCAACCCAGATTCTAGGACTCTAACCCAGACAGAACTTGGGTCTCAAACCCTTATCCTTTCTCTCTGGTATCAGATAATGTATCTTTCTGGTAAAAATAGAAAATAAAGGCAAAGTTAAAAAGGCATTTTAGTAATAAAATAGAAAATAAAAGCAAAGTTAAAATAGCATTTTAGAAAAACTATTGTAGGGGCAGTGTAGCACTTGGTTAGCCAAATGGCCAAATGCTAACACAAAGCTCACTTTCGTCCAACTACTTTGGAGATCTCCATGATGGTCGGATGATCTCACGGACTCTACATCCATATTCTTTACACTCAATGGTCTTAACATTACCTTGCCTTGTAATGCTGTTAAGCATTACAAGGCAAGGCAAGGCAACTTTATTTATATAGCACTTTTCATACACAAGACAGACTCAAAGTGCTTCAACATATAAACATTGTCATACAATAAAATAAAATAATAGATAAGTAAAAGAAAACATGCAAAGAAATGAGTAAAATAGATCAGCATTTTAGAAAGTGCAATGTATTTAAGATCAGATCAACAGTCTCTTTTGTACTCACGTCGGGACTCCAACCCGACCTAAAGGAACTTGGTCCTTTCTCTGGGACTCCAACCCGACCTAAAGGAATTTGGTCCTTTCTCTGGGACTCCAACCCGACCTAAAGGAACTTGGTCCTTTCTCTGGGACTCCAACCCGACCTAAAGGAACTTGGTCCTTTCTCTGGGACTCCAACCCGACCTAAAGGAACTTGGTCCTTTCTCTGGGACTCCAACCCGACCTAAAGGAACTTGGTCCTTTCTCTGGGACTCCAACCCGACCTAATGTGTACTTTCTCTGGGACTCCAACCCAGATTCTAGGACTCTAACCCAGTCAGAACTTGGGTCTCAAACCCTTATCCTTTCTCTCTGGTATCAGATAATGTATCTTTCTGGTAAAAATAGAAAATAAAGGCAAAGTTAAAAAGGCATTTAAGTAATAAAATGGCAAATAAAAGCAAAGTTAAAATAGCATTTTAGAAAGTGCAATGTATTTAAGATTTAGCAGAAAGCTAAAGCAAACATAAAAATCTTTAGTCTTGTTTTAAAGTTGGTCAGAGTTTGGGCAAGCCTTAAATCCTCAGGGAGTTTATTCCAGCTATTTTTTGCATAATAACTAAATCCTGCTTTCCCATGTTTTGTGTTTACTCTGGGGATAATTAACAGATTGGTATCAGAAGATCTTAGTGGTCTAGAAGGCTTAAGTGGAAGCATATCAGTTAAATATTTTGGGCCTAAACCATGTAGGGATTTATAGGTTAGCAACATGATTTTAAAATCAATTATCTGACCTACAGGAAGCCAATGTAACGATTTAAGAATTGGTGTAATATGTTTAAAATTGTTGGTCTTTGTTAGAACTCTATTTCCATTGTAGCACCAAATACAATTATCTCGATTTTGTCCTCATTTAGTTGAAGGAAATTTCGGCACATCCAGTCTTTCACATTTTTAATGCACTGGCACAGCAGATCTATGGGCCGATAGTCATTTGGTGATAGCGATACATCATGTCATCAGCATAGCAATGATGGTCAATATTGTTATTTTGCATGATTCGCCCTAGTGGGAACATGTAGATGTTGAATGAAGAGGGTCCTAAGATCAAACCTTGTTGGACTCCACATGTCACATTGGTTGATTCTGACACAAAGTCGCCAATGGAAACAAAGTTGTTCCTATTTTGTAGGTAGGACCTGAGCCAATTTAAGACTGTGCCTGAAAGACCCACCCAGTTTTCTGACCTGTCCAGAAAACTGGACAGATCATAAGCATTAGTATTGAGGTTATGCCAGAGTCTGTGTTAAGACGGATGTTGTGCACAACTTTTATAAGGGCGGTCTCGGTGCTGTGCAGGGGTCGAAATCCTGATTGGAAGGTGTCATAGCAACCAGTTGATGCCAGGAAGTGATTAAGTTTCTGGAAGACAACTTTCTCAATGATTTTACTTATGAAGGGTAGATTTGATATTGGTCTGCAGTTGTTAATAATAGAGGCATCTAGGCTCCGCTTTTTTAAAAGGGGTTTAATAACTGCAGTTTTCAAGGCTTTTGGGAAATTGCCTGACTGGAGAGAGTTGTTAACTATTTGCAATATGTCTATTGCTAGGCAGTCAAAAACATTCTTAAAGAGGTTGGTAGGTAAAGTATCAAGGCAACAGGTGGATGGCTTTAGTTGTGTCACTGTTTCAACAAGAGTTTTAGAGTCTATAACATTAAAGCATGTCCTCATTGCCACGTTACTTTTGCCTGAACAGGGTGGTAGTCCAACATTTTTGTTTGAAGTGGCGATATTGCTGGCGTGTCTGATGCCTTCAATTTTATAAGTATAAAAAGCTGCAGACTCATTGCATTTCTGCGTGGAATGGAGATCAGGTGGAACTTGTGTTGAGGGGTTGGTCAGTCTGTCAACAGTTGCAAATAGGGTTTTTGCATTATTAGTATTGGTTTTAATGATATTGGAGAAAAAATGTTTCTCTAGCACTTTTTAAGTCTAAATCGTAGGCATGGAGGCTCTCTTTATAGATATCATGGTGAAAATGAAGTTTTGTTTTACACCAGATGTGTTCAACCTTCCTGCATTCTCTTTTCTGTGCTGTTACAGAAGCAGCTTTTCTCCAGGGTGCCTTTTGCTTTTTTAAAGTGCAATGACATCTATGACTTTCAAAATTTTTCAAAAACTTTCAAAGTTTTCTACAAGATCATCAGCAGAACATGGGTTGAGAGGTGGTAGCAAGGAGATGGCCTTTTTTAAAAAAGTACATTAGAATCTTCATTGATATACCGTTTTTTGATAGTATTTGATTTTGTCTGTATGTCGGAAATAAAATATATATTAAAGAAAACCCAAAAGTGGTCAGGCAGTGAAGGATCAGTCACCGAGAGGTCAGAAACATTAAGGCCCTTTGTGATAACCAGGACTAGAGTGTGCCCCTTACAACGAGTAGCTTCTTTCACATGTTGAGACAGTTCAAATTTGTTAAAAATGTTTTTTTTGCACACTTTGCACACAAAAATTTGCAGAGTATTTGGGTGGCCTGTAAATAATTAATAGAACTCTGGGGGAGCATTTCAATACAGCACAAAGGTACTTGAATGATGGAAAATCACCAAATAACATCTGTTCCCCCTGAAATACATCTTTAAATATAGCAGCAACCCCTCCACCTCTTTTTCCAGGTCAACATGCATCAAAAAAGTTATAGTTGGGAGGAGCTGTCTCTATCAGAACGGTTGCACTGTTATTTTGTTCCAGCCATATTTTAGTTAAAAACATAAAATCCAGCTTTGAAGTGGTAATAAAATCATTAACTAAAAATGATTTGTTATTAAGAGACCTAACATTAAGTAGACCCATCCTGATGGTTTTGTTGATATGCTTTAAAGTTGTTTTTGGTTTGGAGGCAATAGGTATGAGATTTGTGATGTTAGCAGTGAGTCTAAGTTTCCCTTTGGTTACTCTCTTAGTGGTTACAGCAGGAATGCAAAAGTTGACATGTTTTGACGTAGGCAACCTTGGGTTCAGCAGATTATGCAAAACTTCCTTTGTACTGTGTCTACGGCTGGCTTTTTGTCTCAGTAATACTCAGGACTACTATCAGAACGTGGGGGGGGGCTGGAGCTCCCTCGCTTGGGTGTTATCAACCTGTAGCCATGACGTGACAATGCTATCTTTGTCATATTCCATCTCATATTCCAGTTTCTTAAGTTCAGCTGGAAAATCGCAAAGGGAGGAGACAGTGGAGCTGGAGTTGTTGTTGTGGCTATGGGAGAGACGAGGCTGGAGGTCATCGCTGATGGGGGAGTGCAGAAGAGGGGGATAGATAGTGGCCGAGTAGATGTGTCGGGAGGCTGTAGTCTCGCTTCTTCTCAACCTGTGCTCTGACTGTGGCCTGTGTGTCAGACCATGGCAGGGTAGATGTGTGGGAGAGCGAGAAGAGAAGATTGTCCCTTAACAGTTTTGAGGCTAACCTGTTTGGGTGTAGGCCATCTGCTCTGAAAAGATATTTGCGCCCCCAAAACAAGTTGAAATTGTCAATAAAGCCCCTTCCTCTTTCATTGCAAACTCTGGAAACCCATGTATTCAGTGCAAGTAGATGACTGAATCTGTTTATTCCCCTGTCAACTGCTAGTATGGGTCCACTGATAAATGACTTAATGTGTATTTTGTCCAGTGTGTCCAATAGATAAGTGTAATCCCTCTTCAGAAGTTCTGACTGTTCTCTTAGAATATCATTAAGTCCTGCATGCACAATAAGCTGTGAGATTTTGAGGTTTTCCAATATAATTGTGGCTAGTTTCTGGTTGATCACTAACCATCACATCTGGGAAGTAGCATGTTTTGTGAATTTACAGTTTGAAATACAAAACTATATAAGCTTGCTTGCCTTGCAGTAATCATCATAGCTGACATGCAGATATTAGATATATAATGTATGCATCATTATATAGTTTAAAGTGCCTTATGTGTTATGTAATTAGTCGGATACACCTTTGTTGAAATGGAAACTTTATATGTTAAGCCTACAAAAAACCTAACTAAAACCTTAGAGGAAGCTAACTTAAAGCTACATTTTATTCTTGAAAAGTTAATATATGTGACTGTTGGATTTTATTAAAGTGTTTTCAATTCCGTTATATTCAATTTAGTTAATAATGATGGTCACTGGGAGCAAACATAACAGAGGTGTCGTCTGCTAGTAGGCAGAATTATAAAAGGTCAGTTTTAGAGCCAACTTTGAAGCTGCTTCTTCACTCTGACCCTGCCTAGTCAACCAAACAAAAATAATTTCAACAAGTTCAGACTCTGAACTCAATGTCCACCTTCACCAGATATCTCCTCCCAGCTGACTGACAAGGATTATTTCTGCTCTTAGCGTTAAAGGGTCCTGGTTTGACCAAGCCCACGTGCCATCTATTCACAGACAGTGTCTCCGTTGTGGCAAACCTTCTACCCTTGTTGACGGCCAACTTCACTCATCTGGACTCATCTGGGAAAATTGGTCGATTTTAACGATTTTATCATATTCTCGGTTTATTTCATATTCCTGACCTGCCCTTTCTGCTGTGACCCCTGAACTTCCTGTCTGCAGTAAAGTAAGTAGACCTAGTAGATGAGCTAAATGGTAGATCTGATCTTTTCTTTTTCTCCTTGCCTGTACAATGTTTTTTGTTTAAAGCTGGGAAGTAGACAGGTTTTCGGATTGTGCAAGTGTGTTATTTTCAGAGTTGTTTTTGTGTGTTCCTGTGTGTGTTCGGCTCAGCGGAGATCTAACTGCGTGTGAGATGCGGAGATTTCAGTACGAAGTCAGAAGAAAGGAGGTGGTTTGGCAGCATTTGTTGAAGGGAGCATGTGTAGGGATGTGATGCGTCACAGATTATTATAGTGCTTTCAGTTGAATAGATGGATTGATGCAGAAATGTTTTGGACATAGTGGTCCTGATCTATTTTTGTGTGAAGTTACATCATCAACCTCAATCAGCAGAGCCGAAGTTGGACTGTAGCAAAAATACCCAAGGACTTGGTTCTGACTGTATTAATCATGATGAGTGTGTGATGACAATGCAGCGATTATCATCAAAGTCCTTCTCAAATAGACATCTTCTCAGATAGGACAAAGCATTTGATCTTTTGATCTTCATAATGGATGCAGACACAGAGGGACTCTAACTAATTAAAGCACCTTTCAACTGTCAACAAAAACATGAAACAGACAAACAAAATGAAATCCTCTCCAATCCTCTCTGACAACTTCCTAGCATATTCCAGACACGCTTTCAACTCCCCTGTTGCTTTCCTCTGCCAAACTACACACTCCAATCTCACAAACACAAACACCTGCAATATAAATGATTTCACAAGAATCTTAAACCACTCAGCTTAATATCAAATACCCCAGATTAACAACGTTCCCCATCACTCCTCCCGCTCGGATTCATGCACAACGATAACAGATGAGATCCACAAATAAATGACATTCACACACAGTCTATGATTACTGATTTGCAAGCGCTGCCCAAAAAATGAGAAAGTGATGATTTTCACAATGGGATGTTGGGTGCTGGGAACAGGATGTGGACAGCTGCAAGCTTAATTTGTACAACACAATAAAAAAATAAAAAGAGGATTTATTGTTGGTTATATAATCCCACAGAGGTAGTTTCTCAGATGGTTAACTGGTTCACCTCTATAGGCTTCGTCTACTGCCTGACTGGTCGCTGTATGTCACTGTAGTGGATGAGCATAGGAAATAATTTCTTCCTGGTGTCCCTGGTGAGATTCGGAGATTGCTGGAGACAATGGGTATACATTGACAGCTTGCGTTGTTCTTGGCAGAAGGCATGGCTGAGCCAATAAGACTTACTAATGAAATCATATATAATTTGGCCCACAAATTGTCTACTATAGTCTTAGTCCATATTATATTGTTCGTATAGTTGCAGTTTATAAATAAAATCAGACCACTGTTGTGAAGTAAATACAGAGATGTATATATATACTTAACTTAAGTATCTTTCTCTACTGTGAGGGAGAAAATCTAAGATGAGGTATCTTTGCTTCAGTTTGCGAGTCTGTTTGATAATGGTTCAATCAAATAACACCAGTGGTCTTCCTTTGTGGCACACTGACTTGACAACAGCAACTAAAAGCAACAACAATATAATCTTAAACGAAAGGACAAAAACAACCGAAGCAGAAGAAGAAAGCAGCCGCAGAATAACAGACCTCCAGTGGGCCTTATCACTATGGCGGCCATCTTGGTTGTAAAACCCTAGCATGTGAGGGATTCCACATTCGGTTCCCTCCCACCCGGCTACCATGGGGTGAAAATAAATGGAGATCAAACAACACATTCAACAAAGAAGATGTGATTCACTTGGGAGATCATAAGCAACAGACAATATCTACGACCAGTGGGCTCACCACCGGATGTTTGGCCCCAGCCATCCTACCAAACGCACGAAGAAGATACAAGCATTCAGCTAAGCCAGCCAGCTGGTGTTTAGAAATAAGATGGCCGCCAGCTGAATAAGGTCCATTCCCCCGGACCGCAGCAGTGATCATTAGCCCGACAAAGCGACTGACAGCTTGTCGCTGACTGCTCGCCTGGCTACTCCATTCATCAGTTTCCGACCCTGCCCCCATCTTCTCCTTGTTTGTTTTTGCTTCCGCAAGCAGAGGTCCTGATACGATGCTGACAGAAAATGCAGTCCCCGGGGAGAAGATGGAGAAACCAACTGGCCACCAGACCTACAGACCTTGTTATCAGCGTGTGCTGCTGGGAGAGAAGAGAAGGTAGCTGGTCACCACAGGGGGTGTGCATGTGTGTGTGTGTGTGTGTGTGTGTGTGTGTGTGTGTGTGTGTGTGTGTGTGTGTGTGTGTGTGTGTGTGTGTGTGTGTTGTTGCAGGCGGAGGGGGGTCGGGGGGACAATAAAGGACATGACATGGGGATTTATTTATTTACTCGACCTTCATGTTGACATGAGAAGGGTGCAGTAGTTGGCGGACTTCCAGCTTGGCATTGGATTAATCCAGCTGCTTTGCGTCTCTTCAAAGGGGAGTTGTGGGTGTAGGATCAGTAGCACATTGTTGTTATTGTTCTGGTTATTGTCGGGGGTTGGAGCTGGTAATGGCTGAGGTGGGAATGTATTTTTTGTTGGTGATGATGGTGGTGGTTACTGTGGTAGAGATGGTGGTTTATGGTGGTGATGGTTATGTCGGTGGACGTGGTAATTTTTGTGGTGAGGCTGCTGGTTTAGGTGGTAATTGTGTTAGGTGGTGTTAGGTAGAGATTGCAGGTAGGATAGTATGGATGCTGTAGCATTCCAAGGGTGCTAGAACTGATTATGTCCCTACCAGCCGGTGTTGTCACAGGGTGCCATTAAGTAGGTAAGTGTCTAAAAATGACACAGGTAAGCTTCATTAGGTACAGAAGAAACACTGAGGAAAGAGTTCATGCAGGACTAATGGTAATACTTTTGCTAATACTAATATTAATACAACGACGTATTCAGGAAAAGCTTTCTATTTCACAAGGTAGCTTGGCACAGGAGCTCTCCCTTCTCCAAACACAAGCCATAAATCCCTTTCTAATTAAACAACAATATATAAAACCCCAGTGTTTCTGATAAAACCTAGCAATATTCTTACGGGTACACTTCAATAATTGTCCACAATAAACTTAGCTGTCTTCATGCCAGGGAAACTTTACAGTCTGTGTGGAGGCAACATTCGGGCTGTGATTATTTTATACCCAGTACTTCATTTAATATCCTGTACAGCTGCATTTTGAGGTTGTATTTATTTTATTGCACCAACATTCCAGAACACGTTCCTCGTGTGTCCAGGCTTACGGCCCAATCAAACCCATTCTGTTTCTGATGGCCCGGGAGGACTTTTTGTGTTTATTCATTGCTACACTAAGGCTGGGACTGGTACCACCCTTATTCTTATTCTGCCCCACTTCTGGGCTGCTCCTGATCAATTAGTCTGGAAAAGCCTCACAAACTAGACTTTAGATAAATGGATCTCCATCTTTTTCATGAATCCCTTTCTTTCCTGGATATATTCTTTCTATTGCATATTGCATTTCGCAAGTTCAAAGTTTAACATATTTGCGTTTATCAGCAACACCATATTGCGTGAATTGCTGTGAAATACAATGATAGTGATATTTAATTGTGCATCGCGTGGCTCATAGTAAATAAAGGAACCATGGTTAGACCAAATATTGATATTTGGGGAACAAGCCAAAGAAGTTCGTTTTGTTTTCTGGTGGCGAGGATATTGCTTTGTATAGACCACTGGTAAGCAGCCAATTCCATAGTTGTCTCTATTCTTCAGCTGGATTCAAACGCCATTATTTAGCCTTCCCAATCCACAGCTGCTGAAGCCTAATCTAGGAGATTAGAACACAGCTGGACAGCAACAGTGACATAAAGTGCTACTATTCTACTTCTGCTGAGTCATAAGCAGCCGCTTTTATCCACCGCGACTCGTACTAACACCAACATTAACATTAGCTCAGATACAGGTCATTAAGGATCAGGTGGGGGGTAAGGGCATCTTGACTAAGGATGCCTACAGGTTAACTAAGCATTGTTCAGTTTTCACACCGTTTCCCGAAAGCATTGTTGCGGAACAAACGTTGTGAAAACACTCGTAGCTAACGAGGGCTCCAGGGGTACTCGTAGGATGCTAACTACCACTGAATACCACTGAATGTCCAGCTGGCGCAATTTCACAATACCCCAAAAACAGCCGATATATTACTTTTTGACTACTGTTCGATTTAATCAGCAAAGACAGAGACATGTTAGAGGTCAACAACAACATCATTTATTAAAGCAATTCAAAAATACATAAATACAATACCGAAATGTACCGATCAAACGCCACGTCACAGGCTACCCTCTCACAAGGCATATAATAAAATCACATGATTCCATTGCTCTTGTGTGGGAGGTCCCTTTAGAGCTGCACTTGCTGTCTCCCTCTGATTTTAATTCAACAATCTTGGTTAAAATGTCATCATATTGATCAATGACAGAATACATACTTTACATGAATCATGCTGAGACCAGCGGATGTCTGCAGGCGTTTTTTGTTGCGATTGTTTGCCATAAAGCCCTGTAGGCGCTTCGGTGAGGCTGTGATGAAGTTCACTATTTATTGGACCGTGTCTAGACAATTACGAACATCCCAGACCTTGGTGGAGTGCACAGTCGCCAAGTTGAGAGCGTGGTGTCTGCAGTGAAGGTTGACTGCTGCGGGAAACTGTGCGATGCGTGCCTGAACGCTGTGCGCTTTCCCGCTTACATTACCCACACCGTCATCGCCCTGCCCAACAACACGGCAAGGATCTAAAGCTCTCCTAATCGGGTCAGCAATAGCCTTATCAATGCCTCTGCGTTTGAATGATAATGAATGAATTAAACATTGCATTTTTAATGTTTACACCAAATTTTCTAGACTAGAGAGTACGCGCCAATCAATGAAACCTTGTGTGGAATCAGAGAAAGTCTGCTCTCTTTGCTGCGCAAAGCATGTTTGCCACAAAATAACGTTTCATGTAACAACATTCTTGCGTCTCCCCCTCCTACAGAGCCCATTTCAGCACCCTGTCAGTGGACAGTCACAAGCCTACGAACGCTGGCAGAGCAGTGCACGTGAGGAGTAAGAGGAGTTTCGGGAAACGCTTGAAAGAAATTTACGAAGGTTCACAAGATCCTTCATGAGAATGATGGTACGAGCATGGAACCATCGTAATCGGGAAACGGGGCCCTGCACCAATCCCGGGAGAGGGAGGGCAGAAAGTCTATTCAGCAGGGGGCGCCTGTGTTGGCTTTAGTTATTACCCGTGCTGTAAAGAAAGCCATACACCACCGGCATGTTTCTTCCTCCCACGTATTCTCTGATGGAGGAGATGTGGATCCGTGATGAGAGGGACTGGGGTGGGGGGAGGGGGGGGACTCTTTATCTACGCCCAAGCCTGCTTGGTCAGCGTGAGACTTGTGTTCTGTGAGACGTCACATGGGGCCTGAGGAGATACAGAAAATACATTGGGCCCTATGTTGCATCCGGTGCAATTTACTTTCTACAGTGGCGCATGTGTCGTTGCTAGTTTGCAACTGGCGCAGAGCGTTCTTTTCCCTCCTGCGACACGCGTCGGTAAATTAGGGAATGATCTTGCGCCCCAAGGGGCAGTTCGGCGAAAGGAGGAGGCGTGTTCTGGCGCAAACGTTCCCTGGTGCTATTTTGCAGTTTCAGAAAACAATTCCGCCACAAACCAGGAAATACCTGGTTTAAAGTCAGTGGCGTGTTGTTCAGATGCTATTTTAAGGGCACATGCATAATGTTGCTTGTGCACCTCGCGCATACACTTTGCTTCTCTCATCTACCTAGCCACACATTCTTGGTAAATTATTTGGGAAAGAACAGCTGATACAGCGGTAATAAGTTGTAGGCTACTTTTAAATCAATGCATCTGCAAACACCGTACAGCAAACACATATTTTCTTGACACAGACATCGTGTACAAGCCCATAACTTTTAGGATTGATGAGTAATTGATCGTGAGAAAACATTGTTTTACCGCGAGTGAGTTTTAAAAAGAATGAATGAATGCGGGCGCACGTAAAATAATTAATGAATGCGGGTGCGCGTGTGTGCGTCCATCTGTTTAAACACACGCAAACTAAACACGTAACGCATAATACAGTCCATGGCAATGTATATTAACGGGGGGACACATGCATATTAGGAACACAAGTCGATAACGATAATGCATACAATACTGGTAAGAAACGATGTTTGTTAATGTATTGCGTATATCATTAAATAGAACCACAGTTACGCATATCATATATGTGTTAAGTTTTCTTTGCCAAAATTTAATTGAGGACTCAGTATTTTTGAGGTTATGGACGAAAACGCTATTCCTTGTGTGAATAAGACCATATTATTTGGCCATAAACTGAGCCATTTGAAGTTTGAAATTCATGTGGTCATGCATCTGTCTCATCGGAGACTGCGAACGCGCTGTCAAAATATCAACTCGTCAGATTCAAATGCGCTCATGGCTCTTAAAGGGGATGGTTGATGGCACTCTCATTGGTTTATTGCACACTATGACCAAACCACGCCTACGGTTAATTAGGCTACTTCAGACCAACCCTTTGACAGATTTGCGCCGGGCGCAAGAGTCATTTATCTGCCGGTAAAATAGCAACATCACCATAGAACCGCCCACAAAGCTACTTGCGTTTGGCGCTTCTCACTTGCGTTTCAGACCATTAAAATAGGGCCCATTGTGTTTACGACATGGGTGTGTTTATGTAGGTTTGTTTGATGTGTGTGTGTTCAGCATGCTTGTGTCTCTTTGTGTTTGTGTTTATGTATTTATATATGTTTGTTTTTGTTCTCACGTATATATATATATATATATATATATATATATATATATATATATATATATATATATATGTTTGTGTGTGTGTTTATGTGTGTTTGTTTATGTTCATGCATAAATATTTGTGTGTGTTTGTGTATATATAAAAATATGTGTGTGTGTGTTTATGTACCTATGTGTATGTGTGTGTACGAATTAGGAGTATGCAGTGACACAACTATCAATATATGCAAGTTAATGTTTGACAATCAATATTATCTGTATTTGTGTGTGTGTGTGTGTGTGTGTGTGTGTGTGTGTGTGTGTGTGTGTGTGTGTGTGTGAGTGTGTGAGCGTCTGTGAGTGTCTGGGAGTGTGTGAGAGTGTGTGTATGCGTGTGTATGTGTTTGAGTTTGTGTTGGTGTCCATCTAATGCTTGTTAAGCTCTTCTCAAGAATCGGAGGCAGCTTTGTGCTTGAGTTGAATTCCCCGGGCCCCTGTTGGTGGGGCTGGAGGCCCCCGGGGTGGAGGCAGTAGAAACAGATACATAATGGACTCCCTCAGTCCTGCTGAATTAGACGGCTGGATGTTAGTCACCCAACCCTGGGAATTTTATCTTTGTTGCCCCAATAAAATAACACAAAGCAAATTGAGGGAAAGATATATCAAAGAAACCCACATGATGTATGCCAAGGAATGTACTCCTAAAAAAATGCATTTGCTGGTAGAATTTGCTGCACTGTTTGGCCTTACAGTAAAAAACACACATCTCATGTCGAGGGCATTTCGAGCATTTTCTTCAATCAAAGAATGATGTCAAGGTTGAAATATACAGGGTGAGCTGCAAACCCCCCCCTCCTGCGTTAGAGAACACATGATCCTGGCCTACTTCAGCCGAGGGCGGTGTAAGATATAAAACAACTACCCCTCAATTGTGCGTACAACGGTAGCCAAAACATCACAGGAAACAAGGAGCGGCTGCAGTCTCCCCGCGGCGGCGATCTAGCCGCCGGTTAGCATGGCGCCGGTTAGCACGCCGCCGGCTGAGTGCACCGGACGTGTCGCACCGCATGCGTCCGCTCCGCTGCTCGGCTTATGGCCACACACCAGCCGGGGAAGCGGAGGGAAGCCCTGACTGCATGAAGGTCTGGCTTGGTCAGCACTCTACTACCCAGCGTTGTCCGTCTCAGCATGTGTGTCGTCTGTACGTCCGTGTTTCAGAGAGTGTGTGTGTGTGTGTGTGTGTGTGTGTGTGTGTGTGTGTGTGTGTGGTGTGTGTGTTTGTGGGTGCTCAAAATATAAAAGAGTTCCTTAAGGTCACCATTGAGATGAATCTGAGGTGACCGACCTATCCCCTCCAAGGGAGCTTTCAGGGAACACCTGGGGACACATGGGGCTACCTGACTCCAGACTCAAAGCCAGAGGGAGGAGCAAGGGGAACCTGCAGAGAGAGAGAGAGAGAGAGATGACCTGACTGTGTGTGTGAGTGTGTGTGATGTGGGTGCATGCGTGCATGATGGTTGTGCGCATGTGTGTGTGTATGTGTGTGTGCGTAAATGCATGATGACTGTGTGTGTGTGTGTGTGTGTGTATGCATGATGTATGTGTGTGTGTCGGTGTGTGTGTGTGTGTGTGTTTGTGTGTGTGTGTGTGTGTGTGTGTGTTTGCATATGTGCATGATGACTGAATGTGTGTATGTGCGTAAATGCATGATGACTGTGTGTGTGTGTGTGTGTGTTTGCATGTGTGCATGATGACTGAATGTGTGTATGTGCGTAAATGCATGATGACTGTGTGTGTGTGTGTGTGTGTTTGCATATGTGCATGATGACTGAATGTGTGTATGTGCGTAAATGCATGATGACTGTGTGTGTGTGTGTGTGGGTTGTGCGAGGATGAAATTGATTTATTCCGGTGCTGATGAGCAACGGCGTGCCAGGAGCCGGCAGCCGGGCTCAGAGGCCCCCGCCCGGGGTCGGCGCTGTGAAACCAAACCCTCTCCCCCCTCCCCCCTCCCCCCTCCCCTTCACTTCATTATTGCTGCCGGTCTCAGTCGACGCCCCAGCTCTGAAACACGTCCACCCCTGGTCGTTGGTATGCAGCCCTTCAAGCTCCCTGACTCCACGTGTCAAGCTCCAGGGACGCACCACGCCATGCCCTGACCGCCTTCTAACCCTCCTCCTGCTCCTGCTCCTCCTCCTGCTCCTCCTGCTCCTCCTCCTGCTCCTCCTGCTCCTCCTTCTCCTCCTCCTGCTCCTCCTCCTGCTCCTCCTGCTCCTCCTTCTCCTCCTCCTGCTGCTCCTCCTGCTCCTCCTGCTCCTCCTTCTCCTCCT
Organism: Pollachius pollachius; assembly: GCF_949987615.1. Taxonomy (NCBI): domain Eukaryota; kingdom Metazoa; phylum Chordata; class Actinopteri; order Gadiformes; family Gadidae; genus Pollachius; species Pollachius pollachius. Next base: position 33,398,008 of record NC_136935.1, on the reverse strand, counting down.
CCTGCTGCTCCTCCTCCTGCTCCTCCTCCTCCACCTCCTCCTCCTCCACCTCCACCACCACCTCCACCTCCACCTCCCCCTCCGACTCCACAGCCACCTCCACCACCTCCACCTCCTCCACCACCACTTCCCCCTCCACTTCCTCCACCACCACCACCACCACCTCCACCTCCACTGCCGCTCATCTTTTGTGTGTCTGAACGACATTAGCATATGAGCTGAGCAGAGGCTCTTCAGGCATGCTTAACAAAAAGAAAGCCAAATTCAAGGGTTGTGTTGCCTCTACAAGCAGCCAGCATGTTAAGGGATTTCAGTGTGATGAGATAATAAAATGGCGGAATAAGATTATGAGATCATCTTGAGGCTTTTCACCACTTGGAACACAATGCAGAGAACGCAACCCACAAACAAAGGGAGAGGCTGGAAAGCCCCTAGCAGGAACACTCCACCTGCACTCACCTCCACTGGAGGACTCGGTAGTGGGAGAAGAAGAAGAAGAAGAATAAGAGGAAGAAGCAGACACAATGGGCTATACCCACACAGCGTATAATCACCAGATTGTTAATCCTGAAACCTGAATGAACCCTGGCTTCGGGGATTAGCACGTCCTTATTGACTTCCCCGTTCACCGCGTCTTCAACACCCACGGCGGCGCGGGCAGCCGAGAGGGTGCTGAGCTATCACTTGTCGCCCCTCGCTAAGAGAAGCCCGAGGACAATGGGACAAATCCCCTGGTTCATTGGGGCGGCGGTGTTCCACAGGCCCCTGCGCGGTGACATGCCGGGGCCCGCAGGAGAGCGGGGCCGCGGCTCCTCGAGGCAGCACCGCCCCCCGCCGGGAGATTAATCAACACACACAGTCAGAGGATGTAGCGGCTATGTTGTCGCCTGTTGCTTGCACAAGTGTGTCTGTGTGTGTGTGTGTTTGTGAGTGTTTGTGCGTCTACGTGAATGTGTGTTTTGGTGCGTGTGTGTGTGTGTGTGTGTGTGTGTGTGTGTGTGTGTCTTGGTGTAGGTGTGTGTGTATCTGTGTACGTTTGTGTATTGTTTTATGTACGTGTGAGTGCATGTGTGTATGTGCTGGGCGTATGCGTGTGTGTTTGTGTGTACATGGGCATGTGTTTGTGCGTGGGTCCTGATGCATCTCTGCCTTTTGAATGAAAGATTTTATTTTTAAGAAACCAAAACAGATCTGTGTTGTGCTGTAAACAAGTTGTTTACTAGATATCAAAAGTCATCTGTCGCGGTTAGACATCAATCCGGGTGTGATCATTCTATCAATAACTCAGCCGGTCAGCTGGTCTCCGTTATAAACACAACTTCATTACCATGAAGGCCGAAGCTTGGACGAGAAGGATCCAGATATTCTGGCAAATGTACGCGTGAATTGATTAGCAGAGTGTAATGAAGTGCTGAAGAGTGGTGATCCAATAGGGATAAAGGAATAAGTATTACGGATCAAAGACCCAGGATGAAAGACTCAAGACTAAGGGCTAAGGGTTAAAGACCCAAGACTAAGGGCTAATGCTAAAAGACTGAAGACTAGGGGCTAAGGGTTGAAGACACAAGACTAAGGGCTCAGGGTTAAAGACCCAAGACTAAGGGCTCAGGGTTAAAGACCCAGGACTAAGGGCTCAGGGTTAAAGACCCAGGACTAAGGGCTAATGCTAAAAGACTAAGGACTAAGGGTTAAAGACCCAAGACTAAGGGCTAATGCTAAAAGACTCAAGACTAGGGGCTAAGGGTTAAAGACCCAAGACTAAGGGCTCAGGGTTAAAGACCCAGGACTCAAGACTAAGGACTAAGGGTTAAAGACCCAAGACTAAGGGCTCAGGGTTAAAGACCCAAGACTAAGGGCTCAGGGTTAAAGACCCAGGACTAAGGGCTCAGGGTTAAAGACCCAGGACTAAGGGCTAATGCTAAAAGACTAAGGACTAAGGGTTAAAGACCCAAGACTAAGGGCTCAGGGTTAAAGACCCAGGACTCAAGACTAAGGACTAAGGGTTAAAGACCCAAGACTAAGGGCTCAGGGTTAAAGACCCAAGACTAAGGGCTCAGGGTTAAAGACCCAGGACTAAGGGCTCAGGGTGAAAGACCCAGGACTAAGGGCTAATGCTAAAAGACTAAGGACTAAGGGTTAAAGACCCAAGACTAAGGGCTAATGCTAAAAGACTCAAGACTAGGGGCTAAGGGTTAAAGACCCAAGACTAAGGGCTCAGGGTTAAAGACCCAGGACTCAAGACTAAGGACTAAGGGTTAAAGACCCAAGACTAAGGGCTCAGGGTTAAAGACCCAAGACTAAGGGCTCAGGGTTAAAGACCCATGCCTCAAGACTAAGGACTAACCACGCCCTTACTGCTAGGTTAAAAGGCGAGGTTACACTTCTCGGGAGGCGCACACAGGCCCTTGCGGTGTTGCATCGACGAGGAACCATAACTAAGCCTTTGGGGGGGGCGGGGGGGGTAAGGTAGAGCGATGTGCACAGTGAATGGAAGAGAGCGAGGGGGTGACGACAGGACCTGAAACGTGTGTGTGTGTTAAAACCCTTAGTTACATGCAAAGGACTAAGGATCATTACAAAGGATTACAGATTAAAGACTAAGAAAGAAAGATTAAAGACCCAGTACAAAGGACTACAGTTAGGGCATTTAGCAGAACACTTTTATCCAAAGCGACTTACAATAAGCACATTTGTCAGAAGAAAGAGAAACAATAATATAGTCGGTACAGTCAGGATGTTCATAGAAACAAGTGCCAAGCACTTACAATGGCTAGGTTAACCCATACCCTGCATACAACAAGATAGCTAGGATAAGATGCTACATGATAATATTTAAGTGCCAGGATGTACAACTATACACTAGGGATTATACACTAAGGAGTAATAGACCCAGGATGAAGGGCTGAGTAGACTAAAGACTAAGGAGTTAGGATTCAAGCCCCATGACAAAGGAATCCACCGCTCTTCCGCTGCTTCCCGCTACGTGCCTGGGCTGAGCTTCCTCTTGTGATGCACCTCACGTTTTTCTGGGGTTTTTCGAACCGCGCATAAAAGTTTGGGCACTCGGTGCGGAGCAGTGCTCGTAAATGTCAGTTCAGTCTAGGCAGCCAATCAAATCAGACGTAGGAGGCGGGATTTAGCACCTATCAGGGTTGTAGGTCAACATGTCACATTAACGACCCGAGGATACGTTACAAAAGTGTCTGCATGTCGGACCAAAACCCTTAAACTGTCTTTGGAACTAAAAACATAGATACAAAATAAGAATAATGCCGTCATTAGAGCATTGCCTCTTATCAGATCCATTTCCACCGTTAAAGCCGCTGAGAAGGCACACGCATGGCCCTGCACCACAGGGGCCAGGCTACTCACACACAGCACTCCACCGAGGTGTTTCTGAAGCGGACACCATGTGCGGCGGACCCCGGAGTCCCCATGGGACCAGGGACTAACAGACCAGAGGACTGTTGAGACCAGAAGGCCGACCCACTCTGCGTATTGCCCCCGGTGACAGGAATAACCAAATGAGCAGCCTCAAAGTGGTAGCTTAAGAAACAAACACCTCCCACAGTCGCTGTTTGAGCCGGCAATAACAACTTCTGTGTGTGTGCATGGGGTGTGTGTATGTCTGTGTGTTAGAGTATGTTTAACAATTTCCCCAATCTCTTTAAAGACCCCCCATCCCTCAGGACTATTGGAGCACCCCAGTACCATTTGTGGAGATTTAAGAGCTATTGATATTTCCTTCTATTGGTTTTAGAGTGGACTCCTGGTTAAATATGCAGTCCCTGCATATTGTTCTGTGTGTGACTTTGTTTTGGCCCGAGGTTCAAACCACAGTTGGCACCAGACAGACGCATGTTTTTCCAAGAACCCACGTCTTATCAAATAAAAACAACAAATTCAGTTATGTGTTCGCTCAAATCCAAGCCCCAGAAACTCGCAATTATTGAACATGCTGAAGTAAATCGTGAACTGTTTTGTGTTACCGATTTCTCGAAGGAGCTGGCATTGCTCTGAGTGCTAACCCTGCATTTGTGTGTGTCAGTGTCTGTATGTGTGTGGACATGTATGTGTGCATACGTGTGTGCATACGCGTGTTAGTGTGTGTGTGTGTGTGTGTGTGTGTATGTATTCTTATGTGTGTGTATGTGTGTGTATCTGTTTGTGTTTGTTTCTGTCTGTATCTGAATGTGTCTATGTGTGTGTGTGTGTGTGTGTGTGTGTGTGTGTGTGTGTTTGTGTGTGTGTGCGAACAGCTGTTGGAGCTAATGCGGGGGTTTTGGGTTGTGTATGTGTGTGTGTGTATACGTGTGAGTGTGTATACGTGTGAGTGTGTATACGTGTGTGTTGGGCGGTTCTGGTAATTAACCTTGTGGCCAGGCCAGGGGGAAGACTAGACTCAGGAGGGCTCTAATCTGCCTGTCTGTGGACGGTAAATAAGAAGCTCCGGTGTGTGTGTGTGTGTGTGTGTGTGTGTGTGTGTGTGTGTGTGTGTGTGTGTGTGTGTGTGTGTGTGTGCGCGTGTGTGTGTGTGTGTCTGGGTGGATCGCTTCATTGTAACACTCACAGGTCTGCCTGCCAGGTAGCTGGTCATCAATACTGGCTGTGGTGGGCGGCTGTCAGAGTTTATTAGCAGCTATCACAGCGCTCTGCATCCAGCAGGTGCTGGGCCTGGCAGGGAAAGACCCACTAAAAGAAAAAGATAGAAGGTAGAAGAGGTGGTGTTTTTGTGTGTGTGTTTGTGTGAAGAGACTGTGTTTATGTTGTTTGTATGTTGGGATATGTGTGTGTTAATGTGTGTTTATGTTTGGGAATATATATTGGTATGTTTGTGCGTGTTTGTGTGTGTGAGCTTGTGCATGTGTTTGCTTGCATGTGTGTGCGTGCATGTGTGTTCATGAGTTTGTGTGTGAGAGTGTATTCAGTATATGTATTGTGTTCTGGTGGTCATGTGACATGTGAAGTCAAGGCTGATTGGATGGTCCGTCAAGCACGCCGTGGCATACACAGACACAAGCAAACACATGCACATGCATAAGCACACCACGGGCACACACAGAAAAGGTACAAATAGCAACACACACACAAACCCACACACACACACAAACACACAAACACACATATCCTCAACACACACACACACACATCTGTTCTGTTTTTACACCATTTTGACGTCCAAAAGTATGTTCATATGTATCTAACAACAACAACAACAACAAAAATGAATTAGCATTTCACCTCATTGCTCTGTTGGCCCCAGTCGGGCTGCTTAAATGTTTACCTAATCATTAACCTTTTGTTCCTGCCTCGACTTAGCTAACAGTGTGCAGCGATGCAGACAAATTCCTCATGTTGCTAAGCAACGCTACAGCCCTAACGAAGGGCCTACCTGGCAGGAAATACACAGTGGACCGCTTAATGACAATGCTTCAAATGCCAGACCACAGCTGATGGTGGTCCGAATAAACAAGAGAAAACACCCTGATATCAAAGACCCAGGCTATGTATGAATAATGTTGGATTTGCTTAATATACTGATTTTATCAGGTATATAGCACAATGTATATATATAGTTGTATTTCAATGTATAGCACGAATATCATATAAATTGAATTATTACGTTGCATTATTTTTAGCACAAAATTAGTAGGTACATAGCACCTACACAATATAGTTCCAGTATTGAAAGAGGCTCTAGGTAAAATTTAAGAGCTAAAATACGAGTGTATTTGATAAAATGTCCCAGCCATCTGTCAGCTATTAGGGGGGAAATGCTCTGTGACAATATCTCTTCTGGTTGACTGCGCCTGCCTCAGTATGAGAAGGTTTACGTTTTGACCGCAACACCAAGCTTATGTTTCAACAGCTTCAAGACAGCAACACTTGCAAATGGTGGAGAAACATATTAAGGTGGTGGGATAAAGACAATGTATTTATTTACAGTCCCCATCGTGGACGTCAGCTGGCCTGTTGATACCAGGTACCGGTACAGGGGAATACAGGCCATGAGGTATATTTAACAATTATTCACGGAGCCTGAGGTGAATAATTGTTTTAGTATATACTACACCTGATCACTCCAAAAATAAACAAGATGACACATTTTGCCGGGACTTATTTGTTTTTATTAGCAAGCAAAGTGGGACATTTTGCGATGAAAACAATATCCCAAGTTTCAGATCTCAATCATGGGATACTGCACAATATCCCGAGATAGCAAACCAATCAAATTGCGCCATCTTAGGAGGTTCACGTGTAGCATATACTAATATAATTGATATATATGAAGAGATATATATGGAGTATATATATTTATAAATAACAAGCCTCAGAACAATATTCTTCTGTCTTTCCCAGTCGCCGGAGACTAAAAGGAAATAAGTTGCCTGACCTATAATATTGCAGAAGCATGTGGTCCTACGTTATTGTTGAGGTAATAGGAGCGGTTACAATCTACTGAAGACCACAAGCACAGAATGGGATTTTAAAAGCTTCATCATGTCCCACGGCTCGAAAGGCCTGCTTCATGTTTTGCCTCTTATGTGAAGGAATTCTGCCACATATTACTTTTGGGGAGTTTCTAACTTTCTGCATGCATAATGAAATTGACCTTTATATAGAAAGGGTTGACAGCTGTTCCACAAGCGTCTTGAGGTAAGCTAACGTGATTACATTGCTAATTGAAATGAGAATGTTTATTGGCACAATTTCCCTCATGGAAACAGAATATGTTGAAACCTTCGTAACAAACAAAAAAACCTGTTTCATTTGGATGTCAAAGTAGATGCCTCGCCCTGAATCCAATTATGCGTTTTAAACAGTAAGAGCTCTCAGGCATGCCTGCTCTACAGCATACCATTCATATAATCCTTGTCCACACACACTGCATATTTTCAAGACCTGAAAGGATAGTCGACATGTTGAAGAGATCATTGAGCCAACACAAACCTAATGAATGCATAAATGAGAGCAGCACTTCTTCCATTGAAGAAAAATGTAACACGATGTGTCAAAAGCACATCTTTTCATATTCTCCCATACTTATAGGACCTCATCCTTGACATTTATACATTTGTGTGTTTATTCAATGAAATCAATAATTAAACAGTGTGTGCTTCCAATAATTATTTTACTATTATCAAGTGAAGTGAATAACACTGAATTGAAGCCTATATGTGGCTCACAGTAGTGACTAACGTGTAGTTACTGCCTAAAGGAGGTACACAGTAATGACTAATGTGTAGTTACTCTAACAGCCTATAGAAGGATAATGGTAGTGTTTCACATGCAGTTCCTCTAAAGGTGTATAGGAGGTTCATGGTAGTGTCTAATGTGTAGTTCCTCTAACAGCTTATAGGTGGCACATGGCGGTTGAATGCCAAAAGACCAAAGTGTTCAACGTAAATTATCTTTTTAATTATCGTAATAAAAATCTATTAAAGATTGAATACGAACAAGTTTTGGCCATAGACTACGCCATTCAATTCATGTCCTTAATGTGCCAAATATGGATAATTTCTGCAGCTGAATGCAAAAATCTCAAGCAATGTTGTCGCTTGTAACTCGAAATCTACGGCTAGGTCTTTATGGAGCAATAATACACATCTTAGTCAAGTATTCATGCAGGTTTGTGGACATCCAGGGGGATCGGACCCAGTACCTTCCGGGCTGGGACTGGAATACCCCTAGCTACACTCTCATCCCTTCTTAGTCAATTCAAGTGAGCTTTATTTCTATAGCACAACAAGTGTGTCATACATGTCACATAATTAAATCAAAATATGATTTAAAAGAATCTATCAAAGACACATGAAAAGAGGTTTTAAAATAATCCGTGAAAGGCATTTGAAGAAAATAAAACGCTAGAAGTACATAATAGTTTAGCAGAAACCTTTCTTTGAATGTAGCAAGGGTTGGAGCAAGGCTAAGATCTTCCGGAAGTTTATTCCAGTACTGTGAAAAAACATGACTGTTTTATTTCTTGTGATGTTTGGAATTAATTGGCTACAACAACCAAAACAGCTACCAGATGTTTCCTTGGCAACGAAAAACAATATTGTTGCCTTCTCTCTCTACGCCACTCCCCCGCTCTCTCTGGTTCATTTACTGCTCAGAGCGGATACATTTTGCATTTCAGCTGATTAAGGGGATAAAAATCCAATATTATCATGGTTGAACATAGCTAGTATCTTATCATTGTCGGTAACTGTTGTTATAACCTAAAATAACACTCCAACTAGTTATTTGACTATATTTTATTGCGGCAGTTGTAGGCAACTTAATTTTCAATAACGGGGTACCCCGTCGTGATTAATTCCTTACATAATTGCGTGGTCATGTTGAATTTGGTCATTCTGATTCAAAGAGAAAACCACCTCTCTTGACACTAATAAGACCAAATCAGTAATATTGATCCACAGCAAGGAAGCCATGTGAAGCATGTAACATATTTTATAAACTCGATGCACAATTATAAAGGCACACTCAATAGAATAATACAAAATATTTGATGTCATCCATTCCCTAAACGTAAGTAATAGTGTCTTCTGGTGGCCAGTGGTGCACTGTGAGTAACCAAAGTGGACACAAGCACAACGAGTGAGACATTAATAAACGCTAGCATCAACACCATTTCCCTGTCAACTCAAATAGAGTTTAACAGCCTCTCCACGCTACACTGCACAGCCATTCTGAGGACCCCAACACATCCTTTTAGTAAACGGGACAAATCTCCCCCAAAAAAATGGAACATAAAGATTCCCCTGGCAGCATGGACGGGATGAAATATGAAAACGACGAGTTTTAATGTGTGCCCTCTCTCTCTCTCCGTCTGGGGAAGATTAGGAGAACTCTGGTTCGAACCAAATTTGCACATGTCCCTTGGTTTGAAAAGCATGGCATATTGAGTCATTCCACCACTGCCGCGAAAGCCAGTAATGAGACGCGGAAGATTTAGGGCCGTGTCAGGAGGATCTCGCAGATTATTTAATTCTCTCCTCACACGTCTCGGGCGACAGCCCTCATAGGCCAAGTTCACCGCGCACACGCCCCACCGCTGGACTTCTTTAGCCCCAGGGCACAATGCAGAAGTTTAGGGATCAAACCCGGAACCTTACCACTCAAAAGGTAAACCCCCTCACCACTAGACTATGCTCAATGGCTCTAGATAGTCAGACAGACAGACACGCAGACGTGAGTGAAAGGCCTGTGTCTCTGCTGGTACTTGTGATGTATGTTTGTCAGCGATATGTAGAGAACATCAGCTTTGGGATTTTGCAGAGATCCCTTGCTAACTTCTGTGGGATGACAGCCACAGAGCCACAGAGAGTCAGAGAAGCACTCTAGCACTCTGGAGCACTCTGTTGCTCGGTTTACACTCATTTCATCCAGACTATTCACTTCATGTCGAAACTGTAGGAAAGAATAAAGTACAAAACACAGAGCCTTCCCCGGGAATCCTGGCCTCCCACGGGAGCCAATCAAAAGCCAGAGTCTTGCGTGGATACAGACTGCAGATATCTTGCTATTTAATTAGCAACCACGCAGCAGCTCATACATATATGGCCTAGCTTTGCAAACGCACATTCACAGCCATGCTAGGGTTGCACAACGCTGCTTCAACAAGATGCATTTAGCGGCTCTCAGCTAACATGTGAGGGGAAATACTAAAAGCAGACTAGCCTGGTATTTCAATTTCCTCCAGCTACACTGAACTCCTTTCCCAGTTGCTTTTGGGAACTAGGTTGTGCAACAGTGTTGTTTTAATACATACCTCAGTATAAATACGTCTGCCGCTTGGTAAGGACAAAGGCAAAACAAATCCTGAAACATTAGATGTTATTAAGTTGATACTAGATTGTCATTCAACATTTTATCTTCCTTGAAGGCATGTGAGAGCCATGCAGATATGTGAAATGGTGCGTCAGAGGCCATATCAGAGGATAAGAGAGAGCGAGAGAGAGCGAGGGGCTCGGGCCACAGACAGAGTTATTAATAACCTGACAACACTTCAAGTGGAGTTATGAACGAGTTTGGGAGGGGGGTGGTGGTGCTAACGTTAAAGATAAGGGCGGCGTTGACAGGTTAAGACGCAGTGTGAGCACAACACACAAAGTTATCACATGGAGTTGCCATTGCAATGTAAATCAGCCGGTCCCAGGTGGAGTCGGGTCGGCGGTGAGTGACACAATCCAAGCCCTCCACGGAGAACGCACATGTGGAGAGGATATGTGCCTTAGTAGACAAGCCACTTCAAGAATGAGCATTTTGTTCTTTCTACTACTTCAATTCGTACATCGTGACATTCAGCTGACTCTTCTATTCATACATATGCTGACAGGTGCAATCGTAGCAGGCATTGTGGATACAATGCCAATA